>NC_081264.1:6696235-7019116 GCF_030490865.1 Poecile atricapillus | reverse complement strand
GATCTGCAGCTCCATAAAAGATGAATGAATCATCACCTCACTACACACCCTCCCACTGTGATAACAGGCAACATAAGAAAAGCAAATAAAGTGTCAGGGCCTCCTCTCTGCTGCCTGTGACAAGGTGACAAACCTGTGCTGCCAGAAGGCCCCAACCTCATCACGTCACCTCCTTTCATGTAAGGAACCACTGTGGTTTTGTGTCTACACAGCCACAGTGTACACACCTCTCCACCCAGCCACCCCCACACCCTTATACACCAACATATCCTCAGACTCCTGCCAGGGAAACACGGAGATTTCAATTCAGTGCAGGGAAAATAATTTCACAATGAAAGCAGTTAAATACTGCAGTGGGCAGGGAGGCTGCTGAACCTCCCACTACAGACACTTTCAGAATTCAACAGGACGAGGCCCTGAGCAACCTGATCTAGGTGTGTGCTCAGTGCAGCAGGTTGGACTAGATAACCCACACAGCTCCCTTCTAACTCAAGTTTGATTCAATAATCTACTCAGACAGTGGGCTCTAAATAGTTTCTTGTAAAGAGCTGAGTGATTATTTTATTATAGAGCTTGTCTACTAGCTTGTAAAAAAGTTACTTTGAGATAAATTGGTGAGTACATGCCAGCATCTCTCTTTCATAAAAGGAAGCATATCCAGATGTTTTGGGTTCTGCCTAAGTGATTTAATTTATTAGGAAGATTTCTTCTGCCAGAATAAAGTACTCCAGTCACAAGCTTACTCTGGAACAGCCATTTCAGAACTGATCGTTCCAGAGAGTCTCAGGTGCACACTCTCAGAAACATTATCTGAAGATAGACTTACACCTTGAACAACAAATACTCACCTGACAGCTGATAGTATTTAAGTTAATAGTTTGGTTTTGCTTTCAAAATAACAAGTTCTACAGCTAAAAAAACAGTTTTACATACACACAGAGCTATAGACTTCACCAAACTTGCTTAAAACTGCTGTACAAGAAATTCCTGATCTCAAGGAAAAACTTCACCTGAACAATAACACAGATGATTATATAAAAGCCTGAGTATGACTAGGAAATTATCTGGTGCATATTGAATAACTTACTGTTAATTTCATCTGTAGTAACTAGATGTGACTTGGCTTTACAATCCAAAAGTTCTTCAGAGCTGGTGGGAGCTCCATTACTGCTTCTGCTCTCCAAGTGAACATCCTGCTGGACAGATGTGGAGTCCATGGTAAAAATGGTCCAGATCCCTGGAAAGTTCTTCTCAACAATTTGCCACCAAGTGAACTACCAAGTCCTGTTTCTCTCCATCAGCAAGAACAGCATCAAGACGTCACACAGGAGCACGGTTCTGAGCAGTAGAGATGTTGGTGTGCAGCAGGCAGCTGCTAATGCCACATAGTGGAAACAGCTCGTAGACAAAGTTGTAATCACCAAGGAGCTGAATCCTCTAGAAAAAAAATGTAGTGAATTTACAAACATTTACTAGAGCTCTGAAAATATGAGTTAAAAATAAAATAGTGCCCACAGACAGAACAAGGACATGTGATAAAAACAGAGGCAATGAAATACAACCAAGTATCCAGATTTGGGGATAAAAAGTGATCTGTTTATGCTCACTATTTTAGTAGCACTGATGCACTGCAGAACGATGCAACAGATAATATTTAGCAAGACAACTGATTTAAAATCCTTGTCCATTTTAATGGAAAGATCTCTTTAGCCTCTGCTTTAAGAATAAAGTCAGTATCAGAGTAGTATTCCGCTCTGTAAATTACAGTATATATATATATGTACCATATATTTCATTAAAAGGAATGAGTTTCAATATCTTTTGCTAAAATGAAGTACGGAATTCAGATTTAACTTTTTTTTAAATTAAATTACATCATTACTCTTTATTTGTCTGCAGAATAACAAGTATGAATCACCATACAGACTCTGAACTACTCATTACAGCACAAGCTGGCAGTCAGAACATCATCGCCTGAATGCAGCTCAACACTGCCTTCTCCTACGACCAGCCAAGAAAAGGATTTCCAAACACAGTTTATAGAATTTGCAATTTATTCTTTAGGTATTCAGGTAACCTCTGGAGGGGATGCAGGAGGCTGCTGGAGAATGTCAAATCAGGAATATTTTGACTGCATTTTTCCATGAACACAAACATTCTGAACATTCCTTCCCTATCTCCAGAGAGCACTTGTGTAACTGCTACTGTGCCACACTGCCCTGGTAACCCTGCAACAACACCATCACCTCCAAAATGTTACTGAAGCTGCAAACAGCTCAGGGCACACAGGAAAACACGATTATGTACATGACACTCACAGAGTTGAGCTGTGAAGGAGCTAGAAACCTGCAGCACCTTTCTAAACGGGAAACCTCCACAAAAAAAAAAATAAATAATACCTTCACTGTGATTTGTTACTAATTTTTAAAGATTTTCAGTATAATAAAGCTTTTGGTAAAACTCCTGAAACTTCCACTGTACAGCAAATAGATGCTACATGACAGGTTACCATGAGGAATTACAGACAAAACAGATGCAATATTTTGGCCCCTTACACCATGTCAAAATCCAGCCAACGAGAGATGGTTTGTTGTCTTTGTCATAAAACACGCTTAAATGATCAAGGTGATGAAGAATGGCTTTCTCCTGTACAACCCATTTCCAATATTAAACGGTGGAGTATTCTGGCCTCAGTCCTTTTGTACCCCTGTGCTGCGCACAAGCAGACGCACACACACAGAGATGCAGGCACGCCACGGGAACACAGCAGTAACCCCACAGGGAAAGAGCTGTATGAAAGTCACCGATTTTGCTTAAAACACGAACAACCAGGACGACAACGGTTCCCGGTCACGGACCGGGGAGGCACCAGCAGACACGGCCGCGGGGTCCCCGGGCCGGGCACGTCCCTGGGCGCCGGCTGAGGCAGCGGGAGGCCCGGGACCGCAGCCCGGAGCCGGGCCGGGCGGTTCGCCGCCCCCCGACAGCCCCGAGCGCCCCGCGGCCTGCAGCGGCCTCCGGCCCCCCAAGAGCCGCCCCCACCGCCCCCCATCCCGGCCAGTCCCCCGCAGACCTGGAGCCGCCCGCCCGGCGCCGGCTCCTGCCCGAGACGTGGCGCTGCCTGCGCCGGGAAGGGGCGGGCGCGGCGGTGCAGCGCGGTTCTCACTCCGCCGCCAGCCGAGCGCTGCCGCCGCTGCTGCCGAGCGCGGCCCGAGCGGGGCCCGGCGGTTCTACCGCCCCCGCGGCCCCGTCCGCGGCCCCCGCCGGGCACAGAGCGGCTGAGGCCCGGGCGCTCCGAGGCGGCGGAGAGGCCGCCGGGCCCCTGGAGAGACGGCGGCTTTTCCAGACGGACCCTTCCGGCAGCGCACGGAGGGGGAGCGGCTCTCGGGTGGCGCCGCCTCAGCGCCCGCCCGGGGCTGTGCCGGGCCGCTCTGAGGGGCGGGGGTCTGACCGGCCCCTCCGTCGGGACCCTGGGGCTGGCACCGACTTGCATAAATTAAAATTAAGTTCCGCTTAAATTAAAATTTTAAATATATTTGTGAAGGTGGTGCGCCTCTCGTAGCCTTGCGTGTCTGTATCATTCATGTTCCTGCATGAGCGTTGCCTTTTACAGAGTCTGAGGCAGGAGAGTCCAGTGACATGTCCTGTAAATGTCACATTTTCAGCATTCCCTCTGGCCCTTTCCCCAGTAATCAGTCCTTAGAGTTTTCAGCAGCTTTCTGGCGCCGGGCATCCCACAAGTCCTCTGAGGTGCTGGGAGCTGGTGCATCGGAGCACATAATTTCATAATGTATTCATAATGTACTGCTTAAATTCATAATGTATTCATAATGTACTGCTAATGTCATACTGCCACCCCAAATATAATTGCCAGGTAAACAGTGTCTGCTTTGCCAGGTATTCCTCTGTTACCAGCATTTCCAAATTATCCTTCTTATGAACACGAATCCTCTGAGCTGTTTCTCTAGGAAGATGGGAGGCTGTTCCACAAGTCAGGAGGGTTGATACACCAAAACACCAGCATATTGTTTGAACTGCAAACCTGTTAACCGAGCTCCTGGATCTTGCCAGCAACTGGGTCTTTTCCTGTACACATTACACAGCCCCCTAGGCATTATTTGGAAGAGACCATTACTTTACAAACTAAGTCAGGAAGAGGACTGTTCTCAAGTGCAAATGCAGGGATGTAAGAAAGGCTCCCAGCATGATGATCAGAGGTATCCAGAGAGTGTATCTGGATTCACAGGACAGTCTCCTGCTGTTCTGCTGCCTGAGCCAGATGCCGGTATGAATGGGCAATCCCACGCTGTGGCTCAACACGTGTCTACTGAAGTTTGACCTTCTTGGCTGCATGCATGTTTGGCACTGAGCTCATAAACCATATGTGGGATTTGAATGTGTGAAGGGGAGCTGAGTGAAAGAGAGCAAGGCTCTGCTGAGATATGACAGGAAACCCTGAGAATTGCGTGTGTGAATGAGTGTTTAAAATCTTTAGTAGTGACCTTCACTGGATACTCTTCTACAGAAAATGTCAAAAACAATATGGTAAGGAAGACTTGATTGCTTGATCTTCATTTGATCTGGTTTTGATTTTCTTTTAAGAATGTAAAAGCTTGGAGTTTTGCTTCTCACCGAGAACTCAAAAACAGAAAACGATAACTGCAAACTCAATTGTTGAGTCACTAAAGTAGCTGCTCTTTCCACTTGGAATATTTGCCTGTGTTTGCTTCTTGACTTTGATCCTATCTCTCTAGAACAATGTAATACCTGGATAAAGCTCCAAAGTATCTCTTTTTAACTTGCTACTCTGCCACATGGCACCAAAGCCCCAGCTACAGGAATAGCCACTCGTTGGGAGACTATTGCCCAAGCATGGCACAAAGCTGCAGCAGGCTTCCTGAAAGAGAAAGAGAATCCTTCATACTGGAGGATGTCCATCATCAGTAATGTAATTTTTAACACAATAGAGGAATGTCATGGTTGTTGTTTAAAAAGCCAGAAAAAATATTAAACACTATCACAAATGAGGCCTTTAAGGGAAGGGATTCCTGTAAATTTGCAGGAGACAGCTTTGTAAACTGCAGTCTCTGTCTCCAGCACTGAAAGAGCCCTTGGCTTATCCCAAACCCTGTTAGAGTGCTTGTCGCAGAGCACCCTAATTCTTCAAGAAGAAAGATCAGAAAGTACCACAACAAATTCTTTAACCACAGCCAGCTGCAGCATTCTCTCATTCTGCAGCTAGACTGCATACAGGAGCTGCTCTGCTGCCTTCTCTTCAAGTGAGCTCTGTCAGACTTCAATTAAAATTGTATTTTTCAGGAACCTACAGGGCCTTGTTCTAAAAAGGGGAAGGAAAATTTATTCACCTTTCCCCTGAAGGGGAAAAAGAAAAGCAAAAAATAAAAAAGAAAAGCATACAATGCAATTAAAGAGCTGACCTAACAAAATTACCAGGGAATACTGGCCATTTGTAGAGTTTCTGTCCAGCTGGCTCGTTTTGTAACTGTGTGTGTGAGAACTGCACTAGTGAAAGGAGAGAAAGGCTCCATACTCTGCAGGAACAGAGGGTGGCACTCTCTGCACAGCACAAAGCCCATGCATAGTGCTTTCCACTTACAGCTTTTATAGCTACAAACACGTTTTTCTAAATATTTCCTTAGGGAAGTTCTTGCTCTCTAACCGCTGACAACACGATGTTCCAATTCCCCGTGCTTACTGCATATTTTTCTGCTTACATATTTCTATTATTTGGTGTCACCCAGTCTGCAGAAACTTCATCAAAAATGAAACCTGTGCTAACCACATAAAAATAGCTCTATTACTGGCAGATTGCAATCAGACTCAGACATCCAGCTTGCCTCTCACACCCACTGAGGAAAAAACTGGTTTTGTATTAAATACAGACAATGGAACTAGACTGCAGGTCTTCAGAAACATGCTTTATTAAACATCGCCTTAATATTTAATTTATATATTTTATTTACCTGCAAATTTTTATTTATATATGTGAAACATTTTTACAGCATTATACCTAAGCAATTTTTAGTGTGTCTGTTCTAGCATGGATAAGTATTTAAAATATTACTTTCCTGACTCATTTCTATAAACAGTGAAGACAGATGCAACTGTGGTGTGTCTGATAGCTCAGAATGGATTTAATCAACCTTTTCTATACCTGAGAGAAGGCTGGGAAAGCATAAAAAGCCATGTTGTGTAACCATAAGGTTTGCAGATGGGAGCTCTTGCATACAGAGAATAAACTAAGATTTAAGGCCTTGTTACTGAAAGTATCTTGCCAATGCCCTCCTCCTGTTTAAATCTGGATTCAGTTTGGTCACACCAAGTGTTTTGTACAACAGAAACTGCTAGGAGCTGCATTCATTTCTGTGGGACATTCTACAATAGTGTCTCTGGTTGAGGAGAGTTACTTTTGGTATCAGGATGCTTTACATATTCCAGGAAGTTAATTCAGAAAGTTCCCTTTCCATGTATCTGTGTGTGTGTGGTAGTGAGAGAGTTGATGAAAATTACTCGGTTTTCGTGGTTTCAAGCTTAGCTTTCCCACAATAAATGATTTTTGCTGCCAGTCTGGAAGCAGTAAGTTTCTAGTTATTTTTTTTCCTGGAAATTACTTTCCCAGCCTGGAGCTACTGGTTAAGAAAGTGCTGCCATTACACACACAGCTCCTATCCACTAACTTCATAAATGTCACTATTCTACTGAAATTGGTGCTTGCTTCAGCATTTCCAGAGCTCTCAAAATGGCATGGTACAATAGGAAACACCGTCCTTGGAAGAACTTGCTAAAAGAGCATGAAAACCTTGAAGTTTTCAACAGGGAGTCCAACACAGAGAACGGTACATTTACATTAAAGGTGTCTCAATGACTGTGGAAGAGGCTTGGCCTTTGTTCAGGGATGTGCACAGTCGCTACAACACTGATCTCTGCTGTGTGGCAACTCTGTGAGATGTGAGGCTGTAGGGAGTGTGAGATAGGCAATAAAGATTAGGCAGGAAGCAAAGTGCCTTTTACCCTTCTGTCCTTTCTTGATCCTTCCAGTAAATCTATCTCCAGTCTCCCTCCACTACAACATCCAGCTGCCTGACACATCTGTCTAACAGGCAGCTGTGACACTGGGGGAAGGCAGCTCACCTGGCAGAGGTTTGCAGGTACCACTTGCAAGCCTGGCTTCATGGTCATTACCTTCAGTGGGCCATCAGACACCTTTTGGACCTGTGCTGCCTGGTGTGGGAAGTTGTTCAAGCCCATACAGAGTCCTCCTACCTGCTCATGGAAGGAGATCATAAATACAAAACATGATCCTCATTAAAAATATGGTTTGAAAGGGTCAACAACCTGAGCAGAAAATACTTTATGAGCAGACTACTGTATGTTTGATCATTAATTCTAGATGCTAAGTCATTGCTAAGCCATAATGATGAAGTGTGGTGTGGACAGGTTCTGCTAGCAGAGGGATGCTGAGATAAGGGAACAAAGACGTACTCACAGCTTGTGAGGCCAACAGCAGGGCAAACACAAACATGAGAAATCAGCATACAGTTGTGTCTGTGCTACATGCCCAAGGTCTACAGCTTGGAATGTCAGCATGGCCCACACAGCACCCTCTTTGCCTCCAAAGGATTATGGGTGCCTGCACTTAGATGACCCTTGGAAAGGAATCCAAATAACAGGGTTGTAAGATCCTTAAAAAGAGAGCTGCTAGACTTGGACTTGCTCTTTCTCTTTCATTTAGATATTTTTATATTATTATTCCAGAAATGTCCAAGCAAAGAAAAAAATCAAGTTGAATACCCTTTTCTGCCAGCTAGTCCTTGACTTACATCCTCAACAACTGTGCATCAGCGTAAGGAAATGGCAGATGGAATCTCTGCATTTACCTCTGTCACACTGAGCCTCATGTGGAAAAAAAGTAGATTTCTTGTTTTGGGGATTTTTCAAAGCTTAACATACATTTATGGTGACATCACCCTGAGATTTAACTGAGTGTAGAGAAAAGCAATGCGCCACAGTGCTATGCTACAGAGACCAGACTGCCCTTCAGGCAGAAGTGTTCTTCTCAGAAAAACCCTCCTGCCAAGGATGCCAAGTGTCCTGGGTTTTGTGTTTATTCAGAACAGATAAAATGTAGTTATAAATTCTCTGATATATGCTTTTTCATCTGACAGGTAACTCAAAAAAATATTACCCAGTGGGAGCAAAATGTAAATTCAAACACAAGCAGTCACAGTAAATAACTGACAAGGTCAGAGCCCAGGAACACCCTTTTCACAGAGTTTGCCTTGAAAAAAGAAGGATGAAATAAGAACTGGTCACACAAAGAATTATTTACATCTTCTGCTTTCAGTGCAAGAAGTATAAACAGCCAATTAAGCTATGGAGACATTCCTTATGTGTCCTTCCATAGAAGGGCTACTCCTCAATCAGCATTTGTAAACTTCCCAGGGAGAGAACTGTTGTCCCTGTGGGCAGAGGGCAGTCAGAGTCCTGTCCTGGAACCTCCCTCAGCCTTGGGCTAATCATCTTGTCACTTTTTGTAGGCATCCAATAAAAGCTAACAGGCAGCTTCATCTCACAAGCACTGCAAAGATTAAGTAGAGATCTGTTTCACTTCTTTGGGATCCAAACATTATCTCCTACATTCCAAACAAAACACCAAACCCATGGAGCAGGTGAATGGGCCTGGACTAGATGAGCTCAGTGCCAAGATGCATTCAACACAAGACTGTATTTATGAAAAAAAAAAAGTTTTCTTTGACACCAGTCCTCCAACTTCATGCTTATTATATGCACCCACTTGGACACCAACTGAAGATAATAGCCACTTTTTCTCATTGATTAAGTTGTCATCTGCAGGATTAAAAATCACTTGCAGGATGTGGTGTGAGTCAGTGGAGTACAGGAGAGTATAAACCAGAAAGCTGCATCAGAAACAAGGAGTGTCCCTTGCCCTCACATCACATTCAGAAAGGTTAAGTGGCTGCTGTACCCTGACCAGCGACTGCTGGTTTCTGTGCAGGTCCTGTGCTTTGGGCTCCCCAGGATGCCCGTGAATACTCCTTGCCTGTCCTCTGCTTCGTGCTCAGATGGAGCCGGGGTGCTTTTAGCTGCTTTGAAAGGCCTGAGCCCCTTTCCCATTTCCCATTCCTCTGACCGTTCACTCCCTTGACTGGGCTCCTGAGTCTGGCAGGGGACCGGAGCAGCGGCCGGGTGCGCTGCCCGGGGCAGCCGCCCTCTCCATCGCCAGCACCGCAGCTCCTCCATCTCCCACCGCCCCGCAGGAGAAACTTCCCGCAGGAGCCCCCTCCCGCCGCTGCTCGCAGGCTTGAGCTGCCTCCATCCCGGCGGCTCCCAAGCCCGCCGAGGTTACAGCACCCCGGGGAGGGGGGCTCGGACCTGGCTACCCCCGCTCCCCTCCAGCCCCCTCCGCTCCCGCAGCGCCTCGCCCGGTCCCCGCCGAGCTCCGCGCCGCAGGTGACCCCCCGGGGGAGGGCAGGGGCCGGGAGCGGCCGGGGGAGGGGGCGAGGGGCGGGGAGGCCGGGCTCGGGGGGTCGCTGTCAGCGGCGCCGCTCGGGGCACGGCTCAGCGCGGCAGCTCCGCCGGCGGTGCTTGGCGCGGCTCGGCTCGGCTCGGCAGCTCCACTGGCTGTGCTCGGCACGGTTCGGCTCGGCTCGGCACGGCTCGGCAGCTCCACTGGCTGTGCTCGGCACGGTTCGGCACGGCTCGGCACGGCTCGGCACGGCTCGGCACAGCGCGCCATGCTCCGCAGCGGCCCCGGCGCGGGGCTCGTCCTGGCGGCGGCCGCGGCGCTCTGCCTCGGCGGGGCGGGAGCCAAGGTAACCCCCGGCACCGGCGGCACCGGCCCCCGCCCGCAGCGGGCAGGGCAGCGCGGCGGCGGCGAGGGACGGGGTGCCCCGGGAGCCCCGCCGGCAGGAGGGCAGGGACCGGGAGTCCCGGGGCAGAGCTGCCGGCAGGCCGGGTGAGGGACGCGCTGGTGCTCCCGGGACGAGGGATGCGCCGCGGACACCGGGAGGGGAGGGGTGCAGCGGGGCGGCCGCGGCGGGGGCGGCTGCGGGTCCCTTGGGCCCCTGCCTGTCGGTGTTCGGGGTGTAGGGCTGGCCGAGGACTCGCCCCGGAGTGCAAAAGGCACCGCGAGACGCGATGCTCCGGGACTCCGGATCAACCCCTCCGCTTCGGTACAGCCGGACCCGAAATCCGGTGAAAGCCCAATGACTACGGATTCCCGGCAGAAATGAGAACACTTGCCCAAAGGCATCCCTGCCACGGGCACAGCCTGTCTTGGGGAGTCCAACCCAAATACCTCGTGCTGGTTTACAGCCCCCACGCTCGCTCTCCCCGCTCTTGCGCACCTCGGCTGTAGCAGGGAGAGCAGATAAACTCTGCGAGTGACAGGTACAGCTCCCAGGGCAGGGATCCGGGCACTGCTGAGAGCAGGCGGGCACGGGGAGATGAGAGAGGCTGAGCACAGGTGGCACACGAGCTGCGGTGGAAAGGCAGGGGAAGAAACAGAGCACCCCATAACCGGGAGCAGCTACAGAGCAGTCACTGAGCTTTGGGGAGGGTGAGCAGTCCTGGTCCCGCTGACGGGAGTATAGAACCTGATAGAACCAAGGTTTGACACTTCTAGTAGAGATTCTCAATTCTGTAAAACGTGAGCCAGTAGAGTATTAGAAAATATTATTCCATACATTTATGTCTTGTTACATATATATGTATATAAAAAGAAAAAGTGTGGGGTTGCTTTCTCTGGTGGCAAACAGCATTATAAATCTGCCTGATAAAGTAATTCCCTGCCACAGCACACGAACACACAGCAATCACTTTGGTTGAAATGAAGATGTTTTATCCCACTTTGGTATCCTAGTGAAGATAGCTTAGTAAGAACTTAATTAAGCCACATTTCTGGCCCGAAAATACTAACTTTACCGAGATCTATTGAATTGTATGGTTGTGGGGCTTTGTATTTTGTTTCTCTTTCAAGTCAGGATTGCATTGCAGAGTGCAATCTTACCCTCATCTAGTTGCATACCTCTCTTATTAAACTACATAACTTGCTTGCTTCCCTGAATTATTGCATCCTTCCTGTGCTGTTTCTTTTCTGCCTTTGCCTGTACAATCATGAGGAGCAAATGTGTGTGCTGTACATTTGGGGGTGAAAAGCAATGATGGCACTCTGAATGCATCAGTAAACTTTCTAATTTTTGCTAATTTTTCTCTAATATTTCCTAGTCAACTTCTATTGGTCTCTAATTCTGAAATCAAGAGTGTTTGATTTTGCACCAGGCAGTAACTGAACTAAAGTATTGACCAACAGCACTACAGAAAAGAAGCTGCCTCCTTAATGAAGAAGCAGCAGTCTCCTGCCTGCTTTCCCCAACTTGACTTCTTGCTGTGTCAATGATTCTTTTGATCACATTGCTTATAGGCTTTTAACATACTGGACAATTTCTTTTGCAGAAAGAAAAGCATTTTCTATTGCTTATCTTCCTTAATATGTCAGGGAGCTCTGTGTCCAAACAGACGTGTGTGTACATCTCTTGCTCCCTGTTTTTATTATTTCTTGGAGTAAGTTGCACTTGCTCTTCACTCATCAAGGACTGCACTGTGCTGCGTAGGCGTCACTATTTTTATCTTTTTTGGCTACACTGATAGTGTTGCTATGCTAGTAAAGAAATACACGTCCCACTCTAAGTTAGTGGTTCAAATGTAGTTCAATTTATCAGTTGAAAAAAGGTATTCAACGATTTATGAGAAATTATTTGTCTTCTGGCTTAGAGTTAACAGTGTAAAAACATAACAGAAACTCCCTTGGCAAGGGCAAAGTCTGCATGAGGTACAGGGAACTGAATTGTTCTTTTCATCCAGGAAGGTGGTCTCTGCCAGTAAGAGCTGAGAAAATTTCTGATGCTGCGAGGTAGCGTGGATGTTTGCAACATGTTTTGTGGCAAAGTAGAGCTCTCTCTGGAATCCTTCACCGAGTACCACAGCAATTTAAAAATAGGAGTTAGATCAAATGAAAGAAAATTTGAAGATAAGGTGCATGATGTTTCCTCCTGCGTGTCTGTATCAAATGGAACAAGATGTGCAGATAAGCGGCTTGTTTATCCTGAAGGAAGAATGTAAGCCTGATGAAAGAGTAACACAGTCAAAATTATGTCTCTGTATGTCCATTAAATATTATCTGTTTAATCAAATCCCTGTGGAGTTCTCTATGCCAGTGCCATCCTTCATCTGGTATTCTTCTGTTCACTTGCTGGCTTAAAGGAAAAAATTAAGCCTTTCTTGTTCTGTTTAAGAGAAGAAATCTTAGCAATTCTAGACCCTCTAGTGAAAGTCTTAGTCCTTTACCCAGCAAGAACTATGGCAAAATTCCTGCTGGTTTTGGAGGGAGCAGGATCCTTCCCAAGATCAGTGAAAGATTAAAAAAAAAAATCAACTACTAAAATATGCACCTCAATTAGCAAAGAATGTGGCCTGATTAGTAAAGTGTATGAAATTTCAGCTATTAAATTCTACAGCCCTGATCAACAAAGCACGCTGCACAGTTGGCAATGTATCCAGAATCTCAACTACTGTACTAGTCTCCTACCAGATCAACCAAGCATGCAGCTGAATCAGTAAATTATGCAACTGGAGCAGCAAAATATGCACTTCTGATTGGGGCAGGAGGATAGGGAAGGTCTCAAATGTTTTAAATTGGCACACAATAGGTCTGTCAGTGGTCAGCATCTGCCTTGAGAAAAGTAGAGGCAAAATATGTAACTTTTACTAGTCTTTCTGGACCATTGCTGGACTGGAAAAGTATGTCTCTCAAATAGCTCAGTGTTTGTTAGCAGCAGTCCCATTCTTGACCAGATGTACTACACATCTGGTTCCAATCCCAGCAGCTGCCAGGTGTGGGGATTATTTTAGTAACACTTTAATGGGATTTTTAGGTCCAGGGAGCTTTTGCTTTATTCATCACTGTAAGGCACTGGGTATGCACACCAGGCTGTATTTCTGTCTCAAGAGATGAAGCCAGGCAAGACAAATAAGGCACCTTCAAAGAACCTGAAGGTTTTTTTGGCAGTGAACTTAATATCTATTAATCTCTTCACTGTTTGTGAAAGTACTTTGTGCTTGAGGAGCAGAGAAATGATAGGTCTTTCCCGTTTTCTTTATATCTTGATTAATTGCCATAACTGCATCCTATTGTGGTTACAATGTATCTTGGCAGATCAGATGTTTACTGGGCAGAGAGTTTGGATGTTTGGCCAATTTGGGGAGCAGTTATATTCTTATATTCTGAAGCAGTAGAGCTGTTTTTCCCTATCTTCTGTGTATGTACTTTAAAAATCCAGTCACAGTAGCTGGTTCTGAACTTCAGAATCTGTTTTTTCATTAAATTATTATTTTTGCTTTATACAGAAGACCTACGGGTTGTCTTATTTTAATAAAGATGCAGTTTCAGGGTTTCTATAAACCAATTATTTTGGAGGTTTTTTTATGTCTGGAAGTAAACTGTGTTAAACTGCCTGGGATCAAGGAAGGCATGAGAATTGCTTTGTTTTATTGCACTGTTCACTTTAGTACCCAGGAGCCTGAAACATTATTTGAGTCTAAAAATTATCTGAACTTGTTTTTTTTTTATTGTTTTGGTTATTTTTTTCTGATTTTGGTTTGGGCTTTTTTGTTATTGTTGTTTTGTTGGTTTTTTTTTAATCCACTAAATTTGGTCCATAAAGCTGACTTGCATTGAACTTCTTATTTACCAAATTTCTGCCTCATTTCCAAGTCAGTTCAATGAATGATCCTATTTAGTTCTTTTTCCTGTTTAAAATATTTCCTACTGAGTCCAGAGCAGTGCCCTTAAAACATAATTGATTTGGGTCATTGAACCCTTATTTTTCATGCATGTTAGTTTACATCCCGCCACTGGTCTGACTGGTATTTAAATTAGAAAATTGCAGGCGGATTTCTTCTAGAGGCTAAAGTTCACATGGAGTCTCTGGCAAAATAAGATCCTGGAGTACATATCCCTGGAACTGGGCAATGATTTGTAACTCTTTTTTAATTCTGTCTGGGCAGAGTGTTATAAATCTGGCACTCCCTTGTTAGTTTCACGCTAAGCAGCAATAATGTCCACAGTGTTTTAGTCCTGATAATTCTAATTACGGAAGCACTGAAGAAGCTGAAAGCTGAGAAGATGGACAAGGCTGGCCTCAAGTTCTGCACAGCACAGGGGATTCTCTCTTTGTAGAACTGAGCCATAATTCTCTTGCCTGCCAAGGCCAGCAATGGAAGCAGCAGCCAAGGTAAGAAAAACAAGCCAGTGGCAGAAGATTTCTGGAATTATGTGGGTAATCTTTGTGCAGAAGGAGCTAAAAGACTGTAGTGCTGGTAGAGATACCAACCATCCTTGGGGTGAAAATGCTGAAATAACTTTTTTCTTTACTATCTAAGAGGTTGGCACAAACAATCCTGTTGCACTGGTTTGCAAAGACCCAGCAAACAAACTTTCCTGTGGTAACCAATAATAACTATTCTCTCCTCTGCTTCTTTGTGTGACAGAGCAGGAATGGTGGTAAAATATTCAGGTCTCTTTCTTCCCGTCTCCCTTTCTTCCTAAAAAACCCAAAACAACTTATGGCATATTTTGTACCAGAGAGTGGCTACCCAGGAGTAGTGTAGCTAGACCAGGTCTGGTAAAGCAGTTCTTCCCATTACACACTGTTCTTAGTATGCACTGATATCCCAGATCTAGAAATGATAAATATTCAGCCTGGTTTTCAGGTACTTGCTTGAGTATGGGAAATACTAAATAGAAAAGTCATCCTCTTATACAAATTCATGGCTGGAGAAGGGTGGAGCAGGGACCGGGCACTGTAGGGACTTGCATTAATATGTGTAACAATTTCACAGCAGCAGGGAGAAGCCTGACTGTCAGCCTTGGTTTTCAAACTCTGTAAAAACATTATCATTCCCCTTACAAGCTTTCAGCAGCAAATGGCCCCATGGTTCATTCTGAGTATCCTTACTCACGTCATTGCCAATGGAAAGGAGGTTCCAATTTTGAGAGGAGCAAAGGCTAATTTGCCTGTATTTCCTTTCTAGAGTTCTTAGAGCCCTACTGGAGCTCACAGAAGTCATCTGAGACTTCAGGAGGATTTAAATCAGGCCATAAGTACTGCTGGCTTGGATTAGTAATGATGTGCATTGAGGACAACATCTGTATTTGGGTTTGGGTGGAGCCCTTTCACCCAAGGGTGGAAGAGCTGGTAATACTTTTACAGTACCTTTCATCAGAGGATTTTGAGTTGCACAAATATCTAATTACAGAAACTATGTGAAATCCTTGGTCCTGGGGAGTACAGGCAGTACCATTATGCTTCAATAGAAAGCAGGGGTGGGTGGTGTTCAAAGTGGCACAACAAAAGTGAATTTTTCACATGCAAGCCATAACCTGCTACACTATCTCATTTTCATCCTGTGTTTTACTCCTCTCATTTCTTTATATTAGCAGCCAGGTTTCAACACCAAATGAACTAAACAAAATGGGCTGCCACAAGCCTCCATTCAGAACTACTATCAGCTCTTAGGAAGGGATTTCAGAAGTTCTTCGATCTCTTACTGATCTGTTTCTGTAGTATTTGTATTTCTTTATTCTGTTAAAGTGTAGCAGGACTAACTAGGGTCAGGTGCCAAGGAGGCCAATAATGAGAGCTTCCTGGGTACAGGAGCTGTGGGATGACATGCCTCTGAAAGTCCAGCCTGATCCAAATCCAAGAAAGTTGGTCACTCAGCCTTTCCAAGTGCCTCCTCTATACTGCACTTAATTTGGGATTAGCAGTGGGAGCTCTAATCCATTTATTCTACTTAAATCCAGCTCTCTCCTGGTCTTGGTTAGTAAATATACTGCTGTTTTGAGAGACTGAGTTTTTATTAAAGGGATTTTTTGACTGAAAACTTGGAGCCTTTACTGGGAGCACTGAGGCTCAAAGCCCAGGCTGCCCATGCCCTTGACTTCCTCCTGTGCTCCAGATCTGCATGGGTGGGCACTTCAGGTAAATCCAAGACCTCACTATTTGAATACAAGGGCCCCAAGGAGTTGCTCATCAAGATTAACTTTAAATGTGAGCTTAGCAAGATGAGCACTTTGATTTGCCTCTAAAATCAACAGCAACTTATTCCAGGTTTCCTGGTTGAAACTTGAATGGGGAAGAAAAAAGGATGTCTGCAAAGCAGATTTATTTAGGAAAACAAACTGCTCACTGGTTGGGACCCTGTAACAACAAACCCAGGCTTAGTTTTTCCTCTGTCTGCAGTATCTGTGATACTTTTTTCAGCTTTTTCCCAACCCTCCCTGCTGTGCCCTCGTGGTCTTTCCTTATGTGTAAGCACTAAAGTAAAATTTACATGCATCCTGCTCTCTGAAATCCTGGCAAAGACGGAGTCTTGGAAATTTCCCTTTCCAGAGTGCACAAGAGGAGACTAATTCTGGGAGAACAAGGTGGGGAGAAGTGCTGCTGTTTGTATACCATCCAAAACTGAGCACTCAGACCATAGCAGACCCCTGGATGCTCCAGCTCCAGCTGCAGCAATGGACCATGTGGAAGTCCAGCTAAAAAGACTGTGTAAATGGGAGAGGCTTTTTCTTTGCTTGTGTCTTCTGCATGAGCCTCCCACCTGCTAATGACTTTTAGTGACACAACAACCCGGTCCCCAAAAAGTTGGGATAACAGCTCTGCAGCAGGGTAATGGTGACACAGAATATTTTCAGGTTTTGCATGCACATATGGAATGTTTCCTTCTCCATACATTTGTACAATAGGCTTCCAGCACATGAAACATCTGAAGTGTCTGAATGAAACAATAGGGTCATGTAGCTGGAAGTCCAAGCACAAACAGCTCATCTTTTGCCAGGCCAGTTTACATGTATATGTGTGTGTTTTGTTTGCTTTTAAAAATCCAAGTTTATTTCCCAGTAAGTGGCCAGCAAACTTTGCATGGGATTGCTTTTCAATTCTCCTTTCTCCTGTTTCTTGTCCTTTCAAAATGAAACAAAGCAGTTCTGGGTACCTAAGGTGCATATGGATTTCATTATTTAAATCTCTCCCACGTATTTGGGAGGTGATATATATGTAGTTAATTTGTGAATATTAGTTTTATAGATTCCTATGGATATACATAACTTGTTCAATGGACTTTTATACTGAACTCCACAAGTAAACTTCTACTGCAGGACTATAGCTTTTGTTTTGTTATATATTCCATCTGGTTACCAAGCAGTAGAAAACAATCTGGCCATGTTTTCTACTCTTTAATTTGAACTGCTTTAAACTGCTCAATTTATAGAAAATGAAAACCAGATTGATCTTCTGGATCTGTCAGTTCCCACCAACCCTATCATTTACTGTTAATTTTTCTATGGTGTGTTGTGTACACTTTGTTAATGAGAACTTGCTCCAGTAGAGAATAGACCTATGTGACCTATTAAAGCCCTGAAGCAAATGGTCATGGCATCTTGAACTCTTCATTACACTGCCTTACTTTTATTTACCATGGTCCCATCATATTCAGGATTATTTGCCTGAGGAGACACTCTAAATGATGCCTTTGTTTCTCTTTCTAAGGCTTTACATTTTTTTGTATGTTTGAATGAGGGTATTTTCTGAAAAAGAAACCCAACAAACTAGAACATGGATAGCAGCTTTGTATAGATGAGGGATCTTATTTGATAGGGCATCTTGCATCTTTGCTGGAGAATCTCTATTTGTCTGCTGAGTGTCCAGTCACAAGTTAGCTTTGTTTTTTCCCCCCTGCAAGGATTAGTCCGAAAGGTCTGCAAGAAAAGGCTGGGAATTCCAGCACTTCCTTGTGGATGTTATGTTAGATATATTGTATGCTTCCTTGGGCATAAAAGCTGATGCTGTGATGAAAAGGGAAAGCCAGAGTTCAGACTGCTCTCATAGGGACATAGATCACATTTGTTACATGAGCATAGCACAATAAATTTATGAGACAGTTATGAGAGGTTTCTGCTTAAAATAGTTCTGCTTTATGGGTGTAATGGTTATAGTCCCCACGGGAACACTGCCTAGTCAAGTGGGTCTTTCCAAGCACTGGATTTGCATATTTTAATAGATTTTTCAAATCATTTGATAGAAAAACAGTTTGGCTTTTGTCTCTTTCAGACTGAAATGAGAAGAAGGAAATTAATATTGTAATGTGGGGCTGCAGTCAAGATAGAGAAGAGTTCAGAATAAGACCTGGCACTTAGTTTCTAGTAAAAGCACCTGGATGTAAATGAAATTAATGAAAAAATGTCCTGTGCCTTGGCCTAGGTCTCTTCCAGAGCATTTCTATCTGTATTTCACACTCTACCAACATTTTATCCACTTCATAAGCATGTCTGCACCTAGACATGCAACAGCTATTGAGTAGTCAGTGAATGCTAGGATGTCTCCTGTAATGATAACTTCAATCTGGGAATCTGACAGGTAGCAAATGTACCCATGAGCTGCCAAGCCCAGAGAAAAACTATTCATCATAAGCATTTCTAGCTCTAAAAATACAGATCACAGCTGTAACTTGTAAAGGATCTTGTAGGTGAATCCAGCTCCATCCTCATTAGAGAATTGAAAGGGGAGAACTAAAACTTCTGCCTATTTGTGATGTGGTGGAAAAGAAGAGGAATTCTTTTCAGTGTTCTGAGACTTCACCTCTGAGCCCTTACGTGGCTGAGTTAGCAATGAGCCTCCTGCAGTCCCACCTTTGCTGAGAGAGGGACATATTCTTCCAGAGGACTGTTAAGACCATCTCTAACTATTGCTCTGAATTTCCCTCAGTAGGAAACAACTCTGGCTTCTGCCTGCAGAAGGAAGTGAGCCAAATTAGCCAGCAAAGCCTTGCACCCAGAGCTGGGTGCTCTTCATCTTATATAGGAATCTTGAATCAGGTACTCAAAAAGGTCTGTGGCTGCTGCAGAAAAATCTGCCTACTGCTCATAACTACAGTGTAGGTTGGCATCTCTGGCCTCATGAGGATGAACTGGTTTTCCTTATCACCAGAACCTCCCAAAAGCAGCAGAGCATTCGACTGCCTTTCTTCCACGTGCCCCGAAGACAAGCACAAAATGTCAATGTATGCTCAGACTGCATATACTGCTGATCATGCTATGGAAAGCTGGGCTGTTCCATGGGTGATTGTTCAGAAAACAGCCCCTGCTTGTGTCTCTGGGAACAAGCATTTTTTTGTTGTTTGGGAGCAAGCATCTCTGGAGTTAAATGAGGAGGGCTGTTGTTCTCCACGGAGGCTGGAGTGCGTCGCTGTGCCTGGTGGTTGTCGGAGTGCCCATGTTTGTTTTCTTGTGATTTTCCTTTTCCCCACCTCCTGTTCTGAGCGAGAATCAAGGAGGAGGGATGGTGACCTCATGGTGCAGTTATGCAATCTGCCAGAGCCAGGTATCAAAACACACTGCAGCTGTGGAGCTGGGACCTCGCTGTGGCTGGGGGCCCTGGCCTCCTGGCTCTAATGAGATCACTGACCTTCTCCTGCCACTTCTTCTGCAGCTGCTTTGATTCCCAGGGATTTGTTGTGGCCATGCCTGCCTAACGGTTTGGAAAGCTGCTGCAGGGAATGCTGCATCCACAGGCAGGCTCTGGGAGCTGGCCCTGGTGACCTTGAGCAGGTGAGGGTACCCTGAGCCCTGCCAGCCTCTTTCCATCCCAGCAGAGCTTATTTGCCTCCATCCAAGGGTATGCAAACATTCCCATCCTCCCTGATTATTCTATTTTTCATAGGAAGTGTTAAAATGTTGCCTGTTCTCCAGTGAAATAAAGCAGTGCCTTCCTAGCAATCTTGTTGTGATGCTTGAGCTACAGCAGAGTCACATATGGGAAGAATAAGAGAGAATAGCATGTCTGCAGACTGAGGCATATTTGGGCCTCCAAGTTCTCATGTCTCATTCAGACTTTGCATTCTTTGCTCTAATTGCTGAACTGCATTCCTGCTTCCCTCCCCTACTCTTCTAGCAGTATTTTTGTTTTCCTTGTCTCCTGCAGTAAGAGGCTTTCACAGCCTTCTTCCCTTCCTACCTGCATATTTGTTCTCTTCAAGTGTTCTGCAAATTATTAAAAACAATAGAAAACTTGGAGATAAATGTGAAAACAGGGCCCTGTGAAGCTGTCTGACGTGAGCCAAGAAGGAATACAAGACAAGTCAGTTCCCTGAAAATGGGATTTGCAGAGTGGAAATGTCACATCCGTAATCACTTTCATGTGGTGGAACTGCTGCTGCCCACCACTAACATAACAGAGCATCTGTTAAAAAATGTGGGTTTGGTTTTGCTTAAATCCAGCAGGTTGCACTCACTTCAATAAGTATTAGGTCCTTGTTTAAAAACATGAGTGCAACTGCTCTGGTACCATAAATGTATTAAAAGCAAATGTATGCTCAGCCCAGCTTGAGTCCCACACTGAAGCCCGTTCAGAGCTTGTTTGTGTGAATTGGCTCAGGGAGCACTACATGTGTGCAGAAGGTGGGTTTGTAGTGGGACAGGGATATTGGGAGTGCAAGGGAGACCCCTCAGAAAGCAGGGTACTCTCATAATTGATGGGAACTCTTTTGGAGATCAAGCTGAAAAATAATTACAAATAAAGATTAGAAAAAGGAGATGGGGGAAGCTAATAACTAAGCAAATGTCAGCAATTTTTGTTGTGCTGTGTCAATCTCATGTCTGATCTGCTTCTGCTAACTCTGCTACTTTCAATCATTCAGGGACACTTGAAGAGTTGCCCTAATGTGGGATGAGAGTCTCCTTTTGCTCATGCTTCAAACAGCAAAGGCAATTTGGCAGAGAGAGAAGTGGTAATTCCAAGGTATTTCTAGGAATTCTTGTATTGCCAGGTGGAAAAAACATGTTAGATGTGCTGCAGCTGTATCTAGCTCATTCTAATGGTAGAAAATAAACCTTGCATGCAAAGATGAGCTGAAAATGCAAAATTAAATAGGGCACTAATTTTCAAAAATCTCTGATTAACTTTGTCCTCGGCTTGGGAAAAGTCCTACCCTCTTTGATCTCTAAATCAGTCAGCTAGTGAAGGAAATGTGGTCACTTCTTAAACCAACAGACTGGAGTTTTTTGTCTTACTTGGGATAGTCTTTCCTCAGAGCCTGTATTTGAAGAGCATCCAAAGAGCTCAGACTTCCCTAGCTTGGAAATACTGTGAGAGGAGAACTTGGGGCTTTTGCTAGGAACCACAAGAATCGTATTTCTGGTAGTTTCGCAGTGAGTTCCAGCCATGTCAGCAAGTAAAGACTTGTCTTTATTTTGTTTTTCCCCTGTAAACTGGGATTGAGGAATGACAACTTGCCCTTTTTCCTTCTCATTTTCTTTTTAAAACCCCAAGTTTAGCATTTTCTCTTTGCTCTGGCTGAATGTTTAGGCCACTTCATATTTCATCCCAGGTGACTGGCTCAGTTCAAATGTCCTCAGGAGTCTGAGGTATCTTTAACTTGGAATGAACTTCCTATGTTTGGAGGGGAATAGAGGGAAGTAGCTGGGATGCCATATCTCCCCCTCTGTGTTTTGAGCAAAGATGTTGGTGCAGCCAGAGTTTTAAAGAGGTCCCTTGGGCAGAATAAATGTGAAGGAGCTGGTGAGAGAGCCTTGAAGTGTTTCCAGCTCTTTGAAAGAAACACACGTGTGTGTGCATGTGTGCACATAAGATGTTTTTAATTTTGGATGGGTGAGTGATCCCAAACAAAGCTTGTTGGATTTTCAACACACTGATGCTATGTGAGCTCAGATGGCTAAATTTAATCATCTAGGCTGAACAATCTTGGATTCTAAGACTGCATCCATCTTTGTGCAGAAACTATTTGCTTACCCCTGTGGCTTCAGTTGAATCAGCTGTAGGCTGACAAGATAAGGCTACTGTGGAATACCCATACACTGTCCTGTTCTGGCACTAGGCAGCTGCAGTGGATTTTGATTTTTAAATTAAGCAAAAAAATCTACCTGCAGAGGAGTTCTTTCTTTTCTACCCTTAGAAGTCTTTAAATAGTGGGGCTATTTTACAGGAAGGGACAAAACATAAAATAACTCTCTGATTCAAATCATAGGATCATAACCAAGTATTTTCACTTCAGAATGATTTTTTGAAAGGCCTAAGGTCTTCATAAAAAGCTTCTATCCTCACCTCCACTAATTACTCCAGTATTAGTTTTTTTTCTTGTACAGTCTTCAAGCGAAGACCAAAAAGCCCTTTTACTTGGATAAGGAGTTAATACGCCTCTGTGCTTGAAAAGACTAATAAATGCAGCACTTCTTAAATGTTCAGTCAGTTTGAAATATAGTGGATTATTCCTACGCTTGTTTCTAAAAAGAAGTGGAAGTGACATTTTTAAATCTGCCTGAAACTTGAAATACATGTGAGCAATGCACAGAATTGAGATGTGCATAAAGCATTCATGAGGGCAAAGTGGGTTATGAACTTCGCACATCATTTCCTCGCAGCCTTGCAGCTGGGTATCTCTATTAGGTGTGTGGCTTGGCCCCTGAGGATGTCGTGGAAATTCAGTGGCTCATCTGTGTGTCTCCAGTTTCCTCTGCTGAGCTTTCATTCTGACTCTGGGTACACACCACAAGAACTTGCTATTCCTTAGGTATTTTATAAATGAAAACAAGCTACGTTGGACAAGTCTCAAGCCAGAGAATCTGAGATCGTGCTCACAGAGGAATATCAAACATCAAGACAGGATGTCCTCTTTCCCTTTCTTTGAAATAAATACACTTCAAAAATAAACAGTCTTTGGGATGCAAGTGCGACAGTGTCCTCTAGGATGTTGCAACCAGCAGCTTCTCATGACCAGCAATAACATGAATGAAGAAAAAGAAACAAAATCTAAGAACATGGGCTGAGGATTTCCCGACCCAGGGCCTTGCATCACTTTGTTTCCAGTTCTCTTCAGCGGGGCTTGTCTCTTTACAAGCTGAACCACATGGCCATGACACCTTCTCTTACCAGCGACACGTCACAGCATCCTCCCACGTTCCCTCTGGGTTCCCAGCATCACCTCAGGCCAGCAGCACTTCTCTTCTGGAGGGAGGACAGAGAAGCTTGAGAAACCCAGCCATGCCTGCTCCCTGTGGTTCAGGCAGAGGCTGGTACCCATCACTGAAGAGGCCGTGGGCCAGCTAGAGGCTGCCACAACTTGCCATTCATGGCTTTTTGCAAGACCCCTGCAGGTTTTGAGTGTGGGGTTGCTCTGAGCTGCTGAAAGAACTTGTCCTGTCCTGGCAAAGTGAGGAGCTTGCTTCTGAGCTTGCCTCTGGTCCAGCCTGGTGCCTTCTGTGGCGCTAATTGTGACTAAAGGGTGATAATTATACTATTAAATTAAATTAATCTTGTAGGGAGTGGGATTCCCTTAGAATGTGTTGATTCCCTGACAGTGTTCCTGCAGGAAGAGTGCAGAGGCTCCAGGCCTACATTTGTAGGTGTTGTGTGAGTGGAGAGCAGAGTTAAGAGTTCTATTACTCAGACGATGATAACTACTCTTCCCCGTGCATAGTCTTGGGTGGGCCTTGTGGTGAAATCCCATCTGGCCAAAACAATAATTTTCTCCTTTTTATGCATGGGAATTCTGCTTTTCATCAGTGCCTCCTGCTTCTCAAGAGGTCTTTGATGTACAGAAGAATCCATTTTGAAGCAATGACACCCTGGCTTTGTGCTGCACCCCTGTACAATACAGCAGGGGCTTCTCTTTCTTTGGGAGCTGGTGCTCCTCAGGAAGCAGCCGCTGGTGTCTGTGGTGAGATTCCTGAACAATGGCCTGCAGTCACTTCTGGCCACATCTGTTCCTACCCAACACAGCTTTATGTGTAAGAAAAACTCCCTACAGCTGCATCACACGTGGGTTTGCTGCAGCCATGCTCCTCAGAGGGCAGCAGAGCATTCTCAGCACCATCAGAGCACCACTTCCACAATCACTTTTGAGGGACAAGCACAAGGTCCTCCTTGTACTCCTTAGCCCTGTGTTTCCTGGTGCAGAAGCTTTATAACTCCTTACACATGTGTATCTTAAATAGCTCAAAGCTGATGTCAATATTAACTTCTCCAAACACCAGCACAGGAGGAGGTAAGTACATGACAATGGGGCATTTTTTAGTAATGGCACAAGATTTAAGCTTTTGAGTGGGCTGTGTAGTGTGAAAAGGGGAAATGCAACATCTTGTCATGTTCTGAAATAGCCAACCATTGTGTCTGTGGCCAAGCAGCAGTAACTGAGATTTGAGTTACTTCTAAACATACTAAATGCAGTTCCCCTGTTATCCCAAAACAGAAAGCAGATAGGATTTGTCTGACCACGATGGACTGGAGATTCAGTTCAACACAACTGTCGGAAACATTTGGAACCTCTGGCCAGAGAGGAAAGTACTGAAAAGCAGACAAACAGGACTGGTAATCTGGTTCTCCCTGCTCATAATTCACCTAATTGGTGTGGGCATATATCAGGTGTTGTTTTTAAAAAGACAACAACCTATCATTTGCAAAGATTAAAAATGTGCCTTTTTTTTTTTTGCCTGCATCTGTCAAAAGCCCACAAGCCTATAGCTTGCTGCAGAAGGGAACATCTGTGTCTAATTGGCAAAACTCAGGGTTCATAATGGGTGATTCAAATGAACAAAACCATTTTGTCATTCATTCAGTTGGGGATTATAAACTAATCAGAAATCCTTCCCCCTCCCTTTCCCTCAGATCTGTCTTGCATTTCCTGTCCCTTGTGGGTTTTTTTCCCTGATCTCAGAGCAAGTCTTGAATCTTTTTGGTCTCACAAGCTGTAATAAATGAACAATTCTCCCACTGCCATGACCTTTCAGCCATATTTCAGGAATTCACACATTGCATTTCCCCCTCTGCCCAGGTTTGGGGGTGCAGGGCAGCTCTTGGGGTTTTTATTGTAGCCAGCTGGTGGCTCAAGAGGCACCTTTCATCTGAGACTCCTTGGATGTACACAGAACGTGCAAGATATTCCTCCTCAAATGATGACAATTTGACAGATCCGAGTGAAAGTGAAGGCAGGAAAGGGAGCTTATCCTGAGAGCAGGGGGGAGGGATTTGGGGGGGCTGCATTCCCCATTCAGCACTCGGTGATGAATCCCACAGGAGCCGCTGATCCGGTGGCTGCAGCTCTCGGGTGTTAACAGAGTCTCCTGGTAGTAGAGGAGGGGCTGTGAACGCCTCCAAGCGCCTTCTCAGCGTCTGAAAAAAGGCAACTGGATCAGTTCACATATTCCTCAAAACAAAATCTCAGCCCTCAATCACTGCTAATTTAAGGAGGCTTGAGCCAATCTGTGATCCTCCCACATCCAGGAGTGCCACCCTGCGAGAGCAGCAGTTCTGGTGCACATTCTGCCTCCTAAACTGGGCACATATGTTAGTGCAAAAGTTAGGTGGTGTTTACTGTTTCTTGCTATGCAAATATCTTGTTTAAAAGTGAGCTCAGAAGATTAGTGTGGAACAAAGGCAAGACTGTACCATTATGCTGGGATGAAGGGAAGGAATACAAGAGAAAAAAGAGAAAATCCCTCTATTCTTCTTCCAAGTGTAAGAGGCATCCTCTCCCTGAGGAAAGAGGAGCATATTCACAAGTTTTCAGTAAAATACAAGTGGCAACAAATGTATCTATAATTCTGATGTGAAGTAGTAAATGGATCTAACTGTTAGGACCTGTAGCCTCTTAAACTGATATCAAGTTTTGCTTGTTTCCCCTGGATTTTTACCATAAATTAACAAATCCAGACTGAACCCCAACATTTTACCCCCTGGAGAAAAGATCAGCAAATTTCCATTAATATGTTTTCATTTTACATGTGGTACTCTAAGGCATTAGACAGAGAATAATATGTGTGTGGCAATGAATGTGGTTTCTTTTCCACTTGAGACTTCCAGCCATAGTCCAGCCCAGGTGCCTTAAATGAGCAGCCTGCAGCTTATTCCACTATAATTAACATAAGCTTTGATTTAGATGACACTTTTACAAGTCAAATATTGGATTCCAAGTTGAATACAGAACACAGTTTCCACCCACGTTACTGTTTTGGTCCTTTTCTGTGGTCATCCTGCATCCACCCTGAAATCCCCCAGAATATGAGCAGCACCTGCTGGAAAACAAACGTTGTGCCTCACAGAACAGGTCTGGAGTTTTATTTCTATTCAGGAGCTTTTAACATTTGGCGTTGCATTTTTTTTCTTTCCATTTCAATATGAGCCAAGGGGAGGGAGCAAGAGAAAAAAAAAAAAAGGAGTATTTTGATCTTTGTGGCTTTCTATGGACTTCATAAGCTTTGTTTGTTCTCCTGCCAAGTTCCTTTGTGTTTAAATAGATAACAGACCAAGACGACTAATCATTTCCAATAAAAAACCACACCAAACCCAAAGCATTCCCTTTCTTTTCCAATTAATGCTTGTAAACCCATGCTCCTAGACAGAGCTTGTGACCTAAGCACTTCTGGTTTTGTTTTCTTTTCTTTCCCTTTTCAAAAACAATTGCCTAAGGCATAGACTGGGCTCTGTGCTCTGCAAATTTATGAAAGAATATTGAAAAAAGTCTCTGAGAGAGGCTTTGGGAGAAGGTAGTTGTAAATATGATGTGCAAAAGCAGCCTCATGCACCTTTAGAAAAGCACAGAATGGTGGTTACTGCCACCATTTATGGACTTCCTTCCTCCTTGGAGGCTGGAGGCTATTTGTGGAGAGGGAAGAAATAGCAGGTTCACATGGAACTGTCGCTGTGTTATGTAAAATGTATGTTGGTTGCTGGTTTACTGGTGAGAGCTGGTATCTGCTGTCACTATTTTGAGAGGCTTTGCACTTGAAAAAGAGAATTTGCCCAATCAAAGCAGATACATTTTTTTGAAGTAAATAAGGCTGAATGTCCTTGAAACAGAAGATGAGTTGGTTGGATGAATCATGGGTGATCATCAATGCAAAGGTTCTTTTTTACATGAAAATGTTTTTGTAATGAAAATAACACAGAGTTTTAAATGCTGTGACACATTTTTCCTTTAGCTTCTTAAGATTTTTCTCACACAACCAACTGTTTAGGGCAACACATTTGTGTGGTCAAAAAGTTGTATGTTTGCCAACAGCACAAATTATCAGTAGTAGGAAGTGAGAATTATGTGAATTACTTATGTGGGTTATATTTCTCTTGGAGGTTGGCCACGCAATATACACTTCCATAGTCTCTAAGAGTGGCTTCCCATATCAGATCGATGCTCCACAGAAGTAAGAGCTAAAACTTGCACAAGCTTAATGAATTCCCCTGTCTTGACAGCATCTTAAACCAGACTCTGAAGGGAAAGAAAAGAGCCAGAACTTCCACTGGTCTGGCAGACTGCATCCTGGGTATAATCTATGGCAAGATGTAAGATTCTTTGTTTTATTTCCCAGGTGTATTACTCCTGTGGTGCAGTGGTGGAATCAATGGAAAGAGGCCTGATTTTGTCACCAGGTTTTCCAAACAACTATTACCCAGGGACACACTGCGTCTGGCAGTTTTTCATTCCCATGAGAACCCATCTCATCTTGGAAATATTTGACTTTGACATTTTTGAGAGCTCTAGTGAAACTCCAACCCCCTGGGATGGCTTTACAGCCCCTGCTACAACAGAAAATAAGGACATGCCTTCTCTTGAGGAAAATGTGGAATTTGCTGTCCACACCACAAAATCCTCTCTCGGGGCCTCGCCATCAAAGGTGGCTCAGAATCTGAGCAGCACCAGAGACCAGTCAAAGGACCTTGCTGGTCACCTGAGTGAACTTCCAGGGACCATCTCAAAAAAAGATGAAGCCAAACAAGCATCTGAAGAAAACCAGTGGAAGCAGATGAAGGAACCCAAAGCAATTACCAAGGAGGAACTGCCATTCCCTGTGGCTGGTAGTGTCTCAATGCAGAGGCAAAACACAAGTGGCCTGGAAAGAGGAGAGGATTTGGAAGGGAAGATCTTGTTTGCCCACCTGGCTGCTAGTGAGAGAAATGAAGTCACAGTAGAAAGCTGGACTCTTCCCTCAACAGCATTGCCCTTGGAAATCTCCTCCAGCCCTCAGTCAGCAGTGGATGTCTGTCCCCATGATGTATTATATGTTTCTGATCTCATCACATTTTCCTCTCGCTTCTGCGGCCCAAATTCCCCTGTAAACAAGACCATGGTCTTTGGTTCATCTCTGGAAATGGTTGAGGTTATTATGGAGCTGATCACCACCACGGACCGGGGCCGAGGCTTTGCGATGCTGTTCGAGTACAGGAACATCACTGACCCCAGCACTGTGGATGCTGTGAGGCAGGAGAGGAAGGAGAACATGATGATGCTGGCAATTGTAACAGGGATCGTTGTTTTTGCTCTTGCTTTGCTCTCTGCCCTCTGTGTAGCTTGCAGGTAAGGTGGTGCACACCAGAGCCTTGGAAGCATGAGATATTATCCACAGGGAAAAGACCAGATGAGAGTTATATTTCAGAAGAGAGTTACGTTTTCTTTGCTGTGCTAACTCCTGCTGTCCTCCAAGTGTGGTAAAGTGGGTATGGAGGAAGTCAGTGCCACTCACTGCTCCTGCCCTAGGCTCCTCAGTTTTCTTTCCTACAGCTCCTCTACCTCAGATTTCTTTCCTTTTTCCTGCATAAATACCTGAACAGTCAGGACTTTCCTGGGAATTTTTAGTTTCAGTAGTAGTGGTGCCTTTGAACATCAGCTTCTGGCTGATGGACAAAATCAGGACAGAAAGATCATCCTTCCCTGAGTCTCCTGAGTGGGCTGAGCGACAGTCACTGCATCTTTTCCCACAGTTTGGCTCTAACTAACCATCACTAGCACTCTGCAGAAAAGTAAATAACCAAAGTATTACCACGTAGAATTAAGATTTAAAAATATTTTCCCATCTGTAGCATATTTTATCCAAGAGACTGTGCAGACATTTTAAATCCAATGCATTCAGTATGTTAAGAAGTCATCTGCACATCCCTTTGATGCTGAGGAAGAGCCCAGAGCCATGTTGCAGTACCTCTCATTGTTTCCAAATGCAATCCAAAATGATCCAGTCAAGTGAGCTGGTGGTCAGGCTGGGTTGTGGATTTCCAGGTCCTGATGCTAACTAGTTAAAGGCTAAAACCAGACAGTTACACAAGCATGCCTCTCCAGTCAATTGCTTCTCCTTTATATATTTCTTTTCTCTATATCTATCCTAGGAACACTTCTCCGCCCCCCAGCATATGTTTGCATTTTCTAACTTCCTAGTGAAAACATTTTTGTAGAAACAGTGATTTATTTCTCTCCCTTCCAACAAATTCAAAACAGAGCCCATGCTCCCCAGGTTTTTGTAAAAATAAACACCGTTTTTCAAATGTTTTGACTTCAATGGCAACATCAGGTAAACTGAAACAAACAGTGCCCCTTGCAGGGCTCTACTCTGGTGGATGGGTATCAGCAGGAGGAGCATTCATTTCCCAGAGCCATCACACAGCTGCTCTGGTTTCTCCCTTCCTGCATCCCCTGCCTCATCCAGTGTGCATCATCCAACCCCAGAGGTCTCAGGACTGCCCAGACAGCCCTCGCCACTGGGGCTGGTTTGAGCAACTTGCTTTTCCTTGTCCTTATGGGGGCTGCATTTTAGCTCTGGCTGAATAAACACGAAATGCAGGCCAGTCACGCTGGGCACCAGAAAACATGGGCACAGTGGTGAAGCTTAAATATCATCTCTGTTGCTCCATATATAGAAATTCCTGCTTTCAGGGTCTGAGCTTTTTGTAGCTGTAAGAGTTAAACTTGCATGTACTACATCTAACTAACCTTTTTGTTTTTAAAGAGCTTGCAGAACACTAATTTAGACATTTTTTTTGCTAGCTCTAAAGGAAAAAGTCTGGTGGAAAATGTCTTCCAGATACCAAATACTTTATTTTTATATCCTTGCCAATCTTCAAAAGAGACAGAAACAGGCTCCCTTTGCTATGGCAGCAGTCTGGGCTGATACACATGTTGAGTAGGCTGTTCTTGCTCCAATACCCCTATTTAATTTCACTGTAACGATCCATGAAGCAGAGTTATTATTCAACCCAAAAAGTACACTGGCAATCTGAGGCTCCACTGGCTGAGGTTTCCTCTGCAAAGCCTGTTTAGAAAGTCAGGCCATGCTTCTCACATTCACAGTTTGGCGTTTTGCTTGTCAGATGTTTACAAAATAATGTTCTGCTCTTGCTGACCAACAGAAAAAAAAAAAGCCCACAGGATTTCAGCCCCACACACCAATGTTTGTGTGTTCTGGTCACTGGGAATACATCCTACCAGGGGTCCTATGGCACAGGATTAGGCTTGTTTCTTTTAACACTGGCATTTATGCCTCTTCATTACTCTACAACTCTTTTTTTATTATTTTTTTAAAACGATATCTATACCTTAGCCAGCTATTGACTGAATGTAAATAGAGACTAGCCCTACTCCTTTAGCCTCTTGACAGGGTGTTTACTCTCCCAGCCTCCTGTATTCTCTGCATGCTGTTCTTGGGAAGCCTTGATTACACCACTTTATTTTTTGTCAGACTTCACAGCATTTAAGTGACACCAGGTGGAAGTGATGATCTGTGCTGAGTTATCTCACCTGTGTTGTCTTTTCTCCCTCTTTACTGTGGGAACTGCTTTGGTCTCTGGCTCCAGCACCACTGGCACTGGTTGGAGCTTGCTCACACCTCACAGCTGTGGGTTTTTAATGCAGCTCAGAATAAGACTGCTGAGGCCATTAAGCACTAAGCATTAAACTTCTTTTAGATTGAGCCCATCGAGCTCTATTTTATGCTCCTTGTCCTAAATAGGGGCTTGAAATCAGGTGTCAAATGTGTATTAGCTGCAGTCTGTTCTCACTGCAGAAAATGTCAGGGTAGCACAGGGTGGGCTGAGGGGGGAAATGATGGTGCTTTACCAGTGCAGCACACTCAGAACTGGGACCAGCCCCCCGAGGCCCAGGGACACTCTGCTGGCTGGACTGGGCACTGCAGAGGATGCCAAGAAAAACCTGGAAGCTCTTGGCCTTGTAAACTTGCCTTCCACTTTCTTTTCTCTTCATACTTTATTTATTCCTCTGGTACCAGGTTTAGCCGTTGATTTTTTTTTTTTTTTTTTTCTTCCATTTCTGTCTGCTGCTCTTGCTCAGCTAAAAGTAGCAGGCTCTGCCTTGCCAGGAGTAGAAATGGCCTGGGAAGGGCTTGGCACCCACTGCCACTCCAGTGCACCAAGTCATCAGCAGTATCTGCTCAGGCTCATTGCATTGAGCAGGGCAAAGCTCTCTGGGGAAACTCCAAGTCTCTGCCACACTGCAGCTTTTGTTTGCTACTTGGGGAGGGAATGAAAGCTTCAGTTGTTAGTTGGCCAATACTTCTAATTACTTTTGGCCATGAAGCCTGGCTCGAGTAATGGGGGATTTTTTATTTTCTTTCCCAAGCCCCAGGAACAACAGATATGTCCACCTTATTTAATTTTAAACCTGTCCCATGCAATCAAACTTTTGCTGTATGGTTGCAACCCATGAATTGCAACTGCACTTTATGTCTGCATAGCCTCCCAACCCTTGAGTGCCCAGTGACTCCATCAAGCCTTCAGTGTTGCCATCTCTCCACACCCAAGCTGCCCTGCCAGTCACTTCTTGCTGCCCATCCATCACCTGGGGGTGAGAATGTGCTTTTGCAATAATCTGGGTTGTATCCCATCAGTCAGTGCCTAATGCTTCCCCATGTCTGCACTGTCCCCTGGAGAACCATTGGGCACAGACTACATTGTTTCAGTCATTATCACATCCACCAGTGCCAGCCTTTCTTTGTGATATCTTTACGTCTTATTCACCCAAAAGTTTATAACCCTAGTTGTTTTGTAATGTCAATTTTAACAAAAACATGAAAAAAAATGCTAAGGACATGCATGTATCCCCCTTCAGCCAAGGGGCACATTCATCCCATCATCATCTGCCACAGCACTGCCTTTTAGTGAAATAGTCACACAAATGAACAGCATCGGATGCTCTCTGCTTGCTAAATATAACCCAGTATGCAGAATTAGCTATGCAGATGAAATATTCTGTCTAGCAGGATAAGAAGGATGTCACTGCCCAGACTGAAGGATCTCAGTCCTGCTATTCAGTTACTGATGTGAAAGAGCAGCTGTCAGGGGGGAGCCTGGTGGGATTTGGCAGAGGTCTGAGCTCTGTTCCTGCTTTTGCAGTGAGCATGGGAAGAAGATGACAGGTTCTTCTCTTCTCAGCTGACTTTCCACCACATGAGCATATAATTTTCTCCCCTTGTTTACAGGCCTTGCTGCCTTGAGTCTTGGCAAGTATTTTGGATGCTCATAACCTGCTGGGTTCCCCTCGCAGGATGAGCAGAGCCGAGAACTTTCCTGCTGTGGATCTTTAACTCACTCGAGGGCTTGTTGTTGTTGTTGCTGTCTCTCCTTTTCAGGCAGAGAACGTGCCCCAAAAGGAGCTCATCCAACGCATGCAGTGACCAGGAGGTTAGTGCTAATGGCTTCAGCAATTTCTGTTTCTCTCTTTCATGTTGGCTGTTGCACTGTTTATCTGACGATGTTTACTGGGGCATGTTCTGAGTTGTAGAACAGGATCCAGAACTCCACTGTCGATATCAATGAGCTCCAGCTGGTGGTGCCAAGTCGGGAGAATGAAAACAACAACCACTCTGTGAGCCGGGAGCAGGCGGGTAAGTGCGGGGCATCGGCCGGAGCAGGTCGGGGCACCCCGGAGCCCTGGGCCAGTTCATCAGATAGTTTCTTCCCTGCAGCTCTCGTCACTGTCTCGCCCATGCACAGCTGGAGAGCTACTCCACAGCAGAAAGCCTTTGTTGTGGGGCTGTCCTTTGCTGCTCCCCCCTCCCTGGTAGGGTAATTCCCCTGGCAAGGAGCTCACACAAGCACAGCTCCAGCACGCTGCCAACACAAGCTGTCACAGCACATGGCATTGCAGAGACACTGGGTTAGCAGAGCAAACGCGTTGGGTTCAGGCTGCTACAAACAACTTACACGGATCCATAAACTGTGAAAGAGTTTCACCTGCCCCAGCTTAACTTTGTCCAGAAAGGATGGGGTTTACAATGCTCAAATTGTCTTTGGCCAACTCCAGCTCCCAGAGCTCAGTTTCTGTGGATCTATATGGATGGAGGTGCTTTGGGTGACATTTACCTCAGTGTTCTTCCAGAAAAAAGCATCCCAGCCAAGCTGCAGAGAATGTCACAGCATATGAACTGTCCCACTGCCCCTTCTGGTTAGTGGAGGCCAACAGGGAGCGACTTTATGCGGTGTTGTGACACACCATCAGTTTCCCCATGAACCATCAGCCACTACACACTCAACTCTCACAAGGGCATTTCCATAAAAAGTTAATTCTGTGCTCCCAGCCATGACTGCTTCCCATCTCCTTCTTGAGGTTGTGGCCAGAGTTCTCCTTGCCTGGACCAGATGACAAGCCTTGGGGACACATGCAGACACACACCCCCTCCATGGCCCTCCAGGAGCATCAGGCTGCCTGTAGAAGCAGCTTCACTGGGGTTTAACAAAAAACTACAGCTCCCAATATTAACATGTATGAGTAAATAAAAATAAATAATGATTTGAGCAAGTCTGCAAGTTTCTGATCTGCAGCACATCCTCATGTGATTAACACAAGGAATTTCAGCTCATGTCTGTTTTTATTAGAAAGCAGACCAAAGAGCATTTCTCCTCTCCTTTTTTTTTTTTTTTTTAAAGCTTGCACTTTCAGGAGAGCAAACGGTTGACTTGAATTTTGCTCTGGCTGGTGCAACAACCAGCCAAAGCCCATTCTGGAGTGTCTGGGGAGGGAGGGAGGGAGGGAGGGAGGAGGGCTTGTCACGGAGGAGTTGGTAACAGATGTTTTGGACTCTTGCAAGCAGTCTTTATTGATTTTCTTCCTTTCCCAGTCACTTCCTGCAGAGGCAGCACGGAACGGTCTCCTCAGGACACTGACCCAGATGTGCCCTCCTCCATCTCTGCAGTGACCACTGAGACTGGGAGTGATGAAGTGTTTATCATTTCTGCTGGACCTGGGACCAGTGGGCTGAGCTTTACCACCTACAGGATACAGGTACATTCCCCAGCACCTCTAGCAAGCAGGATGTCCCTCTTGTCATACCTGTCCATTTATGCCTAATGCCCACTTAGGCAGGCAATTCTCCTACCCCTCAAGCTGAGCTGTCATCAAATGATGTGGGCAGTGACCCCCTGAGCCAGTATCTTCCCAGCTTTGGGAAGAGCAAATGCAGAACCCTACCTCACCTCTGCTAGCAAATAATGGAGATGTTTGCCAGCGGGCAGTAGGACCAACATGCAGAAGTGTTAATTGGCAAAGCTAATGTTGCATGAAAATTACCACCTGTAGCAACTGAAAGACCCAGGAGTCAGACCTACTCCTGCCCACCACTCCAAGTGATCAGGGAAGTTACTCAGTTCCTCAGCTTGGCAGAAAGTGTCTCACCAAGCTGATGTGAAAATTAACAGTTTAGGCTCCAAAAAAATCAATTATTTCAAGTGAAAGCACTGAGGGCCTCACAAATTCAAACAGAAACCTGAATTGATTCAGCAGGTTCTCTCTTATTTTAGCTCTTTTCCCCAGACTCCTGGTCCTTTATTTGTTTAGGAACAGATGATGGCTCAGAAGCCTCAGGTCTGGCTGTCACCTCTTCAACCTCGAGTGAGTGCAGACAGAGCACATTCATTACTAATGTCTGCTAAAGCTTTCCCAGGTCAATACTGTCTTCTCCAGTGCCCTCTCTCTTTTTCCCACAAGAGGATAAACAACCAGCACAAGGAACTCACATGCCCAGGACAGGCTGTGCAATACTTCTGTCACAGTTTAAAAAACAAAAGCATTCTGTATCCCTGCACTTGATTAGGAAATTAGCCAGGAGGCCAGGCTGGTCAGGCTTTTGCTACGCTGCTGTAGGACACGTGCTGGGCTTTTCCTACAGCTGGCCACCCTGATGAACAGAAAGGGGGAAAGAATGGTAAACAGCTCTGGAGCCCTCCCCTGCCTGAACATTACCTTCTGTGGGGCAGGGCACTGGGAGCTGTAGCCAGACTGGGCACCCTTGAACAAACATCTTCTCCCTGCAGTTCTTTCCAGTGCAGAGAGCTTTACCTGGTGGCAGCCCCACACACATCCAGCTTCTAGGCGGGAGGGAAAACCATTTTCCTGCCCCTTTTCCCCACTTTAGTCAAAAGGAACAATTTCTATTCTGACATTGCTTCTGCAAGCAATCTTCAGAGGGTATTTATACATTAAAAAAAATATAAATAAAGGAGTGTTAAAGCAGTGAAAAGTTTTAAGAAAACCCAAAGAATTAAACATGTTATTTAGTTTGCGAGCATCTCCTCAGTGATGTCCATGCAAGCACACAAGTGAGGCAATACTCCCTAACAAATTCCTCAAGGAACAGAAAACCAAGCCTGGCAGCACGGCAGGGCCTTTTTCAAAGCCCTGGGCCTTTCTTTCCCCACAGCTGAAGACCATCCTCTCCAGGGGGGTGGAAACTGAGCCCAGCAGACTAATTACAAACCTGCACTCAAAGGGGTTCTCATCAGGCCACTTGATATCGAGGGTTCCTGATGTTAGACGTGTTTACAGTTGAATTTTTAGATGTGTATTTTTAGGGTGTGAAATGCTGCTGGCCAGCCAGGCACAAGCCTCACGGAGGAGATGGTGCATGGCTCTGTGGCCCAGCACTAGGCAGTGGGATGAGAGATCTGCTGGAGCATAGCCCGTTCCTTGGCAGGAGCTAAGCAGTTATTCCCATGTGAAAACATGTGTGAAATCCTGAGCCTTCACAGTACAGTAAATAATGCCAGCAGACTCACCTCACGCTAAATGCTTGACTAGAATTTGTCAAGTTATAAGGAGCTTTCATTAAAAAAGTTATCTTGATCTTTTCCCTGAGGAATTGTGTCTGGCTGCTTGGTCCTTGAGTGTGAGCCTCAGCTCTGCTGGGCCTGAGCCAGTGATTAACTGGATCTTGCTCTGCAGCTTTTAAAACCTATTTGAAGATACCAGTTCTGTGTTATGAGTAGGGAGAGCAAAAAACCCCTCTGTTTGTGAGTGGCATGAGGAAATGGAGGGTGGGATGGCTTTTGGGGAGAATCCAGGTATCCTCCAATAGAGTCGTGGCTTTCTAAATCCCCTCTGGTTTAAGGCATCAGTCACCCTTTGGTTAATTTATGACCAAGATCTCAGACTTCTGATCAGACACTGAAAATTTCAGATGCAAAGGTTTGAGTAAAGAATATGATTGTGGAAGTTTAACAAACATTTCTTGCCAAAACATTTTCAAAATCTAGAAAATACATTATTCATCTTCTCAGTTACTTCCAGTGTATCTATCTCAAAACCAGTGGCTAATTTTTATGTCAGTTTGGAGGTATTTATAATATTAGAATAAAAAATCCTAAGACAGCCTGAAAGGGCCACTGAGAAGACAGCCAGCTTAAAAATTTATAAATAAAGATTGTCCCTTTAATAAAATCTTAGACTAGGAACTTAATATTGAAACAAACTTATCCAGAGCCTAATGCCTCTCTTGGCTTCCTACTGAGTTTCTTTTTCTGATCTAGTGCTAATTTCTTGCCTCTCTGCCCATCCATTTCCAATATGACACATTCACTAAATAGTTTCTTTGATTTGCAGAAACTTGGGAGATTCAGTTTCTCAGAAATAACAAATTACATGTTTCTGGTTTCTCAGGATTTTTAAATCCAGGACACTGTGGGATTTATTTCAGACACTCTTTAAAGGACTATGTAAACTTTGGGAATGTGGATTTTGCATTCTTCTCATGACAACCATATTCGCACAGCTGAAAATTAAAAATATGTATAGAGTTGTGTAACAGGAGGCTTAAATAACAGGTGAAGTATTAGTAAGAATGAAAGGAGATTCACAGGAATGTCAAGGATTCTCTTAACTTTTCTGGCTCTAAGCTCATAACAATATTAAGTATAAAAATTGTGATTTCAAATGCAACATCAGAACTTACGATGTATGGAAGAGATGCTTGTCTATACCCATGTCTGATCAACTCTGCTCATACACAGGGCTGGTGACAGCAGTTTAATGTAGTCTCACCTTCCGATGATGCCAATTTTGCGCCTGTCTGGATGTCTTGTTCTACTCCTAAAGCATGTTGTCCACCCGAAGAGCATTTTTTATGTGAAATGCAACTCTCCTTGGCTCCAATCCAGTTCTTGTGCTTCTTGTTCTATTCAGGACAGACACTGAGAACAGATTATTTCCTTTCTCTTTATTTTTCATTATTTTTATTTTTTAATTCTTCCCTATCCCTAGGATAAAGAGCACCACTTACGTCATTTTTTTCTCCCAAACTGTGCATTTTTGAGACTTCTGATTCTCTTCTTGCTTGCTTCTGGATTTCTTTCAGCAGGCTCCATCCCCCTTAAGTTTTATTTCCCCAGACAGACACACCTGGAGCCTTCCAAGAGCTAAACAGAGTGGAAGAATTCTGTTTTACACAGCGAAGTTTATGACTCTGATCTATCAAATACTTCCAGTAAAATTAAGCTGTAGATATTTCATATATTTAAGTGAGAGTTGTAAGACTGTATCTTATGTAGCTGAAATTTCCCACTTCAGCTTTAAACCTGAAACTGGGGAAGCAAGGTAAAACTTTCCTCCAGGGAAGCCAGCAAGCTTCAGGCAGCACACTGGAAGAAGAATGAGGAGAAGTTGCATCCTCTGAGAATGCTGGATCAATCAGTCTCTTGCATTAACAGCCTGTTTTCAAAGTGTTTTTAAAATGTTCTGATGAAAGATGCCTGTAAATGATTTTCATTTACTCTTTTCAGGACAAAAACCTGAAAAGAAGTGTCACAAGCCCGGCCTCTGTGTCTGACTGGCTGAGCTCGCACCCCACGGCTGCAGGGGCAGATGCTGCTGAGAAGGGGAATGTGCAGCTGGAGAATCCCTGTCCCAGGCAGCGCACGTGGAGCGCCCGCACCTTCCACGACTTCCTGGCTCCAATACCACAGCTACAGAAAAAATGGTGTAGCTGGAGCACCAACAGCCCCTTCACAAAGCTGGTTGACAGCAGTGTAAGTCTTGCAGGGAGGGGAGGATATTGGGGTCTCAGTTCCAGTATTTCCCACTGTTCACTGATGGCACATGTTTTCCCCTTGGACAGTGCCTCACCTCTCTGTCCTGCAGGGCAAACACATCTCAGTCCACCTTCCTTGGTGTACAGCCTAATTATATGTCTCTGGCCTAATTATACTGTGAATTTAGCCAGGCTTTCCTAAAATATTAAGCAGCTGTATTTTCCAGCAGTTGGCACCTGGTTAAGAAATTATTGCCAGACCAGAAGAACATTAAAAAATGCCTCCAGACAAGATTATCTCATTGAGTGTTCTGACATGTGCTTTTTTTCTCCCTGGTTATGCCTTGAATTTATTAACATTTATTTATTATTATTGCACTGCAAGGAATCCGTAGGTGTGGCAGAGATATCTGGGTCTCATTGACTGTAGTCATCAAACCAACAGCTTGTTACAAAACTAATAAAGGAAGTTTCTTTCTTTTTAAGGTAATAACATAGGTTTTTCCTAAATAATGCGTCTTACCACTAAAATAACCAGGAATTTTAACTTTCAATTCTCTTGGGATCAATGTTTCCAGAAAGAGATGCTTTTTATGGCATGTCTACTAATTTGGTACTATTTTGTGCAGGGCTTTTCTACAGCTGCAAGATCCCAAGCTGTGCCAACCAGAAAGGTAATCTCAGCCACTGAGATAGAGGGAGCATCAGAGACTGTTTACTCTGATTCATCTGCCAGTAATGCCTCATACCCCCTCACTCTGTCTGCACAGAGGCAGCGGAAGTTAACCTCCTGCAATTTGAAGAAATCCAGATTTGGGAACCCTTATTTTGGATTTTTAGCCAGTTCCCCTGACACCAAACATGTAAGGTCCTTGGATCCCTCAAGACATCTAGGGGCAGCATCTCCAGTTAACAGCCAAAGCCCCAAAAATCTTCTAGAGAGCTCCAACCCACTGAAAATCAACTTGGTCAACGGTTCAAAAACAAAGGAGCTTATGGCAGAAACAGATAAAAACAAACCAGTTTTTGTTATTTCTGAAGAAGGGGATGATCAGCAGCCTCTGGTCTTGGCAGAACACCTGAGTCAGTGTGGAGATCACCTGTCAGAGCAAAATGCTGTGTATGCTCTGGCCCTGCCAGAGAAACAGCCAGTGGTTCCAACTGCAGAGGGGAACAGCTCTGCCACCTTCACATCAAGTCTTCCCCTTTGGGCAAAATCCCCCACTTCATACAAAGGTCACGGGAAGGCCCCCAGCTCCTCCAGGGACCAGCAGAGCTCAGCAGGTGGAGATGCCAACACTACTGAGACCTCACAGAACTGCGACACCCCTGCTGCTCCTATGCTGTGCCAAGCTTCAGTCCAGTGATGTCCTCAGAAAGATTGAAACATCTGTTCCCAAACCTAGAGGGAACAGGGACAAGAGCAGAGCAGAAGCTGTGCCGGGCAGTTGAGTGTGGCAGTCACATGTGGCAGCTTTGTTGAGAGCAGTCTTTCCTTCCCGCATGTAGGGACTGAGATTACAAAGATACAAACCACAGCACAGCACAAATGCCATCTCCCCTTATGCTCACTAACCTTATCTCTTTTCTCCTGCATGAGATTTGGATGTAGTTTGTACAAGAAAGCATCCTCTGAAAAGGTACTTCAGACTGCAGAAACCCTTTTCTGGGATGGGAATGAAAGTAACCTGGGGCAGTCACACCATGGTTTATATCTGAACTGTAAATCAGTCCCCTGTCCCTGTGGTATCACTTGAGTCTTTCTGTTGGGAGCTCTGAGTTAACTTCTGTTTATAGCTCTGCCTGTACAATCCAAGCCTTGCCAAGTCAAGGGTAAGAATTAAATCATGCATGTTTGCATACAGTTTTGTAAACTTCATTTTAAGTATTTCATATCTTCTGCAGTCTAGCACAAAGCTTACCAAGTATTAGCAACTCTAATATTAAAGAACAAGATTATCTCATCTCCTCTTTAGAGAAGTGTACAGACAAGCTGAGCAACCCAATACCAGATGCTTGTTCAATTAAAGTCTGATGTAGCTTTATCTTTGTTAGGTCTACATAGGCTTAGAACACCTCAGTTCACTGCATTAAATGACTCCTCATGGCAACAGGAGCATGTGTACAAAAACACTGAAATACTAGGAATAGTCTTCACCATCCAACACTTGGATATTTGCAGCTGCTCTGATCCTATATCCACCAGCTATTTATTGCTGGTAACGCACACTGACTAGAGAACTATTCCATTTCCTTTAGCAGGCAAGACTTGAAAGACAGAATTAAGGTGGGGCAAACTTTGAGAGTTCACTTTCTTTAGAAATTAACTGTATGTGGCTGTGCCTCCCTGAGTACAAATCCAGGGCATTCAATGGAACACTAAACCAAAGGGAAGCCTTCTAGTCCTATTGCCTTTAATAACCCCATCAGTATTTTAATTGCCTCCTGGTGATATTTTCCTATCTTTGCAAGAGACTCCTGCATGTTTATCCTACAATTCAGAACTATTTTTCTTAAATATAAAAATTCCCTCTGAAGCTGCATTTTGCAGCTGAGACAGCACATTGTTTTAAAGCAATAGTATGTCATGAAACAGGTGTCAGAAAGAAATCATCTGCACAAGTCTTCCCCTGTATTAGCTGCAGTGTGCATCCAGTTATCTTAATCCTTCTCTGTGAAGGCATTTAAGACTGATTCCTGAAATATTTAACTGAATTATTTATGATTTCACCTGCTATTATAGCTTCCATTTGCCACCTATTAATGTCTGAGATATGCAACACAAGACTATAGGTTTTGCCTTATATTTTCTCTGTATGTTTACATGTCTACCTAGACATAGAAGCCGTGCAGCTGGTAGCAGTGGAAGCAAAACCACATTTGCCCTTTAGCAGTTGACTCAACCATGAACAGCAAACAAGTCTCTGCATTTATTATTTCCAGACTGTGTTGAGTAGTTTTGAAGTGCCAAAGTCTGGCTCCGTGTTGGTTGGTTCTTTTTTGGTGGGTATTTTTGTTGTTGTTTTAAATTAATGCTACTTGATTCAAAGGGAAGAGTTAATATATTTATGATTTTAAAAGTATTTAGAAGTCTTCAGCACTCTAACAATAACTTCCATTGCATTAAATTAATATACATCATAATTCAATGTTCTGTTACTTATTACATTTCTAAAGGTTGAAATACTAAAATCTACTTTTGGAAAGTACTTGTGTTCAATTATTGACAATAGCTACATTTGAAGGGCTGGAAAAAGTGGCTTTTTCAATAAAAGCATGTTTAACTACTCATTTCTATGGTGTAACAACACTTCATTTGTTTTGCTGAAAGTCTGAGCTGTGCCTCAGAGCACCAGGATAACGAGTGGGGTACCGCAGTGGTGGTAGAAGAGCAGAAAAGCAAACTTCTTTTTCCATCCTTCCCAATTTCTCCGAGACTGAAGATGAGGTGGTTGTTTACACCGACCTCCTCCGCTACCTGTTGTGTAACCAAAGAACAGACTTTGCTAACCAGGTTTGTCTAACTGCTGCCAGAGGAGGTTTCTGTGGGAGTTTGTGTTTCCTTTCAGATCCTGCTGCCTGAACACTCTTCCATCATTGCCTGCTGCAGCAGCATATGGCCAATTATTCACGGGACTGCACCTGACACCCTGGCTGCAGCACGGACTATATACATACACATTTATATATATATATATATATATATATATATACACACACACACATATGTGGTGAGACAGGCCCTGCTCCTGATGAACATGCAATATTGAACAGTGCTGTTTATTATCAGAACAGAGGTGGCTGATTTACCAACTATTTAAAGGTGATGCCTTCTGGCACTAGCTGATACCGAAGCCCAATGCCTGCAAGGTGGGTGGTGCAGGTACCCAGGGGAGACTTAAGTTCCTGACCTGCCTTTTGAAGTTTTTTTATTTGATTAGGACATTTTTGGGTTTTTTTTCTTTTTAGGCAGATCACTAAAATAAACTGATAGCAAGGTATTTGTGTTTTATTTTGTACCTTCAAAGAATGTATAAAATATTTTCTTCTTCTTACAGCTAAAGCAAGTGTTTTGAAGTTCTCATATTTTCTTTTTTTTATTCCCCCAGAACACAAACAGCTTCTACCCAAACTCTTCAAAAAAGTCACAGTGCAGAGTTAAGAAATTCTGAAAGCTCTAGGTGGAATAAAGCCCTTTAATACTCCCAGCTGTAAATATTGACTAGGATTAGTTTTTAAATAGTATTACTTATGGCATTTATTTTGTTCCTAACAGCTATTATTACTTTGGAGAGCTATGCTGCCACTTTTAATGACAGAAAACCTCATGCCTCATGCATGGGCTTGGATTCAGTTTCACTCTTGTGCAGTGCAGGTTTTGCTGCACAATTCTGTGTTCTGTAACCAAGCAGCAAATGTGATAAGCACTCCAAACACTGCTGAAGAGGGGGAAAAAATCCTTCCAATCACAATTGATGGGGGGAAAATGTCAAAAAAATCATTATGGAGATAGCAAAGAAAAGTATTCTTTTCAACAAAACTGAGTAATATTCACCTTTTTTCTTTTTAAAATGAATTATTCTGGAATATACTAGTCAAACCTTCTAGCCAATGTGCTAGGTAGACTAAATAGGACAAAAATATGTGAATATTCCCTGTTTTTTCACTGTACAAACAGAGCTTCAAAATAAAAGCTTGAAACTATACAAGCTGACAAGAATCTGGTGTGCTGAGGTTCTTACTGTCAGGTACTTAAACTGGTTGGGAATGGAAGCTCAAACAGAAAACAACAGATTTAACATCCAGGTAATGCATCCAAACTTGGAAGATTCAGAATAACATTTAGCAAGAAAAACCCACTTCTAACTTAGTAGCAAAACAAGAACTGAGGTTTCCTTTCAGAAATCTAACTTTTTGTTAAGAGGAGTAGGGCACAAAGCTTTCTACTCAGAAGTGTTTTGTTGGGTTTTTTCCTTCAGGAGGGCGGCATGTGAGCCCAAAACACATTTGACTCAAACAGTCCAGTCAGTAGATTTTATTCTAAACAATTAAAGATTGATTTGGATTGCAAGGGAAAAGAAAAGGTAAGTTCTAAGCCAACACTTACCTAATGAAAGCAAGTGAAACTCAGCAGCACCAAAAAGAATACCCAACAGAGACTAAATACAGCTTCAACATATATTCATGGTCTGTCTAGAAATGTCTTTGATGTTAAACCTCATATGGCACACTTAGCATTTTTTATAATTCATTTCCTATGGAAACTAATGAGCTTAAGGGTGAAATTACCTCATTGAAAGTCAAAATGGAAGTGTGAAGAAAAGAAGGATGACCTGGAAAGCAGATTTAGAAGCAATCTTTGCATATTAAGCATTGCTGTGGGAAATAGTATAATTAGTTTTCTTCAGAACTTATTCCTTGGAATTGTGTAAGTGGTATTTCAGCTCCCAAACATCATGCAGAAAGAATGTTAGATAAAGTAGGTGGAAAAAATGCAAAATCCTCACATGTTCTTCTTAAAATCAAGATTTTTTTTCCTAACTTTCAGTGACCGCTAACTTATTTTTAAGAGGGCAAACCATAAAAAAAAAAGGCTCCTTTCCAGCAGACTTCTAAGGGGCCATAAGAACCCAAATTTCCAGAGCATAATTTGGAATAAGCATTCACTTCCCAAATTCCTAACTCCTTTTACTTGAATCAACTTATTTCCCTAAGCTCTTGCTGCAGGCTAAGCCATCCACCTTACACAATTCTACTGAAGACTAGAAATTGATACCAAATGCATGTATTTTGTTTGCTGGATGAAAGAGCTAACGATTAACCTTGGACTGTCAAATACCAAGTTTTTCCTATTAAATAAAATGAAAACAGTTTCAGAGTTTAAGCAGAAATTCTCCTGTAGAGTTCAAGTACCTGAGCCACTCCGAGGGCTCTAGGAGCTGCCAGTGGCCATACATTTGTTCCTTCTCAGTCACAGCAACATTTTTCTTTATTCTTTATGAAGAAAGTTCTTGGAAGAGCTTTGGTTGTGCTAGACCTTATCTTCAATAGTGTATAAATCCCAAATCAGTAGCTTCCTCAAACTAAATTAGTTACAAATCATTTGTTGACATAATGAAGTATAAAACATTTAAACCCACCACTGCAAGTGCAGGGCCAGCCAAAATTAACAGTTTTAAAGGCTACCAGCTCATCTTTCTGGTACACAGAACAACACAGTGTTTTCACTTCTACAATACTTAACCTGAGTTTGAGTTTCACTTAAATTTAGTCTGACAGCTGGTTTAAGAACAGCAACATAGATTAGCTTCAACATTGAAGGGTATCCAGCTTCAAGTATGGGAATGGCAGCACCACAAAAATCCTGGGATGCTAAACTGTAACTTGAAGCTTAACAGCTCTGGCATCACTGTCTTCTACCTCAGATACAACAGGGTGCAGGCAAGCCCTCCTATTTACTCAGCAAGGCTAAAGTTCTGTTCAGAACATGTCGTATTAACAGTAGTCATTTGAAACCCTGTAATTTATGCAAATTAAATTATAGTAAAGGTGAACACAGTATTACAGTAATTTCATCTAGGCTGCTGTTAAATGAGGTGGTAAAATACTTGTCACTTCGGTGTTTATAGTGTTGCAAGAAACTAAAATGGTAACTGCTTTTTGAAAAGTAGCAATCTTTTTAATTTGTTAGCATCTCAAAGCCCTCTTACTTCTATTTAGTCTCTTGCTTATATCATTTATTATACATCCTGTAGAGATACTGATGATACTTTGCAGGATCATCTGACTCTTTTAAGGAAGTTTAAGAATGACTCATGTAAAAATTCATGTAATTTTCAGTCACTACAATTTCAGAGATGGTATTTGCTTGTAAAATCTCAACATTCAAATAATTAACAGCTTGACCAAGTATTAGTACATGTTGCATTCACCCATTTCTGTGGTGAGAGTTCATGCCACAGAAGAAACACAGACAGCTTCATTAGCTTTTTCTTTTTTTTTTAATTAATAACTTCTTAGTTCAGGAAAAAAATAAACCACAAAAGAGAACTGGAAGAACTACTCTCCACCTTCTTTATAAAAGAACTTTTTTCAAAGAGAGAGACTATATACCTTGTTCACCACTATGTCAAATCCTATCATAATCACCTTGGTTTCCACATCTATTCTACCACACTTCATGCTCAGCTTCCAAACATCTCTTATAAAGGAGGTGGGGATGTGCTTTAGACAGGTTAAAAATATGCTGCACCTTTACAGTATTTAAACAATTACACCAAGCATAGTTCATACATTTATCACATTAACTATCACCTGGTAACCATACATTTAAAAAAGGTCTAATGTAGAGTATGTAATACCCATGACAGATACTCTTACTTACTTAAGAGCATATAAAGATCAGGATTTATTCACCCTCCCCATCTGCAAGTCAATTTCTGATCTCTTCCTGGTACAATATAAATGACAAAAAAATCCCTTCATTCCATTGCACTACCGCAACCCTATATGCATAGAAAGGCAGATTAATTACCTGTGACAGGGAAAAGGAAGAGGGGTTTAAAAAAAGAATTTGAAGAACATCAGCTGCACAGGTACTTTAGATGTTAAGTACATGAGTTCTGCTGTTTGGGTTTTTTCTCCCAATTTTTTTTTTTTTTCTTATGGCCACACAATACACCCCTACACAAACATAACTTGAGTAAATGCAAGTTACTCCTGATCAACAAAACAACTTCAGCACAAGAGGCTTGAACACCAGCACAGAGATAAGGCTGTGCTGAAAGCCCATCTGGGGTGTGGGAGTGGTGAATGAGAATGTAAAGCACATTTCTGCATATAATGTGCAAAGGCTTGATCTCCACAACGGCACTCAATTTGCTACATGCACAGCCAGAGATGAAAATGAGATCAAAACCAGCTGGGAATGGTTGTCCTGAGAAGATATAATAACCATTAAAAAATCTAAACATAAAATACAAATACAGAAGCAACAGAACATCGTTAATAATACTAAAAGACAGAAACACGCTTTTGTTGTTAAAAGAAGCTTCAAGTAATATTCCAGATCCAATTTCAATCCTACTCACAGGAGAAAATGCCCAGAGATTAGGAAGAGAAGTCCACACCAAAGTGTATTTTTAATAGCATAAGGGCATGGTCAACAGACCCATCCTTGCAACAGCTATTTTCAAAAATAAAGAATCTAAACAGAAAGACATCATTCTAATTAGCATTCATATTAAGCTGTGCATTACTGGAAATAGTTGTTTCATTCACTGCAACCAGTAGACACGATGTGCTGCATCATTTGTGCTCCATTATATCACAAGATACTGTGTGTACACTTTTTAACACCCAAGTATAAACCCTGCTCATAAAATAAGGCGTACTTAAAAACAACATGGTCTCTACAGAGGTAACTTTGTATGCTTTCTTCTCATTCTGCTTCACTCTTCCAGGTATGATGAAAACAAAATTGGTCCCAGTCGAGGTTTGTCAACAGTAGCAACCAGATTATGATGAAACAGATTAGATCATACCAATTTGCAGGGAAGGGGGAAAGTTTGGATTTCTTTATTTTTAATGACACTTAGGACATTTCCTGAATGAGTTCTGCAGAAGGCATGAAAATAAAATCTACATTTCCTATGTTAGTGACACCAGTGTGCCCCTTCATGATCCCTATCTCTATCCCTAACCAGAAATGTTTCCATATTGCTACAATTTGTCCAAACTCACTTATTTTCTGTAAGATTGTTCCTCTCAGTAAAGCTGCTAGATTCTGTTCTAAATGATAGCTTTTTCTACATTTTCACCAGTGGTATGCATGCTAGAGAACAGCTGCATTGCAGAGGTACATATTTAGCACATGGTATCAAACCAGAAAAGAAATACAAAAAAGATGAACCAGTGTGTCTTACTGGCTGCTCTATGTCAAAAGCACTGTTTGGTCTTCTGATATAAAACACTATAGAAGTAATATTAGCAGAAGTCTGTTCTGCTTCAAGTATTACCCCAACTTTAAATGTGATGAACTTCAACTTTCTGTGCAATTCTTTTTGTAATTTCACGTGAATAAAAACATCAACATGTCTAAACTAAGAAAGGAAACTGTACTACCTCGACTGTAACACTGCACATACGGTAGAAGCTTTAAGTTGAAACAGCTGTTTATTGGATGGATTTTTTAAAAAGGAATATTAATGTGGTTTCTAGCCCAAATGCAATGGGTAGCAACAAAATATTGGACTACCGCAAAATGCAGTTACAAATATACACTGACAATTTCCTTCTTAAATATTAATGGCTCTTGAAATACCCATCAGATACTTTTACAAAACTTCTCTATTTTAAGTCTAACAATTTTTCTTAGTTTCTTCACAAGTAGTGCAAATACACTCCTTATTCTTAGGTCATCCCAAGATATGGCTGGTTTTTGTGAGTGTGATTTGTGTTCTTCACTGAAGTGATACAGGGACACTGCAGTCATGAGTATGGAATGCAATGCTTGCTGGACCACCTTGGAGAAAAATCTACCTTATTCATGTACAGCTGTAAAATTCTACAAATTAAAAATTTCACATCAGCTTACCTGATGCAAAAGTTAATGATTCCCTGCTATGGGGGAACTGAGCAATCCCCTGAAACTTTAAACTGTACAAGCAGTGTAACAGGTTTTTGTCCCCTCTCTACAGACTACAAGTTTTCAGTTCTTGAATCGTGTTTGCTCACAAATGTGATTGAATTTCCTAAAATAAAGAAAAACATAAGAGTATTAAAATGTAATAGAGTTCTCAGAAGTAAGGCAACAAAAGCAAGTCAGCATCTTTCACCAGGTATTTTAAATGTTAAACAGTGTAAAGCAGACCATTTACACACTAAAATCTCTTTCAGAACCTGTTTAGATCGTACTTTACTGCCATTTTACATGTAACAGGATTTTCAACATCTCTCCTGTCTAACCCTCGTTAGTTTTATTATGCACACAGAAAACCTGTTATTAAAAAGCATTCCTCTATACTTCTGCATACTTCAAACCCAGAAGGCAATTAAAACAGGAATCGGTGAATTAATTTTCCCCTGCAAGATATTAGGAACTTTTAGTAGACAGCATTACACAAGTCATTAAGAACTAGAATGAACCAGGCTAATTATACATTTCAACATAAACACATTCAGTGGCTTAGAATCTTCTGGAAAGAAAAAGTTTATCTCAGCCTGTATTATGTAAGTTTTATGGGTATGGCAAACCTGTCTTCATGGATTAAACAAAAAACACAATTTAGTACCAAGCACTTTTTCCCCACTTTTCAAAGACATTTCACTGTTCATTCCTTGTTTTTCTCTTGCTTGGGCCACGTGGTCCCTGACAAACAACTGAAACAGAAGTTGGGGTGTTGAGTGTGTCACTACATGTGGAGGAAATGGTGCAAAGGAGACCCTCAATTTCCCCCTTAGCTGGATTAGATCAAAGATCAGAAAAACCCTGCTCACATAATCTAACTATTTAGCAGAACAATTTAGCTCAATTGCAAAAAATAAAAAATTATCTGGATATAAAGGAGTGGAATGACAGGATTGTTTGCTTTCATGGATTTTAGGAACTAAGAGTAGCAGCCAGTAAAGTTCTAGGAAGGATTAATGCTTGGGGCAAAAAAAAAAAAAAAAAAAAAAGAAAAAAGAAAAAATAAAAAAGAAGGAAAAAAAAGGAAAAAACCCCTGAGTCATTTTTATTCTAGATGAAATTACCCACAACATGAACAAAGACGACTGGTGAGTACTTTGATATTGAATTAACACTAACATTTCAAAACAAAATCTCCTCTGGGAACACAGACAGTCCTATAATGTGAAGTTACAGATAGCAGTGGTACTTCAAATTACATCTGCAACTTAAATCCAAAATTATTTTTGAAAGCTATTTGGTAAAACCCTTGAATTTGTAAGAGACTGCAGATGAATATTTTACAAGTCTGTCTTATGATCTGCTTGCCTGAGCTGCACAGACTGGTTATTTTCAACCCACAGTACCTGAAATATTAAAGGAATTATGCTAAGCGTGTATGTACATTGCAACATTAGAAAGATACTGCAGAATCTACTATTCATTAAGGCAATTTCTCAATAAGGGGTAACAGCTCCTCTATCTTAAATTACACTGAGAATTTAGAGAATTATTCATAAGGCAAGAAGGATTTTTCAACCCTCCCTAAAACCAGTTAGATCCTAGGGAGAAAATTTTTGTTTTGTTTTATGAGCCTTTAATATTTGTCTTACTAGATGTGCATCATTTCATAAGAATAAAACTGCACTGGTCATCAGAGGTCTTGATATTTTTATTCAAGAAGTTTGATTATCTTTGGAAGGACATTTCTCATAAATGACCAGATACCAGGAGTCCAAGGCTGGTGTATTAAAACTCTTGACAAGATTAATCTCTTTTCAGCCTCAAATTTCATTTTTGAGGCATGCCGGATTCCTTGGGTCAGAGATGTAAGACCTAGAAACTCCTCAGGAACCTGCTGTGGCTTATATTACACGCTCCAAGCTCCTGTTGCTAATTATTCCCACCAATTGATCCCTTCAATGGAAGCTGCACTTCACTGAAAGAATCCTTCCACCCCAGTGGGTGGGAAAACAGACTCAAGAAGTGTCAGCCATGGGTTACATCAACTTACGAGTGCTGGCAGTGCTCTTGACATGCACAGAGGGCTCATTTCAAAGTTGTGTTAAAAACAAAAATGACAAAACATCCCCAGTGCTCACCCAACCTTGCTTTATGCTGCAAGTTCTGACACCTCAAAGGTTGCTTTTTAGATTGTTGTTGGTTTGATTTTTTTAAGGAACACAGAGAAAAACCACCTTCTAAAGCATACAACTTACATGGCGTGATGTGCTTTGACCTGAGTTCGACAGTTGCGTCCCCAGTAGCAATCAGGACGTGACGTGACAGTCACTATAAGAAGAGCAAATTAAATGTTACATTTATTACAGAAGTCATTAAAGGTGACACAGATTATTAAGCCACTGCTAATGGTGGTTACTCATCAGAAACAAGGCATGCTTGGCAAGAAATGACTGTAGAACTATACTGTTTCACCTTTCTGGAAACAAAAGCAAACACTGTGAAGGACAAAAAACTAGTTTTTAATGTTAACTTAATGCAGACTTATGATGAAAGTATTTGATTCTCAGTGCTATCGAGATGGACTTGATTAGACACTCAGCATTTATCTAGAGGTTTTTCCATACTAAAGGAAAATTAATAATTTGGGTAGAGCTTACTGCTTTCCCCCACCTTCATATAGATTCCAACTCAGCTGTCCAGCAGCTGAACTAAAAAGCAATACTAAGGGCAAACCAGGTACACAATTTTTGCTCACTATGCACAGCAGCACAAGCAGAGTTCTCAACAGCTTAAGACTGGGAAGCTGCTGCTAACAGCAAGAGCTAAATTGGCAGAAGTAATATTTAAAAGAAAACTATTGGAACAGCTTCTGTTCCAAACAAATTTAGAAGGAGGCACAGTTGCTTCCATGCTATTTTATACTAAAAATATAAATGCAAAGATTTAGAATCAGTTTATGAAAGCATTCTTGCTCCTAGTTGAGAGCTGGTAAAGTGTTAAATTGTTCAGAAGATGCACCATTTTATGTATTTAAATCAGAAAATAAATTTAATTACAGCAATTAGCTCCTGTTGACTATATTCTGATTTACTGAATTCCTCTTTTCACTCTGCAGATATACTTATTCTACAGATGACAAATGATACTGAAAGAAAAAGTTCCGTTAGGGAGTCTGAAAATAACTGCACGAGCTTAGCAGCTGACAAGCTAAGCAAGGAGCGTAAGACATTAGCCCTGCAACAAGATTTGCACTGGGCTACATGAAAGTGCCAGAAGAACACCGATACAAAGGTAAAGCCAATGTTAACTCATTTAAATTACTTTTCCCCTCCTTACTGTGCGAAACAATCCCCACCTGGCAATTCAGCAACAGGAATATTCTGCCTGTACTGGTAGGCAAGTTCTCGAAAGCTGCGAAGGCCACAACAGTAGCAAAGCACTGTGTTCCCAGTAATTCTGTAATCTGGGGAGAAAACCGGTTTGTAAAAATGTAAGGCTTAATAAATCAGATTTAACTAAAGAGCCAAGACTGCAATGGTTCTGTGCACAGAACTCCAAACTTCCTGATAACACTGCTGAGTTACATTCAGACAAGGAGTCATGCACGTAGCAAACTGAACACAACACATACCTGACAACATGAAAACTCCTCTTTGAAGAGCTAAGAGACTTTCATTTAACATGTTCTTCCATGTCAGACCCCTGGATGCCAGGTAATCCTGAAAAGAGCAATTTAAGTTTATGCTAGAAAAATCTCCAACCTTAAAGAGTAACCAAGCCATTTATTCTCAAATATTTGCAAATCTGCCAGTAACTATGTTTTCAGAATTGGTTTATGATGACTACAAGTAAAAATTAAATACATGTAACTTAATTAGTGTGATACTTACTGGAAGGTTTTATTGGTGGTCTGAATGTATATTTTTTTCAGATTTCCACTTTTGCCAAAAGTTGGCAAATAGATTCATTCAAGTCACACTCTGATTTACCTCAAATCAAGATTTCATCCAGTTTGCCTAATCTAGGCAACCCTGTTATAGTATGGGCAAAATATTTTCCATACAAGTTAGTGTGAAACTTAACTTGTCTGGGACAAAATATTTAACAAGCATTGCTTTCCTGGCATGTTTTTATTTAATTATTTTTTCTCTTAAATAATATTTTGGATGATAGTTTGGAGCTCATTTAATCAGTCTTTTAGAATTAAGTTCTGCAAGTGACACAATGCTGCCACTATTAGTCAGCACATCACTTCCATTTCATCAGTGAGTACACATCTTAAACTTCGTACATATGTTATTATCACACACAATGATTTTTAAACATACCTTTAGGATATCTGATTCATAGTGGTTGTTATTCAGGACGCCATCTAAACACTTATCACCAAGATTTATTTCTAATCAGAAGAAGAAGAAAAGTTACTATTTCTCACCCAAACCCCATGGCCCTCACACATTTTCTGAAGGTTCTTCTGTTTCCTGAAATAACATGCACAGGCTCATGTGAGCACCAAGTACATGACTGCATTCAACATTTGCTAATGCATGTGATTTATAGCTTCTAGTGGCAAAGACAAGATACTGAGAATCTAAAATTTCAGCTTCAGTCCACAAACACTATCAAGCTGCACTAACTACCAGTGACAGTAAAGCGTATTCCATTATCTCCAAACTGCAGCCAAGCCATTCCAACTATTCTGGTTTATTTTAAATGTCAAAAAACCTTGGGTTTCAGAAGTCTGCATGTTTAAGAGGGCAAGGATCTTTTCTAATCCATTACCATGGATGCAGCAGTGCTCCTGCACTGGCTTGTACGATTCTCTTACTAGACTGAAATACACCATGGTTTTTTATATTGGAAAGAATTGTGCTCGGCAAGTGTAGTTTCTAAGCCCAATACTGTATGACAACAAAGTTAAATCCTCTCAATGTTAAGACACATGCCACTTCAATTTTATGTGTTTGTGATGTAAGGACACAGACCTTGCTTCTTTCTGCATGACTGTGCCACAAAGTAATCTATGTCTCTTAAATTACATAAAGATCAAGAAAGACAGACATTATTGTAAAGTGAGCAGTCCGATAAAAAAAAATTACTGCACAATACCACAGAATGGTGCCAAGCAGCCAAAACACGCCATGCGAGTGCAGCCCCAGTACAAGTGACAGAAGGGCTGCAGACAAACTGTGCCTGTAAAATAACAAAGAAAACCCCTGTAAGGACACAACAAAACTCAACAGTTACCATTCTCAGAAATCAGTAACAACAGAGCCTTAATAAACTTAGTTTAAGAAAGGTACAACTTTCTCATTTAAAATACATTCTTTAAAGGAACAATTCTATAAAGGAAGATTCCTTCATGCTGTCACTATAAGAGTCCAAATAAAGAAGATTCCTATAAAAAACAGTCTTCCCACTAAATTTAAGTTTAATAATAAATAAGGAAAGAGCTAGTTCTGTAGAAAATAAAATAAAAATGTACACACATTGCTGAGGAGCAACATGAGGATTCTGCTCACGCTCTGCTCTTCGGTCAGGCATTGGCTGAAAGCAGCAGGTGCATATTACATGACTTCCTTGAGCAGGACACACATATTCCTGAACAGCTGGATGAGTTAAAAAGTGAACAGAAAAAAAAATTGAACAATTTACACAGTTGCATTCTGGATGAGGAATCTTAGTGAATATTAACAACATAAAAATCATGAAGTAACAAGCAAGCTTTTTACAAAGACTCTAGGAAACAGCAGAAAACTGGCATTCAGGCTTCTAAACAGCACAGGTGTGTAAAATATTTCAGTATGTAGGAAAGTTTAATAAGTTTTCAACCATCTGATCAACCATTAGCAACCCATTTTGGACAATCACAGCCAAACATTGTATTTGCAAAGACACCAGTGTGGAGTTGCTCTCACAGTCCTGTGAGAGGGATCTTGCTTAGGCCTAACTTAGTTCATTGCTGTAACACAGCTCCTTGCTTAGCTCAGAGGAGTTGGAGATGATCTTCAATGGTCCCTTCCAACCCCAGCCAATCTGTGACTCTGCCGTGAGTGTCTGAGTTGCAGTATTTTATTGCTGCACTGCTGGCCAATGTGACACTGACCTGCAGGGAAGTTGGCAGAGGTTGATGGAGCATCTCCCAGAGCCTGCATCCCTCCTGCCTCTGTCTCCTGGCCTGTGCCAGGCACAGCTGGAACAGAGTGTCTTCGGTACCCTGGGCACTGTCTGCATACTATATATGGTTGACTGAAAGAACAAAATAAAGTCATATGAAATTATACCAAACAAATGCAAATACAACTTGCATCACTATGCTAGACAAGGTTGGTCAGACTCTCAAAAGTATAAATTTAGGATTTCCTTGTTCAGTAACAGATGGAAGTTTATGTAACTCAGTACCTTACAGCTCTGAAGTCTGCTGTAGTTGTGACAGATAAAAATTTGGGGTTTTGTGGTATTCCTCAAGGAGTTTTAAACAAAAGGAAAGGAAAAAAAGAGCAATGTGACAGAAAGAGAGAGAAACAAAGCAGGAATAGTTATCTACAAGAATTCTTCTGTTCCTCTAGACACTGAGCAAAAAGTGTTTGTTGATGAAAATGAAGAGGAGGTATTTTGGCACTTGGGAATTCCCAAGTCAAGCATCAGCTGCTTTAGTACCATAAAGCCAGTGAAAGCAGCGTTCCAGGCACAAACATTGCAAACACACTCATAGGATCATGGACTGCTTTATCTCCTGACAAGATCTTAGCCAGAAACCTGTCTTTTTTTTTGTTACACAATTTAACATAGAACTGTTGGTCACAAACTCAATCTTGCTGGACTTCTAGGAAGTTCTAATTTTTGCTGATCGCTCAAGGTTCAAAAGGATGGCCAGCAAAAATGCCAAGTTCATTACTGTCAAGAATGAACTTAATCTGAAAACAGATTCTGGCAATGATCACGGAAACACTATCAGAATAGTAGCATTTGTAAAACTAGTTCAGTTTATGGGTCTGTGTGTTCAAACATAGGCACATCTAATTCAGCACACAATTTAAATGCAGGCATACCTGATATCTGAGGATTCACTATCTACATCAGACAATTCCAGTAAATCTTCAGAACTTCCCTCCTCATCAGAAAAAGATCTCCGCACCTTAGGCTGCAACATGTCTTGAGTAATTTTGTTTCTGGCATCCATGCTCCGAACATCATCTTCATTGCGACATTTATCTGGCATAAGAACCAAATTCAAATTTCAAGAGAAAGGAACACCTCACATCCCTTATCTGCACTCTACTTTCTCAGCACATTACCATTACTGTGCTTTCATCTCCATGAAACCTGTTTTTGGGTGAGAGAGTTCTAGATCATCTTAGTTAAATTCCCCTCTCTATTAAGGAAGTCTGCTATCAAGCAACTTCAGTTTTGTTTTCAAGAGGTCATGATCAAAGTTAATTAAATCTACATTCAAGTATATTTTATTATACTTATATAATAAGTAACAAATTAAAATGAAGCATTCTTAGCATACTCACAGTATTAAATCACCTTCCACAGGTTATTATGTCACGTTAAATGTACGTGTTTTCTGACAAGCCACGTCAGAGAAAACAGCAGGGTAATAAAACACACAGGTATTTTACAGACAACAGTGTGTATAGACATCAGTTATGTCTCATGTGTGAAATCCATTGGATTCTGCCACAGACACCATTCCACTTGCCTGGATGCTGAATCAGATAAGCTTCAACCAAGTTGTTCAATATGTGATTTTTACAAATACGTTCTACTGGACAACGACAAGTTGGACATAAAGAAGATCTTTCCATCCATCCTGAGTAGCAGGCAGCACAAAAAGTATGCATACAAGGCTGCAAGCTGTAAAATAAGCAAATGGGGTCAAAATACAAATCTTTCATTTTTTTCAGATACATCCATAACCCTGGAAAAACTATTTAGCATTGATTTGACTATCTAGATGGGGTAGGAAAAGGAAAATCAAGAGGGCTTATGAAAATGCTGATTATCCTGACCTCCTCAAACAGTTGTCACTGAATGTCTTGCATTATTACCACATGATTAAAGCTTTTGTCACTCTTACATACCTTACACAGTCATGCAGCAGTTCTTGGCAGATAATGCAAGTTAATGTCTCTTCCATCTTATCTGGTTTCACATTTGATGTTTTTGCATCTTCAGAGCCAATTTTAATTATACATTCACTTGGAGCTGCTGGTGAAAGATTTGGACAAGTATCTTCATCTACAAAGACAGAAGGAGATAGTTTTTAGAGCTTTTTTAAACTTATTTTTAGTCAAGTATTAAAAAGAACCCTGAAAGATATGCACTGATTTGCTGTTCACTGGCAACAGTCCCAAAAGAGGTTCTTGCTTTACACACTACAGCTTCTGCTACTGAAGATTATTTTCATGGAACCAGAAATCAAGTGAGATGCAAGAAACAAGCTGAAGGACTGATGACAGCTCTTGTAATTCAGTTTGGAGGGGTGGGGGTGAGGGTTAAGTTGCAGAATACTGTAGTATACTAGCCTCCTTTTAGTTTCTTCTTAGCAGGTTCCAAACCTTCCTCCTCCCCTGTTCTTTGAGGATCTGATTCTGCATTTTCTTTGTCAGTGATTTCTGAAGTGATTGCAGAAGCTTCAGCATTCACATCCAGCTTTTCATGCTTGTCGTGCAGTGCTCCTACACACATGGATTCTAAGATGGGGAAAGCAGGCACAGGAGTGACAACTGAGGACTGTGATCCTATAAAGTAAAAACAGAAACATGAACATGGCTGCACACAGCTATGGACATGTAAAAATCAAAAGGTACTCAAACCCTGATGAGGCACACACATCAATCCAAACATCAGAATAGGAAAAAGTGGAGCAGAAAAGCAAAGTCTGCATAACTTACTAAACACTCTGAACCAGTCTGACTAATTGGAAGACCTGGGGGAAAACAACCTATTAGTTGTGTAACCCTACTTAAAACCCCCATTCCTTTTTCACTTGTGGAGTATTTATTCTTAAGACTATTATCCACACCAGGTCTTCCTGACAAAGATGCCAGGCAGGAGTTATGCAATACTGATCATACGTAACAGGTCGGGATCACAGCAAAGGGAAAGCTTTGTTTCCATAGGAGCCAGTGAGGTCCCAATGAGCTGCTGACAAATGCATAAAGGAATTCTCACAATTCCATCATTCATCCATCAAGATATACCCTGGCTACTCATAGAAAGTTAAAATGCTCATATCCACCTGGTATTTTCACTAGAACTTTACAAAGCAAATTCTATACCCCAAGATAGGGGTAAGAGATCAATCTGTTTAAATTAAAAATGGGAGTAACAGTTGATAAGCTGGACTCAGTGATCCTGATGGGTCCCTTCCAACACAGCATATTCTATGATTGTGTGATCAAACTTTAAATACTTGACTCAAGTCTCACCAGATGTAGATGGATTATCCTGCTGAACAGATGCAGACTCAACCGGAGAGGTAGAAGAAGCATTAAAGAGGTTTGATGTAGAAGTAGATGGCTGTGGTTCCTCATAGCAAGTCTGAGTAGCTGACAGTGATGAGGTAATTTGGGTCTCATCATTACTTCTTCCTGTACTTGAGGTATCTTTGGTCACATGGCATTGGTTTTCTACATTAACTTCTACAGTTGGAAGGGGGGAAAGGAAAGAAAAATATCTGTGTGACAGTCACCACATCATGGCTTCAAAATTCCAAGGAATCAAACTCTCTCAAGAGGGTTACATTAGTCATTGGAGCTTAGCTCCTCTTCATGGATCTTGAATTACTTCCTTACCTACTGGTTCTTGAGTTGCATCATGTTTTGTGTTTAAGGATTCATAAAGATAAGCAACATCTGAAAGAGATTTAAAAATATTAATCATGCTCTTTAAACAAAAATTCACTAAACTTAATTCCACATAAACAGCTTCTATTCACGAGTGGCTGCATCCCCAAAGTGTCTGACAATGGAAGAGGCAAATGAGGGGTCACCTCAATAGTACCATGTTAATACTCCTACTTAGGAGGCAATTAGGAGCAGCACAGCAAGATCTTTTCTTCTCAGGAAACCAGGCAGAGCAGCTTTTGTGTGACGTTTAACTTGTGCCAGCCATGGAACCAGAGGCTTAATCATTTCTTAAACCTAAAATCTGCTCTGTCAGAACAGACTGTATTTTTACTGATACTTGAATCAAAGTTCTTTGAAGAAGCTTATTATTTCTGAGCTCACTTCTCAACCTCTTCAGTCAATATTATTTCATTTCTTTGTGAGATACACGAACTCTCAAAAATACAGATTAGGACATGCCATAAGTTTCAGCCAGAAACTGATTTAGCATCTATTAATAACACCAACTGGATAATATCCTTTTCTTTTCAATCTTACTTCAATTTAATATTGCTCCAAAAATTCCTCTACCTTGCTACCTTTTTGTCACCTCCAACCACCTAAACGCAAATGAGACGTCTTAGTTTGTACCAATCCTTTTTCTGATCAGAAGTTAAAATAATGCCTCGCTCAGTAGGACTTAGAATGGCCAAACAACCATGCCAAATCTAAATTCTTCTCTGTGTTTGAAGATGGAAAAGCTGAAAAAGCAAAACTGGAGGCTTGGTAATTTAACTACTTATTAAGCCAAACGGAAATCAGTGATTCAGTTGATTGCCTGGAAAATTCACCCAAGTGATTCATCTAAGTAGCATCAAGTGCAATAGTGCCAACTTAGAAAGGATTTGTGAGATAAGCTATATTTTTCTGTCTGTAGAGTTTATCACTGCTTCATGTAACATTTGCACCAGACAGCATAAATCTGTCTGTATATAAATTAACAGCAATTTCATAAAGGAAGTATTTCAACAGTGAGTAGGTATCTAGAATTTTTTAACTGATATTCATATATTTATTAATGTATGAAAATTGTAAATACATCATTGTTCCAGGTTTATCAATTATACTTTCACTGTAGGGCTTTCCCCATCTCCTTCCCATTTTGCCTCTTCCCTTTTTAAAACAAAAAAAGCCAACATACACACCAAAAACCCACACAAACAAAACAAAAAGCTTTTGCAGCCTTTCCTACTGACTTGTGCCAAAAACTGCTTCACTGGGATATATAAAGTATCACTAACTACCCCAGTAATTTGACTTCTAAAAGAAGCACTGGACATGTGATTAGAACCTCATTACTTACCATTCATGCATTAGTTCTACCAAAATTACTTCTAGGCACATTTAAATTTAAGACAGTTGCTCAGATTTGTCTCTGTAAAACCTGGCACATCCATGACCTCTTCTCTAGAGACTTGTTTTTAAACATATTTCTCTTTAAAACAGAACTACTCAATTTTATTATACTGATATTTCTTTTCCCTCATGACTCAAAAGAAAATGACTAAGCATGCCATTTAAAAAGTATTATTCACTTACTGTTCTCTGGCTCATTTTTTCTGTAAACAACATAGATCACATCCCCAGTTTGTAATGGGTATGTCTGCTTCTTAACCACTTTCAATTTATTAATTACTGTTCCATTAGTACTGTAAAGAGAAAGAAAAGATAACTTAGCATAAATGTTTTCATAATTACATGGGAAAAGGAAGGGAAAATGCAAGATGCATTTAAAGAAGAAAAACTATTGGCTGCCCCCCAAAAATGTGAGCGAACTAAATTTTTTTTTTTAAAAAAAGGAAGCCTGAAAACAAAAAATTTCCCCCAACGACAGAAATGAAGAGCTACTAGAGCTTCAAAGCTCATTTGCAGCTACTGGTGAAGAGATGGCAGCTGACAGACAAAAGACCCCATATATCTGGCCAATGTCTCCAAATAATTAAATGACTGTTTCTGTACAACAGTCTTCACCATTTAAGTATAAAACCTGAAAGGACAATATGAGTTCTATTCAAAAAATTCCAGGCCATGTTTTCCAATTAATATTGGGAATCTCGTAAGATGTTCTGTGACAAAGGAACTTCTCCTGTACAGTAGTCAGGGATGGTATGCAGTGTTACTATTTTTTCCCCTCCTTCAAAAAGGAAAAAACCTAAAATTGTGATGTTACTTGGACTATTTGCAACTTGAAAGTGAGAAGTTAACAAGGTAGAAAAAAGTAATACATAATGAAAGATGAGTTGGAATGAATGAATGATTTTGGTATTGAGAAAAAATTCAATACTTGTAGAAGAAATTAAACTAGGGAAAATGAAAATTCAGAGCATTGCTGATTAATTTCTTTATCCCCTTAACTACAGGTGATGTTGTACACACAAGCTATTAATGTTTTATAACCAAGTCAAGTTATTCAAGTACTGAATAATTCCAGCTCACTTGCATTAAACATCCTTCGGGGCTGGAGAACTCTGAATTTCAGACTTTTGCCACTCAAAATCTCAGCAAACTGGTACCAAATAGGAATGAAAATATCTGCTTTTTCCCTCTCTGCAAGAGCAGCTGCAAGAAATAACAGCAAAGCTGTGCTGCCACCTCCTGGAGGCACAGCCCGTGCCCAGGGCACTGCGGCCTGCCCCTCACTGCAGGGGATTTATTTGGAAATCAGCACCTTCCCCCTCCTCTTTTCTGACATAAAAGTATGAACTAAAAGTTCAAAAGGAAAATCAAGCCCTTTCAAAGCACTAAAGCAAGTCTTGATCAAGATATTAGTTCTGCTGCTGCAGCTGCTTCCACAGTCTATGTGGTTGAATTAACTAATCCAACTTAAATGAGATACTAAAAAAAAAATAGAAATGCTACTTTGAACTTTCAAGAAATGAAAAAAAAAAAACCAAAACAAAACAACTTTGGGTCACATTGATGAAATTTCAAGCTTCTCCTGCAAGCAAGAAAACTACTTATAGCTTGTCTTTTTCCCCTCAGGCATACAGACGTTGACTAGGCTGAAAGACAAGCACTAAAGAACCAGAAGAACAGAGAAATCACTAAAATGATTGCCAGAGTTTAGCAATTAAGAGGAAAGACAGAATTTTAGCATGTCTGTTAAAAAAAACACCGATTTTTAACCTCATACTGATAGTGGCGATAACATATTTAAAAAGATTATGTTGAAGCAAAAATCATATCTCCTTCAATTGCCAAATAAATAGTCAAGTTTACACCAACCTCTGCTCTGTCAGAGCACCATTAACAAAAAAAGAAACATCAAATTTGACCTCCACAGTTTTCCATAAGGCATTTCCCATCTGCCCCAAGTGTTCTAGACCTTCTTTTGTAATAAAACAGTTAAATTCAAGTAACAAGACTTGTCTTTTACTGAATTTTAGCTTCTACAGGCAATTCCTAGACCAAACATTTCACAAAACATATGGGGGAAGATGTCACAATAATGTATTTTATGAAGTAACTGTCATGACTGCCAAGTTCCAAGATTATTCTGGGGAACAATAACACAAGGTATTTTTGGAGACAGGAAAAACCCCAAAACATTACACATCTAGTAACCACTCAGGCTTGGTCTCACAAAGCAAGATGCAAAAATAGCTGTGCAAGACTGCTCATCAAATTTGCTACAGACAGCCAAATCTTTTCAGTTCTGTAGTTACACAAACTTCAGTGAGAGCTGATTAATGAATTATTTGGCACACATGGACCCAAATGAAGTAGGAATAAATGGATATCTCTTAACACAGAAAATAATAAGCTTTTCTTCAATGCATTAGTAAACTAAAGCAGTTGTATTTATCTCTCAGCCAACAACCAAAGGGAAAAAATTATTCAACAATCCCAGATAACTATATTGGTCTTTCACTTCCAATTCCAGTCTTTAGCATGAGGCTTTTAACAGATATGGTGACATTCCAGATTAATGTTGTGGTATTTTTTTAACCAGACACACATGATAAATTATGACGTTTGTACATTCCTCTGATGTTACAAATTAAACTCCCCATAAAATAAGTAGAAAGTACAATGAGAATCCCAAATATGAAGGCCATTTATCAGGACTTGGTATTGAATTGATGCCAACTGGCTGTAACATTTTTCAAGGGGAGAAGAAAAACAGTACTATCAGATATAAACTGTGCTGTGAAACTATGTCACAAAAGGTTCCAATGTCACTTTTTTAAACAGTGAAAGAAAAAAATCAGGCCCTGACTCAATTACAATGTGGTTGATGACTCCACATTTTCATTAATGAACCATAAATTCTGTTTACTTCCCAATCCCACCTGCTGTGCAGAATTGATGATTGGCTTCACTCAGAACAGGGTTACTTTGGAAGTAGATAAATGATCTATGTGTTATAAGAAACTTTCACATCCTTCCAAGAAAAATGCCAGTCTAATAATTTCTAATAATTATTTGCAGCCATCCAGGAAAAGAACATATCTTATGTTAAAGCTTCTGGGTTAACAGTTATCTGTTATTAAAGTGCATATAATCATGAACACATTGCATAAAGTGAAATGAGTTTTGAATTCTGTTAAGGTACAGAATCCCTTTAAACTGTAATTCTCCACTCTTCCCATGTTCATAGACATAGTTTTGACTGGAGGGTGAGAATTTAGTAGCAGACGGGACACCAGCACCAACTGCAGTTCAACCTCCAATTTACCCACAGAAAGAGACTATCTGCTTGCCTGCCTTGTCAAAGTATCAGCCTTGTCTAAACAGTTTCCTGATCTGAAACATCACTTACAACTCATAATCTTGAAAGGAAAAGATCCTAGAAAATAACAAGAAATTAAACTAGTTGTCTTTAAAATTTCTTTTTCAAAATGGAGAATCTTACAACTTCTTTTACTGGGAGAAATCCAATTGCTGCCTCCACTGTGTTAGGTCAGCTTGTACAATTTGTTTTCTTTTAAGACTATAAAGCAACTACTGCATGGTTTGGGAAAAAAAAAGCAAAAACATATCCCAAAAGAGGGTGAGTCTGAGTATTTTATTTTACTATTTGCTAACTCTTGGCTTTTGTTACTTCTGAAGTTTTATTTACTCAATAATTTTGAATGCTCTACACATTTTCTTTCACCTGAAAATTTTGGGTATTTCTTTCCTAAGTATATTCAAGAACTCATTATGCTATCAGAAGATAAAATGTTGACTATCTACATATATTTGATGATATTCTTTGGATTAGACGCAACAGAGAAACAAAGTCCACTCAGTTTGACTGTCCCACTAACTGCCTCCTTCAATGCATTCCTCTTCACCAGAAAAATCTGAGCTTGACCACAGCAATGTTTCCAAATTAAGAGAAGAAAAAGCTGACCTTGCAGTATTTTTCTCTGGGCATCTATACTGCCAACTCAAACATTCAAGAATCATCTTCTTTCAGCCTGATTTTTTGGGACTCTTCTGCTATTTGGCACAAACATTGGAAGACCCAGAAGAGTCTTCTGGAAGCAGTCAGTCTGGAAGCCTGTTTTATTTCTCGATTCAGCAATTGGCAGCCACACTTCAGTTCACAGGAGGGAGAGCACTTCAGGGATTCACTCTTTTTTAGATAGGCAGAAGTGTAACAGGCACAAGCAGCTCCCTGGCTACATGGCTGCAGCCTTTCTCCTATGCTACCTTGTAACGAGCCTCACCTTTTCATGAATATACCACACACAAAATTAACTTCAATTTGGCTTTCCTAGTTTTCTGCTGGCTGCACCTTCTACCTCAGGGGGTGGGTAAGTGGTTTTAAAAAAAAAAAAAAAAAAAAAAAAAAAGGCAGGAATGTTTCTGCATCATGCACAATTTATTTAGCTTGTTCTATCACACCAACAGTCTAAACCAATTCTGCCAGGGACAGTTTCTCAAGCTGAGATTTATAGCTACACTCTGAGACTGCCATGATAGGCAAACATGGTTTGGTTTGTTGTTTGGAACATCCTGAAATTTAGGATTATATAGGAGAATGACAACTATAAACCTGTTCCAGACATCCCAGGTCATCTTTTTTTCCCAAAAATTTAGCATTCCATCCCACAGCTTCTGGGAGTATAAACCCTGCAGGAATCTATCCAGGGACCTATCCTGGATATTCTGGACCTATCTCTAATTACAGACTTGAAGAGGAGGGGGAATACACCCTTATCAGTTTTGCCGATGACAACAAAGCAGGGGCAGAGCTGCCATCAGGGGCACTTTGGCAGGCCAGCAGAATGTGCCCATGATGTACAAAGACAAAGAGGAAATTTTCACATTTGAGGTTTTGAAGGATATCATGTTGAATCCCTGTTTCAACCCAGAAGGCAATTAAACATGTTATTATGATATCTCAGGGTTAGTATCAAATACCTGCTGAACTTTTGACAAAAGTCCCTCCAAGAACATTCTGAGAAACCAACCTTGTATCTTCCAATGACACTTGACCAGACTCTTCATCCACTATGATTTTACAGTGATCTCCAGATACCAACTTGTTGCCAGGGAAAGATAAGTCACAGCCTTAAAAAGAAAGATTTTCCAGCAAGCTTAAAAATACACATTACACAGTCAGATCAGCATTCTACACGGCTATAAATGCAACACAAACTGACTCACGTACATATGCAATAGTTCAAAACTCCTGCTGTCACACAGGCAACACAGCCTAGTGTGAGACACACAAACACAAGTGGTGAGATAGCCCCATGTGCTGATATAAACATTTCAACCATTTGAAGGTGTTTCAACTCCCTTTTTTCCCCCAATCCTAGCCCTCAAAGATGGAAATCAAATCACAATTACTCTTTCTAGTGTGCTACAGAAATAAATCCACACATATCTGAAGTGCTCAGTTTAACCCCTAAAGGCACACATCTCACAGCACTCAGTTCTTTTTCCACATCATTGTGATGCTGTTTCATTGGATTTAACTTCTGTTTCATTCTAGTGTATTGGGGAAAAGTAGTAGAATGAATAACTGATTAAAAAAAAAAAAAATATTATCACTGTTCTATCTTACAGTCTTTTGTTTGTTTCGAAACAGGAAAGTTTTCCTCCTCTCTATTAACAGCGTTATTATGTTAATGAAGTTGAAGAGAACCACAAATCCAAGACTAAGATTTAAGAATACACAGGAGAAGTGTCATGACGATGTGATGGAAACCTTCTTACCCACAACTGAAGGGCTCTGAGAAAATCTTGTCTCTTTACTTCACTTTAACATTGAATATTCAAAGCAACACTTACTTAAACTGAAGTTATAATTAACAACCATGATTCCCCTCCACCTATTAACACTGTGGGTGAACTGATCTCAGCCTGTCCAACAACAGATCCAGAAGGAAAGCAGCAGCCACTACCTCAAAAAAAACAATTCTAATGCTCATGAAAAATCGTAAGTACTGCTTATAAAGTCACAATTTAGTATTCTAGTAACCATCCATCTAACTAATCCATTAGCAAACAGCTATGAAAGCAACTGAACAAGAAAGCATTCACATTTTTTTCTGCCAGACAACCTTCAGACATCGGCTTGAAGAATTTACCCACAGCTTAATGATAAGCAATTTCAATAGATATCACCAAGTGTAAATTTGCAAAACATTTTTTCTACGAGACACTATCTGCCTTTCTCATAGAGCTATAGCATCTGGTGTTTGTTCACAACTATTTACAGGAAGTGACTGATCAGCCAAACAGCTTGAACTGATGAACAGGAAACAGAAAATTAGCATTGTCAAAGCAGAGTAAAAGGAAGTTAAAACACTTCAGTCCTTTTTTCAGATACAGTAAGCATTAAATCCTTTAAAATAAAGGCAAGTAGTACAAGTTCTACACTCTGAGAATAAAGCTTTCAAATCGACTCTCAGACAAACTTTCAGTACTTGTTGGCAGTCTTTATATGCCCAGAAGAATTAAGGGCTTTTATGTGGCTGTTTTCTTTTCTGTGAAGTCGAAGCATTTTGTATTGCAGTTCCAACTTATTGTAACCACAGAAGCGAAATGAGAACGTAAACAGGACTGAAGCACGGAAACTTCAGAATCAACAATCGGTTTTCCTTATTTATAAAAACTGCCACAGACTACCTAAAAGGCACACTGACTCTGAAACGTGCCCGTGCCACAAGTTGCTGGGAAAGAAAAGGTCATAAAACTACTCATTCACACAACTAAGAGGTAAATCAGGAACATGGGGCGGCCTGGCGAGCACCTCCAAGAGCTGAAAGCACCAAACATAACTAGTTTCAGTCCACCTTCCAACGCTGTAAAAGCCAGCAGGGGGGATAGCTGCTGTCCCCCGAACACCGCCCTAGGCCAGCGCAGCGCGCCCCTGTCCCACCTTTCTTCCGCCCAATGGTCCATTCTCTTTTCAGCAGCAGGACGTGCGGCTCTGCTTCATCAGCACCCAGCCGGATCAGCTTCCCCCAGGGCTGCGGCTGCTGCTGGCTCTGCTCGCCTCCTTCCGACTGCTCCATTTGGATTCACATCTGACAAAAACAAACAAAGCGACCCCAAACCCCATTATCGCACGGCACCCGGGGCGGCAAAGGGTTCCCTGGCACCCCCGGGGCCGGGCCCCGCGCGCCGGTGCCCCGCAGCCCCCTCGCACCCCCGGGGCTCCCCCGGCCCCGCCGTTCCCTTTTGTGTGGCGCCGCAACACCCCCCTCCCCCTCGGCCCCCCGCAGCCAGCCCACCCCCTTCCCCGCGCCCCCACCCCGCAGGGCCGCTCCCCGCCCGACGGGGACCGAGCCGGGGGAGCCAGCCGGGGCGGCCTCCCTCCGTCCGCTGCCTTCCCTGGAGCGGGGCGGGGGCGGCCGGCGGGGCCCGGGGGTGCGGCGCCCCCGCAGCGCGGCCCGTCCCGGCCCCCTCACCCCAGCGCCGCGGCCCGGGCGGCTCCTGTCAACAGACATTGCCCCATCAGCTGATGCGGCCGGGGCGGGCCCGCGCGCCCATTGGCCGGCGCGCCGCGGGGGGCGGGCCTTCCGCCGCCCGCCACAGAGCCGGGCCGCGCCGGCCGGAGCGCCGCCGCTTCCGGTGAGGCCGCGCCGCGCGCCGCCCGTAGGGAAAAGTACGGCTGAGAAGGGGCTGAGGCGGTGGCGACGCCCCGGCGGCCATCTTGGGTGTGGGAGAGCCCGCCGGCGGGACAGGGCGCGCGCCGCCATCTTTGTTGCGGGCAAATCAATCTCATCGTGAGGCGTGAGTGCCGGCAGCCGGCGGAGGTGGTTTCAGCCGTCGCATCCACTGAAATATTGTTGTAGTTTAAGTCTTGGATGTTGAGCAGTCATTGCTTCTCCAGCAGCGGCTAAATAAAGAACATAACGTGCTGTTCCAGGGCCAGGCTTTAGAAGGCAAGCTCGGACTGGGGCAGGATCAGTGCCCGCTGATGAGGGGGGTCACGCACGGAGCACTGGGCAGCCCCAGTTTTGCTCAGGACACTCTTACAAACCAAACCCTGGCACTATCGGGGACAAGAGCAGGCGACAGAGCTTTCTGAACCTTGAGCCTCGTCACTTGTCTCTGTTATTCGCATCGACCACCTCATTTCCATGTCCTCCATTTGGTGGTCCTTTCTGCAAAACAGTATCGCTACTATCCACTTGTTGATCCGTTTGTTTATACTGGTTTCGTTTCTTTTTCCTGGGACATTTGTATCACGTGCATCATAATGTTTTTAGACTAATTAGTACCCCGTATAAAGTGGCTTCCTTGCCAAAAAAATTGTACAGCATCAATAACATCCTTCTAGTGACAGCTCCCTTTATCATATCATATCATATCATATCATATCATATCATATCATATCATATCATATCATATCATATCATATCATATCATATCTCATAGTCATCTGAAGGACTCAGAACAGTTTTATGTTCACCAAAAGAGGAAGAAGAAGCTGAGCTATCCTGGAAATCCCTGCTTCTTAAATTAGTCATCTAATATATACAGAGGCAGTGACCCCTTTCTTCGTCTTCACTTTTTGATTTTGAAGTTTGGATTAAATAAGAAGAGAAAAAAAAGAAGAAGGAAAGAAACAAACCACTAAAATCAAGACCACTTGCAGTTCTTGGCATTGATACTCGCCCCTGGTTCACAGGCTTGAGCTCTCAGATTTTGCTTTTTTACCTTTTCTGGAAGCCCGGCAGATCCCCTCAGCCACAGAAATCTCACAGTAACGCCAGCCTGTGCAAGACAACTGGACAGGGCCACCGATAGAAGCAAAATTATTCAAATACAGCAGTGTTTGGATCTGCAGTTTTAACTGATACCTAACACAGTATTGCTCCACAGTCCCAACTGCATAAGCCCAGGTAAGGAAAAAAATATAAACACACATGAGTCAAAATTGATGCATGTTCTTAAGAGCTTTGTGTTATTGACCTTGGTCTATAATTCTTCCCTTAGTAATAACAGTACAAAAAAATGGTTCTTTGAGACCTGAATGTCTACATTCCTCCAAAAGGATTTGTCTGTAAAATACACTGCTTGCTTTCAACTTTGTCCTCACTGAGGAATAGAGCCTTTTATACATTTGAAGAGAGGCACATCAATGGAAGTTACAATCACTCAAAAGCATTGTCATGGTGCTTCATTTTTATTACTGCCCATAGTGACTGGTAATTGTTATCTCTGAGTGGCAGAGGAAAATAGCAGCACATGGGAGGATGCAACTCACAGCCCAACAACCAAATCTTTTGTGTAAACTGTAGCATTAGCTGAGGGAGGAAGTTGTTTTGTTATATTGTGGCATTGAGAAAACGTATTTTCCAAATATTCCTGCCAAGAGATCCCTCTGCAATCATACCAAGGAATTACTGCACCTCAGTGATAGCACAGAGCAAGCAAATGATTGGTTCAGCTCCTGCAGCTCTCCCATAGTATCCATGTAAAAAGACAGCAAGTGAAACATACAGCTAGCTTAACGAGTCCTGTGTGGATAGGAGACTCAATTAAAATTAAATTATACAACAAATTAGGTTTTAAATGCTGCACTGCTTAGCCAGCCAGACAAATAATAATTAGAGACATACTGATCTGCTATGTGCAGTTGACTGCTGTAACTGCTCTCCATGAACACTCACCACACTTCCCTCCCAGCTCAGGGTAGTTTTATACCACATTCCAAGTAATCCATCTCTCAACAGCCCCATTTTGTCCTTGTCACCCTCCTGAGCTGGGCAGAAGGGAAAGGATCTCTTTCTAGAGACCACCATTCCCATCTGCTCCCTCAGTTAATGTTTGTTCAGCAATATACCTCCCCCTCTTCTTTGTTCCTAGACTCCAGCTCATTCTAGATGGAATTAGTTTTCAGGCTCTGAACTGTGTATGTACACATATATTAGGAGAAAAAAGAAGCTACAAATATTTCTTCTTTTTTCCCTACAAGTAGTGATACACATACCAGCAGTTTGAAAATACCCCATGGTGGATTGAGGGGTAGAAGCTAGAAACTGTCACCTATGATACTGGTTCTAGCAAAAGAAATTTAGGACATCCTTATGAAGTACAATATAAAAATGAGTTCAGTTGAAAAGGAGCCAAAGGCAGCTACTCAAATCCTACTGTAAATGTTCAAATGCATTTGTATTGTATTAACATTTGAAGCTCTCTATCACCCCGTTATAGATAACATTCAGAAAGACTGGTGCTATTTCAGTTTCTCCTTCATTTTTTTTTTCCACTTCTGGAGAAGGCAGTACCAAATTCTTAATATCAGATCTGGCCAAAGCAACTTGGAAAACATATTTCATGATTAAACTAATAACTATGTGTTCTGCATGGAAAATAAAGCATTTAAAATCATCCTAAGCCAGCAAGAGTAATGTTATCCCACAGCCATCTTCAGCAGTGGTTTCCAACAGCTGGCTGCTTGTCTGTGTGTAAGGAAAAAGCAATTTCATAGTGCAAAATAAAACATACCAAGGACAGGCTTCTACTCAAGCCTTTTCCCAAATACTGATATCCCAGGTCTGCAGATAATCTATGTTCCTGCTATGCTGTAAATGAGAATACACTATTAACATGAAGGGTTTTCCAAGTCAGGCAGCCAGCCCCAGATTTCTTCCTTTTTATGTGGTAAAGAAAGGAAGGCAGCCAGAGACATCATATGAAATGGAAAGAAGAAAAGTGTCACTTATGTCTATTTTCTTATGCTGTTAATCCAGACATCCATTTCTGACCACTGCTAGAGTTTGGGACCTTCCCAGAGTTGGGAAAACCAGCATGGAATTGCTGATGAGTTACAAGGTTAAGCAGCAATGATTTTAAGTACCTCCAAAGGGAGGACTCCCTGGGAAATTCAGAGGACCTTCGAGGAAAACAAACAAAACCAACACACCAAAATAATGCACAGGGGAGCTAATGAAGCAATGCAGTGAAGCTCCTCTCAGCAGGGACCACAGCTGAGCTTTGTTGCTGGGGGAAAAGGAGCAATGAGGAGAGGCTGCTCTGTGCCCAACCGGCAAACAGAGATCAAAATTAATGCAGTTGTTGTTCACACTTCCCCAGTGAGCTTCACTGGATGCAGCACCAATCAACAACACTCCCAGTTGTCTTTGAAACCACTTTGTAAATGCAGCCAGGTATTTCCCAAAGAGAGCTAATAACAATAATTTAAAAGAAAGCTTATTGACATTTCTTCTTAGAAAATGCTAACAACTAACTATTTTGTTACATTCAAATGGAATTTTAAAGTAGCATAAATGCATATTTTGGCATTATTTACACTCTTCTTCCCCCCAGGCTGGTTGGGGAAAGCAGTTCAAATTCTTGCCTTTGGCACTTTTTGGTTTCCAAACATCAAACTCTGTAGGTAGCTCGCAAGCCCCATCAGATGGTCTCTTTTGTCTAATAAAAAAAAAGCAATTCCACTTGATTAGAAAAATGGAACTATTCCTAATAGCCTTAGGTTTTCCAAGGCATGGGTTTGAGTTTTTTTTTAGATCCAGGCACAGCCCTACAGTAACATCTTCCCCCCGTTACCTGTCAGGAGCCCACCCTAGCCACGAGCATATGGACATATGCTGACTCCCACTTTTCTTGGGCCAGGTTCAAACAGACCTTTTTTATGGTTCTTCTTGTCATTTATAGGTGAAAGTCCAAATTTCCTTTTTGATCATGTAATTCATGATGTTTGAGAAATCTTCCAGCACTTCCCCAGTAAGTCTTAGACTGACATGTTTAGTCTAAGGAAGAAAAAAATTGCATGTATTATCTCAGGATGAAAAACTGGCTACAGAAAAATGACATCAGTATTTCTGCAAAGAATCCATAGAAAATTGGGAAAATTTACAGTCTGGTTAAGGAATTGATTGCATCAAAAATTTTAAAAATTTTAAAAATATTTCTTTCCTCTGAGTGTTTTGAAACATACTTCCTCCAGGGGGTGCCAGATTAACACCACTGGAAAATAAAAATGTGTCCTACACCAAGGACAGACCTGTCCATCCTGTATTTCAAAGTAGCTTGTGAGTGATGCACCCCTCCAGTCTGAGCCAAAGGCTCCAGTGTCCAGAGTGAAATTTTTCAGCTGTTCCCTTGTAAAACTCTCTTGAAATCAGAAACTGCTGACTGGTCTTACAATTAATGTCACACACATGCTCTGCCGAGTTCAGATAGGACATAACCCTCAGAAAAGAGCTTTAGGAGTGGCTGAGTGGAGAAATACATCCGCCTCAGCCTTTGGAAAAAAGAGACCTTGGGGAGAGAAGGAGTAACAAATGCAGTGGCAGCTGTGTGTATCTTCAACCAGTTTATGAATAAGGACAGAAACCTGGATACAAGAACTAAAATGACACAGAAAAGCTGGAGAAAACATGGTAAGGAGTATCATCAGGTTTTCTATAACTCTGCAGGGAATGTCAGCTATGAGTAGGATGTCTGTAAATGTCATTAGAGCAGAGGAGAACTTTCACTGGCTCAGAAAACAGAAATCTATCACTTAAAACAGAAACTTTGTCTTGAACAGGAGGCTACTTTACTCTTAGGGAAATTGATCTAATGACTATTTCCAGACAAAGGAGCATGAAAAAAAGAAAATTGTTGAAAAGTCATAAAATAATATCAAAACCTTTTCAACATTTCACTGCTCATGTTTTTCTTTTATCTACACTGCAGCTAAAATAATCACACAGTCAAGCTATTCTGGTTCCTACAGAAATATTACTGAAAGAGTGCCTGGTTATCTTTTACTTGACAGTAAAATCTCTGCTGGATAAGTATTTAAGGAGAAAATTTCTGTGAGACTCCAATACTAAAAGACAAAATCTCTGACATATACTTAATTTGTCCTCTTGCAAATTTACATTTCTTACTTTGAGATTAGCAACAACAGTCAATGCTAGCAGTGAAAACCAACATAATTAATCCATAATAATATATAAGCATGTGCATTGTCAGAGTGAAAGAAGACCCTGAATATTATATTAATCCTTTATTAGAGTGATCTTGGACCCAGGGCTGTCAGTTAACATCCTACTAAGATGCAGAAGAGATGCTCATTATTCAGAAAAAATAATCTCACTCAATTGTCAGCTGCATATAACAGCGGAGCTCCAGTGCAGTCACTGATCAGCAGCTTTGCATCAGCTACAAAAGTTATCAGTTGTGTAGACTTTGAATTGCTGTGGAAGCACAGTGCATTCATGAACCAAAGCCTTGGGTGCTGGGAGTGGTTTCTGTGACTGGAGGGAGCTCTGCATGGTGTAGGCTCTGAACCAGACACAACAGGTAATAATTAGAAATCACTTGCAGTACATACCTGGAAGTCTAGTAATGCTTTTTGTAAATGATAACATGCCTTGAATTGCATGACCTTCAGACTAGACACTGGGATTAATGGAACATCTTACTTTATTCCTTACTTTCTCTCAATGCCATATTCTGGAGACATATTGATATTTTTGGCATTATCTTTGTAGATGCAGGCTTGCACACTAACCTGGTTTATGCTGAAGTCTCCCCTGAGAAAGGGTAGGTTCTTTGTCCTGTACAGAAACAAAAGGTCCCATAACATCTTGTCTGGCTTATTATTGGCAGGGAGTCAACCCTGGGGGATGTGGCAACATTTTTTATTTGTTATTTGATTTCTTAAAAATCCCTGCTGTGGATATTAAGAGGAAATCGGCCATAATTCAGGAGCAGTAGTTCTGATGGACAGTGAGATGGAAGGTTTCATATTAAAGCCTTAGGAAGCCAAAAAGAAAATTGAGAATCTGGAAGTACTGGCTGATGGGCACTATACTTTCATTATAAAGAACACCAAGCTCTATAAACCTCTTGGCGGGAGGGATAAGAGCAGAACAAAAACAGTGACCTTGAGATCAGTGTCAGGCTACAGAATAGTAGGTTTACAACAAAGGCCAAGTAAAGGAGAGTAAGAGGAAATGCAGGTCAATACATCATCTTCAACTTGGATCTCATTCTTGGCACTCCTGGTCAAAAAATGTCCACATTTATAGTTTCTCTCTGTAAACCAAATCAGATGCAAGTTTTCTCTCCATCCATAAAGCTGGAACCCCAAATTATGTTCTCTTTGCTTTGCGTCTTCACTGCTGCATTATTCTCTCTGTTTTTGTCCTTTGGTGCTTTGCCCCATTCCTTTTCCTAGCCAGTGGCCTGCTTTGACCACTGAATCACTTTCTATTTACAGCCCTCCTTTGCTTCACCATTCTTTAGTGCAGCAAGGAAAAAGCTATTCTATTCATTTTCCAAGATCTGTTTTGACCCAAGTCTACCCAGCCTATCAGTTTAATTAACTTTTAGGAGTCAAAGCTCACCTCTTACCTGCCACATTGCCAGTCTCTATACTTCTTTGTTCCATTTTCCCACATTTCCTTCTAAGCCTGGTCTCAGTCTAAAGAAATCAAATTGGAGACCATTATTTGGGGTAGGCTTTGAGAGGCCAAAAATCCTATATTATCTGCTAGCTAACTCTGGAGGCAATTGGCTGTGATTTATGGGAGTGTTGGAACACCCACAGCTCAACATCCACAGCCACTGAGAGCATGGGACATCGTGTGTTGGCACACCATCACCATGTGGTTTTTCATATGTGAGCCCTGGCTACTTAAACACCCTGCATTCAGCTTTGACAGACTGTAAAGTACTGGAAGTCACAATCCCAAAACATTGGTCTTGTTACTCGTTTTATGGCATTCTCATCTTTTACAGCAGTGTATATGTGGAGAAGCAATGGTTCAAGAGCTCACCTAAATCACTGCTTTGCAGTTTATAGTCTGCAGAGCCTGGCAAGCCCATGAAAAACTTCTAAAGAGTCTGAAAAAAGTGATTGAGAAAAAGAAAATTCATATATGCCAGACAGCAATCTACATATGTGAAATTCCTAAAGGAGTCTGCCCTAGTGCTGGAAATTTTTAGGGGTCCACAAATCAAAAAAAGGTTGAAAAACCACTGACCTAAATCTTCTCCCGCAAGAGCAAATGGCCTAGAACTGCAGCAATATGAGAACTTGGCACTAAGAAATGGCATGACAGCTAAGCAGCACAAAATCTCTGCAGCTTCTCACAGATGTAAGTGGAAGGGAATAGGACAGGCACGTATCAGTATTGCCTTTGTAAGTATTTGTTTGGGGCTTAGTGTTATAACAGACACAGAGAATAAAAAGGGCAGTCTGACTCAATGCTAACTAAGTATCTTAACAACAGATTGCTTCATGCAACAAATTTGGAGATGGATATGTTCCTTATACAGATTGGTCATTTCAAAGGGTGAACTTTCACTAATTTAAAAAAAAAAAAATCAGATAAGCACAATCTCTATTGAGGCATCATATCATTATTTCAGTAGATTCTCTGGAAATAAGCTTGTTTCTGTGCTAATTTTTCTTCTGGCAGAACCAATTCATTCTTGGCCTTTACAAGCTGGTCTTTTACATTTGATTCAAAATTGAATTTGGGCCTCTGGAGATATCTGATGTCAGCCTTCCTAATGTAGTGTCAACATGAAGACACAAAGAGATAAAAAGTCAGTTTCACTTAGAGTTTCCTTTTTCCAGGGTCTAATCTGGATTTTTCACTCTCTTTCACATTTGCAGTTTGTATCATTGCATCTTCTTGTTGTGAGTCACATTAAGCAAGAGGGCAAGAGAGTGCTTAGCCAGCCTCCTGGTTTATAGGCAGGGTCACTAACACAGCTGGAACACATACTTATGCTTCATGATATCACCTCATAAAACGATCACATAGCAGACAAATTTTAAGTGCATATTGGAAAAGCAGAAACTCTGGGGTCAGGGTGGCGCAGAGTGGAGGAAGGGTAAATGTAGGCTACAATGAGAAATAATGAGACTCACTTTGCTGGAGGAAATGGTCAAACATTAGCATTTCAATAGAAGAGGTCAAACCATTTCATCCAATACAGGATGTCATTCCCTGCAGACCAAGCTAATACAGCCCATAACATCTGTACTCTGTACCGTACTTTTTAAATATGACATCCAAACTGTGGGTTACTCCCCACAAAGACTTCTATTATCCCTCCTGCCTCCCTCCCTGGCCCAGCATGCAGTCTGTCCTCATCTGGATCATATGAATTAAACAACTAAAAATGGGACACAAAGAAGAAAAGCAAGAACACAGAATATCTCAGAGGTGTTAAGGAAAACTGTGTAGGCACACAGCTCAGGTCTTTCATAACACATGCAAAGACTGAATTACAATTCTTTGGACAACCTTAGGTCTATCCCATCCAGGCTTTTCTTGGAAGTGTGAAAATTCTGTGACCAAAGGAAAAAAATACAAAACAAAACAAAAAACACACACAAAAAACCAAACAAAAACAAAACCAAACAAAAACCCTAATAACACCTAATAAAACCAGAACAAAAAACCCCAAACAAACCAGAAAACCCCCACAAGGCATAAAAACCAACCAAAAATACCCCAAGAAAACCAACAGAGAACCCAACCAAACCCTCTTCCCCCTGCATTTCCCAATCTACAGTATATTCATGGTTCCAAACACCTAGAGACTAAAACTTTTGCTACCACCACGATCACTGCAGAGCAGAAAATAAAACTGCTTTTTGCAGTGTCTTGCTTAGCATGTTATATTTCACAAAGTCAGTAGAGGAGGCATTTTGTTCCAGGTCTCACATACGGTAATTGAGACAGGATTTAGGCCACAGGTAGAACATCACCTTTCTGCCATATTGCCTATCTCTTAAAAAAGTAAGGAAAACCCTCATGTTCAGATGAGCTGTTCAGTTTTGCAGAAGTCTTGTGAATTTTCCTTGATGCTGTTTCCTGCTTTGCTTACACCAATGTCTTATTTAACACCTTCTATTTCACTGTTCTCTCAGCAGTCACTGCCCAACAGCACATCCTCCCATCAGCTTAGCAGTATAAACCAGCCAAGAGCACATAAACATTTGATTGGATTCAGCTGGATCTTTCTGCATTGTGGGAAGAGCAGACAAGAATTTGAATAGAGTTTCTGGGTGTTGGTCTGAACATCCACATCAATCTCTTGCCAGAAAGAGAAAAAGCAGCATCACATTTTTCATAGTGCTTTTCTTTAATGACATTTCCTTCCTTCCATTAAGCAAATGTCCAGGGGAGATAAATGAATTGCTTTGTATATCTCGAGGATCTTTGAAACCCTTGATCTAGCCTAAGTGTGCAAGAATGAGAAAAATAACAGGGAGCTGAATGGAGGAAGGATATTTAAGCACACAAATTCTCAGACAGAAAAAAAAATAATAAAGAGCTAGAAAATGGAGGCATGGCACAAGAAAATAATCCAAACATAGGGATACTCCAAAATAAAAAGCTGCTGGAGGAGGAAAAAGCCAACACAAAAGGACCTCATGCAGCAAAGGAGAGTTGATGTTCAGCAATGCTCAGAAATTTTAATACTGATGTGTAAAATTAAACCATGACAGCAGAACAGGCTTATCTGCAAGCGTCACGTTACTTCCCCTGGGATCACTACCTTCCCACTGGTGCTTCTGTCATCTTCTCCTCCCCCCTCCAAATCTCACTTGACCTGAATTCTCATGATTTGACTCCATAATCCTCTGGTTTCCACTGTATGCACACAAAAGATTATTGTACAAAAGCGAATTCCCAGGGCCTTGGGCTTTGCTTTCCATTTAGTTAAAGAATTATCCTACAGTAGTTTAGATGCTGGGAAACTTGTCCTGTAGATTATTGCCTACAGGGCAAATGCTGAGGAGGCTGCTAACGAGAGAACAGATGTTCAGTGGCTTATGAGCCTTGCTGAATGTAAATATCTTCAGCACACTGCCTGTCAATAAGCCTCTGCCTGAGAATCACAAACCTGATGGACAAAATCCACCTCCCTTGTAAATGTATAGGCTTAGGCAGAATTACATTGAGGAAGAAGCTGTTCCTTCATCTGCACCAAAGAGCCAGAGTTTAAAAGCTTGTATAGACATTCAGACTGAATGTCATGAAAAGTTAATATTTTTAAACAAAACGTTGTCTCTTTCCAAGAGAAAATGCAGCTCTTGGATCTGTTATGACACAGCAGGCCTAAAATAAACAGTTTTCAGTGAAAAATTGATATTAGGGGTGAAAGATTTTACAGTGACTGAATTTCTGAAAGTTTGCTTGTCTCCATAAAAGGATGTTCTGCTTATAGGGCTTCAGTAGGTGATGTCTTTACAGGGAGCAGTAATTTAAGGGGGTGGGTAAATCTGGACTCTCTTGAGCATCACTGTGCATCTCTGCATACCCCTCTGTCTCCCCCCTGCGACACCTGTCACCTTAGACAGTCTCCTAGGCAAAATGTGAAAAGAGTTTAAGCCCCCCCTTCCAATCTTCTGATTGCTGCAAACTTTGAGCTACCAAAGCAGTACTATTTTCTCCCTTTCATTGCCTGATGAGTGACCCTCAGAGCACATACAATCCAGTGAGGGCTAAGTAGCTGATCACAAGCAGTTGATGCTTCTGAGTGACTTTTTCTTTATGAGTCTTCCTGACAGAAGACCAGGATATGCAAGGAGGACACTTGCCCTCAAGCTTCACCCCTTCCAGCCATCCTTCCTGGGACAAGAACAGGCTGACCTTGCTCTGAATCTCATCTTTGTCATGACAAGGCTCAGTTGTACCTACATTGCTGGAAAGCCACAAGTTCTTGCTGGTCACAGATTGTCACTTCACTGATGAAGTGTAGTAACTGCACTCTGTCACGAAGTTGCTTGGTACAATTTTCAGGATCCACTAAGGAGTCCTTACAGCTGAGTGTGCCACATCTCTCTGCCTTCACCAAGTGATGCTCAGAGTTCCCAGTTATGGCATGAGAAGGGAAGGCAAGTGAGCAGGGTCTCTGCTCTCTCACTGAATCCATGAAACCATGAAGGGCCTGTTTTATCTGGGAGTCCTCTGTTACAAGGGCATAACCACAGCCTGAAAAATAAACAAACTCCACCATGTATAACATTTAAGTGAAAATACTGGCTGGCAAGCTGAAACCTGGGAGACCTGGGTCAGCTACTGAACTGTTTTATGATGTGGAACAAATCACTGTGCTGTGTTCACTCCTCTGTCCTGTCCCAATCAGATTGCCAGCTCTGCACAGACAAGCCTTGAGTTTTATTAAACATGCATACTCTACTGAGCACACTGCAACCCTTGTCACACCTGAGGCTTCTAGGTGTTCTTGCAACACATATAATATCACTTTACAGTTCAATCTCTTATGGTGGGAAGTCCCATGAAAAATATTTAATATGTGTATATAAAAGTGATTGGCATGGAAGGATGCCACAGAAAATACAGTAATTACAATCTTGTCTTTTGGAGGTAGAGATTTACTGCTGCAATGTGCTCACCTCTGGGTGGAGAGCACAGGAGCAGCAGCAGCAGCACTGCCAGGACAGACACACAGCGTCTGTACCAGCCGCAGGGCGGGACCCGACCTGCCCAGCCTCATTCCTTCCCCTTTGCCTTCTCCCTGCAGGCAAACCACAGCTGGCAGAGCTGAGCTATCCCAGCCGGATCCGGGCTAGGGCACCAAGGTGAACACCCCAATTCTCACCGGAACTATCACCATTTATTGTTACCTGACCAAAGTCCTCTACATCACCTCAATGCTCCTGTGGGCACTAAACTTGCACCCACCCTGCCCTGCAGGGCACCGGGGCAGAGCAGGGCCACAGCAGCCAGGCTGAGGGTGAGTAGCTATGAGGTACATCAGCATGTAAAGCTCCATGAAAATATAGAAATATTAGCTACTTCAAACACTGCTGAACTTCAGTTCAGTCGCTCCGTTGTTAAGATGAGCTTGTTAGTAGCTGTAATGCACTATTTGCACTTTTCTTAAGCCCTTCAGTGTCCGTGGGACAAAGCAGGACGTACGGCAGGGCTGCAGGTGGCTGCTGAGTTTTTGGCAGAGCAGCCGAAGATTTCGGGCCCCACCTTGCGCTTCCTCAGCGCGGGGAGCGAGCGGATCGGGGGCGAGCGGATCGGGGGCGAGCGGATCCAGGGCGAGCTGGCCCCAGGCCACCTGCGCGCAGCGGCGGGGCCGCGATGCCTCCCGGCTGTCCTTGTGCTCCGGCGGCACTAGATGGCAATGTGGCTCTTCAGCAGCCCCGGGACGGCAGTTTGGGGGAGCCCGGGGGTGGGTACCCCTGGCACCCCTGAGCAGCACGGCGCAACCCTGCACGCTCCTCTCCATTCCGCCCTGTAACCCCCGCAAGACCTCAGGCGATCTCCTGGGAAAAACGTGGAAAGACATGCTGCTCGGGTGGCCGTCATTGTCCTGTGCCTCCAACAACTGCTTCTCTTCCCAAATTAGATTTTATCCATCTCCGGAAATAAAAGCTGCAGCCGGCAGCGGGGCCCTTCAGTGCTGGGCACAACCCGTGTTCCTGCGGAGGGGAGAGGCATCTCCCTGCCCAGCCTCAGCTGTTGGGACCCACGCTATCCGTGCAAGACAGTATGGGGCACGAAACCCCATCTGCAGGCAGCCCATGTGCCAGCACTGTATTTGTGCCCAAGCTGTCATCAGGTCATTTACCTGCAGCTCTGCAGGCAGTGCCGGGCACACCTGCCTGCACACCACCGGGCACTGCCACCACTAGCTGACTTCTGCAGATTTTCTGCCCAGAAAGGGTTAACGTTTCTATTCCTGTGTCCAGAACAACATTTCTGAGAGCTGGTTTCTGGACATTTTATTAATCACTCTTAATCCAGAGATTTTTTTTCTTTAAAAGGAAAGCATTTTTCTTAATAACAAGTCACAGACAGAACCTTTTATATTGTTGCCTTTGGATGGAGTTTTATCTGTCAGTCATGGGCAGGTTTTTAAGAGGAAATTTTCAGATGAATGATAAAGGACACCCTGAACACTGCAACACAGACATGATCTGCCACTGGGTTTCTAGTTTCTGTTTAGTTTTAAAATCTGCCATGCCAAGGAGCATCTAATATTTCAGTTTTGGAATTAATGGGCTTATCTCCTGTCTTGCACCTTACTTCTTAGGGTTGCCTCCTCTCTGAGTTCTCTCTGTGCCCATGGCACAGCTAGAATTAGCATTTCACAGCAAGAGCTGCGGTCTGCAGGAGTGAGGGATGGTGAACACTGGGCTGTCAGTCCATGCAGACAAACTCCCCAGCCTAATTTGTGCTGCCTGTTGCACCAGGGACTTACCATTAACTCTGTTGTCATTCCTTGTCTGCTTTAACATGATTGCTTTCAAGATTTCTCTCTCCAGGAAAACATCTGTGTTTTGGATTAGTTTTCCCTAGACAGATTTACTTACAGTTTTCCACATTAAATCTCCCTATTTTGTTGCTTTCTAGTCTATCTAGGTCTTTTTTTTGTTATTATTCCTCCAGGTGCATTAAAAGATCTCCCCATTTAGTGGAGTCAGCAGAGTGCTCTGGTATCCCAATTTACTCTTTGTATTCAACTATGAATGAATCACACATTCCTGGATGTCCTTCTGTAACACAGTGCATTCACTTCCTGCAGTCCTTTGTTTACAGTTCATGCTTTTGTCATCTGCATGACTGTGCCAATACCCAAAAGGATTTAAATTACTGTTTCCATCAGTCACATATGAAAAAGCTATAAAAACCAGGATAACTCCCCCAATTGTTCTGCTTATCAGCCATAATTACATTATCTTTTGAATGTTAAAAGATTTTCCTCTTAGTATCTGCATTATTTTACTAAATATAAGCTTACAGTAACTTCCAGATTGCTTTTGATTCTGGTTTGAAAATTGTTTGGATATTTAATGTTCACCCTATTTTCTGCCAGTATAATATCAATTGTCCATTGCTTAGTTGTAACTAGCAGAAAATATTATTTTGTCCTTTAATTCATGGATATAACATAATAAATAGACCCAAAAAAATATATGAAATTTTTTGAATCCAGCAATCATGTCTAACAACAGAATGAAATGAGATGGTGAGTGAATGTAAAGAGTACTTTCTTTGTCCTTTGTTTTATCCATGTATTGAATTCAGGATGAAAGCATATGTAGACTGTGTCCCCAAAATGCGCTTCCTTTTGTCAGCACTCCTGTATTTCATCCAGACATGCTGTTATTTTCGACCCTCATAGTCTGAGATCAAATGCTACACAGCCTGTCTTAAAAAAAAGGGGCAGAGCTGGAGGCCGTGGCTGTGCCAACAACTGGGGCTGCCACTGGCCCTAAAGCAGCCCTTGATGAGAGCCTGTGAGAAAGCTCTCCTCGATGGACACACAGATGGCAGAGCTGCCCAGAGTGCCAGTGCTGCCCAGTGACAGCCCCTGTTCCTGCTCTGTCGAGCTCTGCTTGGCCAGAAGTGAGGAGAGGGAGGTGGCTCAGTGCTCGCTGCCCCTGCTCCCTGCTGGTGAAGCACTGAGCGCTACCCAGTGCATTGTGTCCCAGCACTGCTCACAGAGAGAGCTGCTTCCATTTCCCTCTGCTCTTTTCTTTATGGAGACAGATCCTACATCTTACATTCACTCTTATTACTGCTAGCTTTGCAATTCGGGCATTGCACTATGATTTTCTCCAAGGTCTTGTTCTCAAGGCATTTCACTGCTCTTTCTTTTGAATGCACTTGAGAGACAGGACACTGGTACTGTGTCCTTCAACAAGTCACAGGAAGAGGATTTTTTTCCTCTACAACTGGCCTCGTGGCCTTTCAGGTCCTCACAAAAACCACAAGACCCCCAAGTTTCACTACTCCCCCCCAAACACAAGTACTCCATTGCTTTAATATCACAGACATATGACTCACTCCACCCCATCCCCTTCTGCAGGACTTTTTAAATGTTCCTAAGATTCCTTTGTTCATTATTATATTAAAGCTGAGCACGGGGTCAAGCAGCTCAGCTCCCAGTGTGCTTTCTGGATGATGTGGCCAAGACATTGGTCACACTGGTGCCTTCTGCTGCCTACCACAGAGCGTGAATTCATCCTTCGTGTGGGGGAGGATGGCAGTGCTCACCTAAAGACCTTGCTTAGCCTGATACTGATCTTCGAGGCCCTTGTGCTTTGCCTTATGCCCATTCTCTGGATCCTCCCACTCTTTCCCCCTTTATCTTCACTGCAGATGATAGTGAAGTGTGAGCACAGTGGAAGTTGAAGGTTCACTGTGATCATTTGCAAGAGCAATTAGCAAAAGCCTGTGCGCACATGAAGCCTCCGTGGCATGACAGAGTATAGGGCATGTCCTCCAAATCCCATCCCTGTTCCAGGCTGTGCAAAGTCCTGTAGGATCAGAACTCCCAGCTTAGCATTGCTGACAGGCAGACAAAGGCAGAGACAGACAGTCCTCATCCTTATTCAGCTGTCCCTCCTCCTCCTCCTCCCACCTGCGAGGTTTTTGCTGTTAGAGCTTAGAGCATTCAGCTGTCTTCCACCTCCATCATTGCTTTGATAACTGATAGCAGGGAAGGTATTACTTAAAGAATCTGGGTGACTGTTAGCAAAATAAACAGGAGATGAAAGATAACGCAGTCTCCTTGGTGCGTAATTACCTTAAAGGAAGGTCTGTTTGCTAATACTGTTGTTTTGATGTGCTAAATAGCTTGGGCTTAACGCCCCAGCAGATACTAAAACTAACTAACTAATTCCCGATGATGTCATTCCAAGATTACAGAGACTGGGGAGGTAAGGGAGGAGTATCCACAAGGCAGTGGTGTGTAAGGAGTGCTCCCAAATCACCCGATCTGGCAGATGGAAGGCTGTCTTCAGAGAGAGCTCTGCTGTCAGCACAACAAAACCCCACCAAGACATGCCTCCAGGCAGGCGGGTGGCTCTCTCAAAGTCACCTACTCTGTCCCAGCAGCCTGCTCTTGAGGAGATCTCTCACGTGTGCAGCAAGGAGAGCTCTCTGTATTCACTCTGCAGTGCTCTGCAGTGAGAACTTGCTCCCCAGTTCTCCTGTAAGGGAGATTCTCACCCTTTGCTCTGAACTGGGCTGGCAGGAGCTGCAGCTGGTCTGTAGGCAGCTGGGCTACCTGCGTGTGTGCATCATCTGAGCTGTGTGTGATTGCAAGGTTCCACTCTTTTATTTGACTGCCTGCCTGGAAGCATCTTCTGGCCTAATTATGGGTGCAGTTGTGTCACTTGGCTTGTCCTGTGTGCCACTGAGTGGCATCGCATGAGCAGGGCCCGCTGTGCACTTGCTACACACAACTGAGCTAATAGAGACTGACAGTGGGTATCGGGTTTTTTAAGACTAAGAAGTCTCCTGGGGTGTTAGTAATCCCCTAGAGGTGCCATTAGCTTATGATAACCACACCTTTGAAATTGTTTTATTGCTTTAATAATGTGGTGGTGATGGAAAATGGGGAACATGCCACATTTATTATTTATGCTGGTAAAAGATGAAAGTTAGCAATTAGAAGCTTTAAACCACAGGTTCAGCAGAAATGCACGACTTACATTTATTCCTTTTTGGACTCTACACCCCAGCACTGGGATGCCCTTACTGCCCAGGTTTGTTATGTTGAGATGCCTACAGAAACCATGGCAAAGTGTCAGGGCCAGCACAATTAACATTGTAAGATGGATACACATCTCACTGCAGGGATGGGTGGAGATTTCCTGGTGGGGAGCTGTTGGAACAGTGCTTTATGATATCTGAACTAATCTTGTGCTATGATAATTCTGTCTTGCTTAAGTGCTTGCAGCCTCTCTGTGCTGCGCAGTCATGCTGTGGCAGCTGCTGTGTGCATCTGATCCAAACTCACTGCTTCCCCACACACTTAATTGGTAAAATTGCCACATATTGTTTATAAAAAAGCGTGGAAAGACTGAGCAGAATCTTGGTCCCAGGACCATAGAGCAGTGGCTCTGCTGCCACATGGCGGGAATCACACTCTCAAGGCAACACAGAGAGGATGTATGTTGTACCTCATGTGTCATGACACCCACATTTGGGTGGAGCAGCTCTACTGAAGTAAAAGAAGCTGGGGCAGCTGATGGTAGAGTATAACATCAGGCCCTTCAAGGCTGCCATGCTTCCCAAGTGTGGGGTTTTAACCTTAGCACCCAGAGAAAGTGGCACCAACGCTACAGCAGAACTGAAGGGAAAGCTAGGAAAAGTTAGGCTTGTGATAAAAGAAACGTGCCAAGACAGCAACTGTCCGTGCCTGGAGCTGTAATGGAAGCGATTTCACTAATCTGCCTCATAGGCCACTTTCTCATTCTGTGTGATCCTTCAGTGAGGCTGCAAGCGTGTTTGATCGCTTCACCTTAGGATCAAATAAGCAGAGGGCTGACTGGGTGTTTTATCTGCAGCTGGCAGAAAATGGAGGTGAGAGAGAGCAAGCAAGTGAGTTTCTATTAAGAATAGAGAGATTAATGCACCCAAATTTAATTGGAATTGCATGAGCAGGCAAGAGGTGTCAAGCTCTGAATTCATGCATAGATTGTGTGGGTGTCCTATGTACTACATTTTGAACATCTGCAGCATGACTATCTCTGCCTTGTACTTTGGTCCTTGCTATGAGCTTTCATGTTGGTTACTGATGTTGTATATCCTTATTTCTATTGTACGCCCTTGTGCCCTTTGCCTCATTGCGCTGCACCACTCCCAGCGACAGGCTGTGTGCAGACAGAGGCGAGCCAGAACCTTGTCCATAATCTGGTTTTTCCTTGGCTCCAACAGCCTCAATGATAGCAGTGTCACACCAATGCCCTTACCACAGCCTGCAGAGAAACCTCTTCCCTGAAGCATCAGTGACATCAGTCACTGGCACCCACATTACTCAGGCAAGAGGAAACCACTCATGCAGCCTGGGGTCCCAGCCTGCATCCCACACCTGACAAGCTCTCACTTTGCAGGACTTGATTCACTTTGTGTGTGTCTCTTTTTCTCCAAGCAAAGTCCTTGGGGATGAACATCCCTTCCCAAAGAAACTGCAGATGATTCCAGCCAGGCTGGTGAAGGGTTGGAGCTGGTGCAGTGAACACTGCAAGTGCAGGCTGCTGGCACTTACAGAAAGGAGTTGGGTTTAGGCCCTTTCATTACCTTCTCACATGAATATCACCCTCTGACAAACCCCATGCTTTTGGTACAGGTTATTCCTGTAAGGCTGGAGCTCAGAAATCCCCATGGGCAAAGCTCAGATAGGAGACAGGTTTCATTCCTTTTCCTCAAGGCTGTTGTCAGCCTTGGCTATGCTCAGGGACCTTCCCCAGCAGCACCAGTGGGACAAGGAGCCCACCCTCACTTGGAGGATTGTGCTGTGCAAGGAAAAAAAAGTTTCTGGCTCTTCTCATGTGTATTTGGGGCAGAAAGAAGGTGTAGTTTAGATTAGAGCACTGCAGCTTTATCAGTGTTTATCAGTGTAGGAGTTCTGCTCCGTGTAGCATAACAGCCTCAAGTCCTTTTAAACCCTGACATCAATATGTGGTGATAAGATAACACTGGTTATCCTGTACTGGTTGCTCTAGATAAGATAAACCCTTTTATGCTTTAAAACTGGACTCAAAGTTTCTGCTATGTTTTCTTTTCCTTTTAATGTAGCAAACTCCAGAAACATTTTATTTCTAAGGGAGTTGTATTTGTTAAGAGCAGATAAAAATAGTACATATCATAAACGAGACTTTCCAAGCTTGCCTGAGGAGCATGAAACTCTTTCTTTCAAAGACTAAATAGAAATGAGCTAGTAGGAGGTAGATTTCAATGTCTTAGAAAATTGTTGGATTAATTAGAAGCTAAAATTATTCCAAGTAAATGGTCATGCCTACATTTATTTTGTCAGTAGTATGTCCACACAGTGATATTTCAGCAACAGTGGATGTTAATTTTAAGGTGGTTGCTTTTAATTAACATGAAATAACTTTGGTAGCAGTGCTTGAGACAACAGTAGTTTGCATTTAAAGCTGGGACTGCATATCTCTGTAAAAGCCGGCATATCCATAAATCTATAGCACTGACTCTTCAAGTGGAGACTATCTTCAGAGAATTTAGAGATACATCCATTCATTAGTGAGTTAAAATTAATAACTAGGTCCTCTATGAAATTTAGCACTTTAGTCTTGTTTGTCCCAAATGATTTTAACAATGGAATAACAGACTCTTCACATTTTCCATATAATTAAAATTAATTGAAATGACGTGCGTTAGTTGTAATTAAGCTATGCAGCTAAGAGTGGTTGTATGTAATTGCTATGATTATATAGGCTACAAATAACCTCAAGGAATGAAAGTGGAGTTATTATGGCAGAAGAACTCTGCTTCTCACCACCTTCCCGTGGCTGATGGTCTGCACAAGGGGAAGGATGTCTCTAGGACGAGGCAGTGCTCCATCAGAAGGGGATGCTTTGGGAGCTGAACTGGCTCAGCTGCCCCTGTTTTTAAGTTCATGTGAGTGCCCCAAACCTGATCATTAAGGGCTGCCCCTTTCCTCAGCTTTAGGGTAGCACTAGTGAGGGGGACAAACTGAAGTGGGAATGCAGCCCCTGTAAAGCACTGAAGCCTTTCGTACAGGGTCTGGCATAGCCTATATATCACTGAATTAACTCCAAATTCAGCTCCAAGTTCACCAATCCATCCCAGTTACACCAGGCACATCCTTACCCCGGCACCAGGGGCACTGCAGGAGCTGTACAGCTCACATAAGGTGACCCTGTGGTGGCAAACTCCTGGTTTTACTTCCAGTGATTTCCACATCTCTGTGGAAAAGTTTTGCAGTTGCAAAGGACCTCCAGGCCACTTTGTCAAGCTGCTTCACACCAAAAAAAAAGCTGCCCACAACAGTGCCAAAAAGAGGCAAGGAAACAAAACCAACATCCCCTACCACTCCATTTCTTGGAAAGCTCAGTCTGAAGTGATCAAGCTGAAAACCACAATTCTGCAGGTCACTGCAGAGTCAGATTGAGGTTGCTGGGGATGTCATACCCATAAAATCACCTTTTTTGTTTGTTTGTGCTCTGCTTAGGCTTTTAGGGCAGTGTCTTTAAAATGCAGCTCAAATTGTGGGTTCCTACATTCTTAATGATTCCCTTATATTGTATTTATTTTACTTAGGTTTTTATTGCTTTTTGTTTTTTGGGTTTTTTCTGCCTTGGAACTGTTGAGCTTAATTTAATGGAAAACCCAGGGAAAAAATGTTTGTAGGGTTTTTGGTATGGGAATAAGCCCAACGATTTGAAATGATGCTGTTGTAATGTGCCCTCTCACCACCTGCAGCTGGTTTATGCATGACAGACCCCAGAATGCAGGGCTGTGTCATGTGCAGGGTGTTAGAAAAACGAACATTTCAGCAAGGTTTTGGCCTCTATAGTACATAGGAGTGGGAGGGATGTGACTCTGCTTTGCCAGCTGTTCACATGCCCCATCCCAAGGCAAAGCAGCCCCCCTAAAGTATTTGCCTGGTACACCAGCATCAGGGCAGATGCAAAAGTCTGTGCTCAACACACTGCAGGCAACAAAGAATTATCAACTCCCCAAATTTCTCTTCTTAGAGTGCATTGGGGATAATTGACAGGGCTGCCAAGCAAAGCCTCTTGGAATGTACATGGAAACCTTCCTGGTAATTAATGGGGGATTGTGCTTTGGGCAATGGCTCCTGAAGCCTCTCCTGCCCTGTGTCTGTCCCTAACTCAGGGCTGGTCTCTGCCAAGGAAGCTCTGTTTATTTCCAAACCATCCAGAGGAGGATGTAACCTTCAGGCCCCACTTTGGCTAAAACCTCCTGCATGCTTCAGCCTGCTCCTCCATGAGATCCCACGAATTCACTTCTTGCAGTGCTGTTTCATAGCCCAACATTGCAATATCAGTTTTATCCTTGAAAGACTCATCTGTCTACCTTCAGGCTTAGCAACATGACTGCAAGAAAATATTTATTTACATGTAAGTGTAAATTAGTGACAAGTATGGCAATCTGACTGATTTCCCTTTTATAATTTCTTTGATAATCTCCATCCTGTGGAGTTTAGGGTACAGATTTAGACAGCCTAGGGGTAACCACATGGCCCATGTGTGCTTGCACTAGCATTTGTACCATGGGGAAGTAAAGTCTTTTACAAAAAAGAAAAGCAACCCGAAAACCCTCTCAGGATGGACAGACCATGTTATTGGTTGGGGAATGGGTGAAAGAGTGCAGGAAAGTGAGAGAAACCATTAACATTTTGCACCACTAGTCAGGAGCCTGGGGACCTGCTGCAGCAAATAAAAACCCCATATAATTTAGTCAAGGGAATTCAGCCAAAAAAATTAGAAGTTTTTTGGGTTATTTTTTGGCAATGTAATAACTTTTTACTCCATCTAATTTCTAGTTTGACCATCTGAATAGATAATAGAAAAGTACCGTGAGCTAGGGAATAATCTGAACTGTGGGAGAGAAAAAAAATGCTGAGAAACTTGCAGGCATGTTCACAAAAAAGAGTCATCCAAGATATCAGATAAACCAGGAGGCAAGTAAATCAGGAGAAAACCAGATCTTCCTACCCCATCCCAAGAAACACAAGGAACCTGCTGTGCATTTCCATCTGGCAGGAATGCAGACTACCACAGGATCTGTGTACACAAGATCCCATCAGCAACCCCTGGGCTTGCAGGTTCAGTAACTCCCAGTCTCCAGCTATTGCTGCTGGAGAGATCAAGTCACAAACTCAGCAATGGGTCTAATTTTTATTTATTTATTCTGTTTAAAAGCTAAAAGACTAGCCTTTGTATGACTTGTGGCTAAACTCCCATCATTTTTGCTAATAAATGTCTTGGAATGGATAATGATATCCTCATGATACTTTCTTATCCTCCTCAAAACATTGAATACTTAAGAGTACAAGAAGCCAAAGCAACTGCTCCTGGCAGGAAGCTGCCAAGCTGTTATGCAGAAGCCTGACCGGCATTATTTGGAACAGATGCTCTTTCAGCTTTGTAATTTTCAGCCAAAAACAATGGCAGTAAGTGAAAGTAAAGCTGTGGGTCAAAGGAAGGCTAAACTGTATGAGAATCATGTGAAAATATTTTTGATTTCACACATCCTCTCATTTACAGCACATGCTTCTGAAATGGTCTGGAATGTTAACGTGCAGCTGCAGGTTTGACCTTCGTGTCCATGGCCTGAATTTGCCAACAGCTGAGACTGACTGGAAGCACAGGGTCACTGTCCTGCTGGAGCCCTGGCACAGCCTGTGCCACAGGAGATGCTCCAGTGCCTCCCCAGGTTGGGGATGGGCCACACCTGAGCCTCTCTTGCTGCCTGCAGCCCCTGCCAGCCCTTGGGAAGGGCTCTGCCTGGCACTGTGGGCCAAGCAGGGGATGTTGGTGCAGCCAGCTGCCTGTGGCTGGGTAAAACCTTCAGTCCTATCTGTGGGCCCAGAGCAGTCACTGATGGAGCACACAGGAGGCAGCTGCTCACCTGCACAGCCTCGCAGCACCAGGAGCTCACCTGACTCCAGGGAGGCAGCTCCCATCCTCAGCAGCTCCCAGAGCTGCACAGGACAGGGCACAGCACAAGGGCTGAAAAGCAGGATGAAGCTTTCAGTTACTATGGCCAGGCAGGCAACCCTGGTCCCCCCAGCTGGATGGAGGCTCTGCTGGGCTCATGCCGCTCCCTTCCTTTGCTAGGCAAGCTCAGTTTAACAGAGCTCAAGAAACAAGCAGGTCTCAGGAAATAAATGCTTTCAGTCTCTCTTTTTTATTGCCTGTAAAATAGCAGGAGGCTTTCAAAGCAACAGCAAATCCTGTTAAAAAAAGTAGAGAAAATTAAAGAAATGTTTCTTGTCTCAGATCCAGCCCTTTTCACCTTAACTTTCCATCATGGTACATAAAATTTTGTATATTTTGGCAGAGCAGAGAAATAACTTTTCCCCTTTCTCTTCCTTGCACAGCCCAGGAGCTCTGAGTGAGCTTTAAACCAGTTTTGCACAAACACAGAACAGCCAAATAATAGAGCAAGAAAACAGCATTAAACTTTGTAGACAATCAACTTTATTCTGTGCACAGCAGCTAGTTTCTCCTGCTCTCAGCAGAAATAAAAAATTTACAAGTGTTCTGGGAAAGCATTAAAAACCAAACACATCCAGACAAAGTCTAGTGCAAACTACTTGGAAATAGATCTGTGCATCACCTTCTGAAAGGCTCATTCCAGCTGTGCTGGTGTAGCCAAGCTGATGGAGGCCAAAAAAAATACACCCTGTGAGTTCAGGACGGTATTGGAGGGTTGATATTTGGGTACCAGTCATCCTTGTATCCCAGAGAGGCAGTCACAGTCCTCTGCTTGTGAGAATCTCCTCATCAAAGAGGTTTTCTGCATCATTCCTTGCACATTGGCACAGAGTAAGGATGCCTGTGTATTTGGAGAAAGTGGAGCCTCCCAGCACCAGGAGGAAAAACCCAGCAACTGCAGAGAAGGGATCAAAGATAAGAGGGCAGGATGCATTCCCAGGCCCACACCCCAGCCCTTTCCACAGGGACCATATTAGGTTTGCTGTATGCTCTTATTGCACTGAATGTCATCTTCCAAGCATAGCAAATAACGTTTTCATAAAGCACTGCTTTTAATCAAGCACAACCCTCACATCCCCAAAGGAGCTATCTGGAGTCTATCCCTTTCCTCTACTGTTCTTTTTTGCCCCCTTTTAACTCCCTCCCTTAGAGGCCTGTGCCTCCAGCAAGGAGGGCTCCATGTGGTTCCCTTCGGAGCTCATTAACACAGGTCCATCCATCAGGCCACGAGTGTGAGCAGGAGCCGCACGGAGCCGGGGTCCCGCGGGGCTGTGGCACAGCCTGCACACAGGACTGTCACACAGAGTGCTTTAATAACCCTGGTGAGACAGGAAAATGCAGCCTGGTACCTGATTACACAGCCCCACGCATGCTGGGACACTTGATGGAGCAGTGGATTCAGAAAGCAGTATATTAAAACCACTAAATTCAGTGTCATCCAAACAGAGTGGGTTATTTGCATACCCAGACACTGTTGCAGATGGGGTCTGGTTTGAAACCACCTAAAATGCATTTCAGAACATCAACCCAAAACAATACTCTCATTATAGCAGTAATGGAGACCAGCCCCTTCCCAAACCCCAGTGCATGACCTCCTGTGTCATCACCAGTAGACTGGCAAGCAGCTTGTGTGGGTGAGGCTGAGACCAGCTCCCCAGAGTCAGATAGTTATTTCCTGCATGGCAGATGCTTCCTATTCAACACAAAGAAAAAACCTTCCAAATATGTTTGTTTCTTTATCAAGAACTAATGCTTGGGGTGAGGGGTTGAATCCCTTTTCATGGACAGTTTGCAGCCTGTGAGTGCTCCTGAGCAGAGAGGCAGAGCCACCTGTACTGGTGGATACAGAGGATAGTGCTGAAGGCTGATGAGCATGGCCGGGCAGCACTGATATGAGCACACTCTTAGCTGAACACATAGAGTTGCTGGTCAGATTTACCTGCCCTGGTGGCTGGCTCTGGGCAGAGCTCATCATCTCAATCTTGGAGCGCAAGGACGGATCAGGAATGTAGTAGACTGAAGGCTTGTGCCCTTAGGTGCAAATGGTTCATTATGGCCTTTTTCAGACTGTGCTGATGAGAGGAATCATTCTTCATTGATGAGAAATCCTGCATTTTCTTCTCTGGGAGAACACAGCTTTGTTCCCTTCCTCCATTTAATAATGCACAATTTATCAGGCTAAATTGGTGAGCCTGGTAGCAAGTGATTCAAATCAACTTCAGTGGCTATGAGCAATCACATGTACTTGAAGAAACCCACTTATACCACTTTCAGTAAAACCTGAGGAAAGCTGGCTATGAATGCAGTACCATATCCTCTTAATGCTCAAGAAAACCCATTTAAATGAACCTCTAATGGCTGATTGGGACTTCTATAATGAAACTCCATAAAGAATCAGCTGCTTCCTTCAGGCTGGGCAGGCCAAGTGCCTCCATGGTTCTCTTGTTAGCTGTGGGTAGGAAAAACAAATGGAAGGAAGCACAGCTGTGCTGTGGGCACAGAAAGGCTTTCCCAGGGTTAACACTCTGAGCCCCACCAAGAAGGGCACAAGGTACTGTCACCTGCGTCTCCTGATACTGCAAGAAACAATTGATCAGACTGTGACCACTGTGCTCTGAAGAGCTGCTCAGACTTTCCCCCTACACAAAGCACAAACTGTCTCCAGTCTACAAAGCCCCCTATTTTTCTGCTGGAAAAAACATAATTTCTATGTCTCCCCATATCTTAAGTTAGCCCAGCATTTTAAGCCTGCCCAAAACTGGAGAGGTTGCATAGGATGAGGGTGTGGAAGGAGAGAAGTCAGTCCCTGCCAACCCCTGTGTTCTGCTCCTTCCTGTCTTTGGGATCATCCAGCAGGGATGGTCAGCAGGGAGCTGCTGTGCCCCACAGCCTATTGTAGCATTCAGCAGACTCCCACACTCAGCAAAATGGGAAACAAATGGCCACAAACTTTCAAAAGCATTTAGAGGCCAACCACCCACCTCCCCTTCAGAGCAAGAGGACCCTAATGGGGAAACACCCCTTTGCTCTATGAAGAAGAGCTACTCTTCCTTCTCCATCCCTACAGACCCATCAGGCTTCTGATGCCTCCCAGGTGCTCCTGTTCTGGGAAGACTGGCCCTTGCCAGCACCTGGGGGGGGTTTGGTTTGCCAGGCACTGTGTCTGCAGGCAGCTGGCAGTGGGATCTGAAAGCCTGGGCTGCAGTATGAGCCTCATCCAGAGCCTGGCTTTCCGGAGCCCTCCCTGGGCAACAGGCACCAGCCCTGGTGTTCTCGAGGACTTGCATCACCCCGCTGGAGATGTGGGTGGTCATCAGAATGGGGATGGGGCATGCTGGGGCCCTTGTGCTGGAAAGGCCATGGGTGCCTCTGGAAAATGGGGACTGTCCTTCCATTGCTGCTTTTGTAGTAGCAACTGCTGCGCGGAGATAAAAGCTTTTGTTTGCCTTTTCTCTCCTACATTCCTAATCTCCCTCTGTGCTGGTCTCCCCTATAGTCCATCAAGCACTTTTAATCTCTAATTGCATATGACTGATGAGCCTGAACTCCATACACAGCGTTGCCAAGAACCACTTTTTCGGAGCCTGCTTTAGCTCTTTAGGCCAGTCATAACACACTGCAGGACCATTAAGAGTTTATAGTTTGTATACATAACACCCTGGGAGTACCAAAGGGTGGTTTATCCAAACAGAAAAGAATTGAGATGAATGAATGCAGAAATGACTTTTGGCCAGGAAATACTTTAATTTTAATTAGGGGGGAAGGGGGCGAGAGAGGAATGAAGAGGCTTTCTTCTCTCACAAAAGACAAGACTAATGAGTTTACAGCTGCAGGCGCTGACCTTGGAGCATCCCGTATAATGCTAGTGCTGAAATGTTTGGATGTGATGTTAGACCCGATAACCTTGCTTCTAAAAGGAAGAAATAAATGGAAATGGCTGAATGGGGAGGGATTCCTTTCATGAGGATGTACAGACATATTTATTTATTTTTCCCCCCTCTTGCATTCCCGTTCAACTGCCTTTGGTGACACAGCCGTTCACCCAGCGGCTGAGCTTCATATAGGCCTCATCTCTTCTGCAGGGAAAATAAGTCTGTTATGGCAATTTCCCCATATTTAGGACTGTCCCTCATCCCAGAGCCTGTCTCGCAAGCCCACACCTCTCTGGAGCCCATGTGTGGAGTGATCGGGGTGCCAGAGCCCAGGGTAGCCCCACGCTTGGCAACCCATGCACGAAAGGGTTGAAAGCCCGAGACTATCCTTGTGCAAGGCTGTTGTCACCTGCTCCAGCTGGTCCCTGCTTTGTGGCGCTGGGCTGGTGCCGGTGCCCGCAGCGCTGGGCTCACGGCTGTCTCCAGCCCAGGAGGCTCCTGGCCCTGCCCTGGCAGTGTCACGGCTCTGCTGTGCTGTCCTGGAGAGCAGCAAGAGCAGAGCCACTGCCACCGGGCTGAGCTGACACCAGCTGCCCCTGGGGTGTTCCTGGGGCGAGTGCCAGGGCAGCAGGGATGTGTCCCTGGGCCTGCAGGGCTCTCCCACCAGCCTGGGCACACGGCTGCAGGGGCAATCGGGGCTAATCGTGTATCTCCATCCCTTGGCAAAGCACGTGGTTCACACGCCTTCCAAAACTGCAGAGCTGCCGCTCCCACCTCGCCCCCAGCCTGCTTCTTCTGGGTTGGGGACCTCAGCTGTACTCTCCCTGGAGCTTCCAGGCATCCTGGCCTCTCATTCCTCCCCCGAGCTCTTTCCGTGGCCCTGTGGAGCATCATCTGGCCCTGTGCATCCTCCCGTGGGTGCTGCCGTGCTACAGCCAGGGTGATTATTAAACTCTGCTGTGAGCTGCTGTGAGCTGCTGTGCCTGTGGAGCCAGCTTGGCCTCCAGGGAATCAACACCCCCTGCCCTGTGAGGTGGCAGCCAGACGGGCTGGAACAATAGCACAAGTTAACGGAGCAAAACAACTGTCGGTGTTTCCTATTAAAAGTATTTTTATGATGTTGATTATTATTAATATTATATAGGGGCTGTAATTTTCTCCCGACTCACTCCAACATCTCACAAAATAAACAGTTGCTGTATTATCCCCTTGTAAATGAGACCACAGGATTGTAAACTTTAATTTGTTACTTTTGGCTGCTCTCAGGTTTGGCAGACAATTAAACCAATTCATTAGCTCACAGAGGCACATTTTTGGCCATGTCTGGCTGCGTGAAGTCATCCAGTGAACACATTTGAGGCAGGGTGTGGAAAAACCGTACTGTGCCCTTGCCACATGATCTATCAGTAATGGTCCAAACAGGCCACTGTGGACTTTGCAGACCCAGGTGGGAGAAGGTCTCCTTGCTCCTGTGGCTCTGCTGTGCCCTGGGCATGGGCCATTGGCAGCCCAGTGCCCCTGTGTGCTGGCCAGAGAAGTGGCATTGGTTCTGTATCTGACAGCAAAGTGGCTGCATCATGCCTGAAGCTTAACCTCTAAATTCTGCAGAGCTGGACTAGTGAAACTCCATAGGACATGGCAAAAAACGCTGAGCTCTTGGAAAGGCTAATCTGGCCGTGTGTGACCTCCAGAGCCAGCCCCAGCAGCTGAATTAATTCCTTCAATAGCTGGGCTGCTTTCGATCGCTGCTTTCCCAGCTGCAGACACATGGTTAACCTGCAGAGCCCCATGACAGCAGAGCATGGCTTTTAGCCTTTTCAGGGCCACCAGTGGTATGTGCTGGGAGTTAAGGTGGGTTTCTTTTAAATGGAAGATGTAACAGTGTGTTTTGTGGCACTACCACCTCCCCTGTCCAGAGTGGCTTAGTGCAAATCACCCCTCAGGTGAGGTTCCCTTGTCAGACATTTTCCACTCTCTGTAGTTTCTTAGATGTCCATTAACAAACCAACACTCTTGAATAATCTTAGTTTTGAAAAAAGCCCCATGAATTAATCCATTTTCCTTTGTTCCCTCCACAGGAGGAGGCTTTTTTATAACAGTCAAAAAGGAAGGAAAGATTTTTAAATAATGAAACCTAAAAGCTTCCCCAAACTAGTTTCTCACCATTTTGTTTTTCACTGCCCAGCACTTTGAATTTGGATTTGCAGAGTTCTTCTGCTTTGCAATTCCCTCTGAGTGATCTCACCACCGCCAGCGTGTGTCGGGAGCATCGCTGGGCTCTGGCCCTCCATCAGCTGGAAATGCTGGAGAGAAGGGGAGGCTGTGGAAGGGAACGGAGCATTTTTGAAAAGCTGGTCACTTCCTTCAGTGTCTTGACTGGTTTTCCTGAAATAATAATATTAACAAAAGTGTTTCTGAAAAAGCAGTGAGCAAATGCTGCAGAAGAGCTAATTATGACTTTGTATATGATGGCAACTCCTCTGGAAAGCAGCTGCAGAAATCTGCTAGCCCCATGGAACCACTGTGGTTTTCTTCCAGGGTTCCTCCTGCTGCTGGTGTGACTGAGGCAGGTGTGGGTGTGAGCTGGGCCCCATCTCCTTTGGGTGTCAAACACATCCTCTGCTCCTCAAACTGCTCTGGGGAGAGATGAAGGGCTTCACCCTGCTGCGGGCAGCTGCACTTAGCTGCGTGAATTCCAATCACTAGCTGGAGGAGGAGGAGGACGACGAGGAAGCTGGCTGGGTTTCGAGTCAAAAAATAAGGCCTGTGTTTTTCTCCTTTCAGCTATTTATCAAGGCTCGGTGCAAAGGGCCTGACACCCGGCCAGCAGAGCCCGGCTGCTGTGATGTGTGTGACACACGAGCCGGTAATGAGGGACCTTCTGCTGAACGGCCAATTGAGCAGCCGGTGCCTCCAACAGCTTCATCTCGGAGGGACGGCGGGTGGATCTCTATTTTGACACATCCTCGCTGAATGAGGAAGAGAACAAGCAGAAAATGGCTGATGATAAATGCAGCAATTAGGGAAGCTTAATGGAGCAGAAGGTTTTTTGTGAGAAGACAAAGAAATTGCCGTGCCGACACCTGCAAGGAGGTCCCAGCCGCTGCGCAGGGAGCCTCCAGCTGTGCCGCAGCAGCAGGGGATGGGATGAGGGGAGCCGACCTTTTTACTTCACACACACATCCCTCAAAGGCTTCGGAAAAATATTTTCCAAGTTAAACTTCAAAACATCATTTGATTTTTCTTTTTCTCCATTATGTTCAGAAATGGGAGCCTGTAATTTAGGCCTGGTGTAGCCTTCCCCCACTCCTTGCTTTTTATTCAGTTTCACACAATACAGCGAGCACACTGCTGGGAAAGGCATTTTCCTGACAAAGTATTGATCTTGGTGCTGTGAAAGAGCCGTGGCCTCAGCAGGGGGATGTCATCTTGCTGGACACAAGTGGACAAGAAGCAGATCCCCTGGACAATGCTGCTCACCCACAGTGATGCCCAGTTTGAGGCTGAGCCCATGACCGGCCATTCCTCCCAAAGCACCTCATCTGAGCTAAGCCATGGGCTGCCAGCTTCCCAAGATTTGAACAAAAGTGCTAAATTTATTTTCCCAAGCCCCATTTCTCATTATTTCCTTAGCTGGACTCTCCCCAAAGCCAACTGCCTATGCAAAGGGGCACCAAGAAGCACTGGGGAGAGCTCTGCAAGGGGTGTTGGCATGTGGACACCCAAGTTTTGGTGACAGGCAATGCCATTTTGGCCTCTCAAAAGACCATTACCAAAATCCCCCAACACTGCAACACAACTATTTTCTTAAGACTGTGGCAAAAAGGAATTTCCTGAGGGAGGTAAGGGAAAGGTTTCTTTTTTTTTCTTGCTTGGCACAAGCCAAAGAAAACACAAATCTTGTTTTCCCCTGTTGACGGTTTCTCGGCTCCAGCCTGAGCTTCACACCACTGATCTACCTCTGCTCTCATTCTGGCACTTGCTGGGCTGCCCAAAGCACAGCTGGTGTGTCTCGCTCTTCCCTAAGCTCTCAGGATATTGCATTCCTGACTAGTTGGCTTCTTATGCTTTCCCTCCTCTGGGTCTGGGCGGTGCTGGCATTGCAGACCTGACAGTGGAAGCTCAGCCTGCTGCTGAGTCCTTGGGCTCCCCTGCATCAACCCTCTGTTTGTCTAACTCCAGGTCACCAACAGCTAACTACATATTTATGGTATCTGTATAGGCTGGAAAGGACAAGTCCCATATGCTTATTTTAGGCAATAAACCCGGCTTTTTAGGGAAGCACTAGATCTTTTTGCCAAGGAACAGTTAGTATTTCTGACAAGTGATCTGAGGATTTGTTACAGCTTTACAGATTGGCTTTTTCCCTCACTCCCTGATATCCTGGTTGTTTATTTTAATGACTGGGCCAAGAGTGACCCCATTAAATGAAGCTGGTGCACACATCTTCCATGGAGCCCCAGTGAGCACATGGCATTTTGGACAAAAGGTAATGTAAGTACAACCACTGGTCTCCCTCCTTATGGCTTCCTGAATGTCTTTTTAACTACAGGTTACCTGAGGCAAGCAATGAACCTTCCAAATCCCATCTTCTTCCTCCCACCCACTGTCATTTGTTTGCTAAATTCCACCCTTTTTTGGTGACTGAGGGAAGTCTTTGGGGAGACAGCCAAAAGTAGAATAAAAATGGTGAAAAAGGCACAAAATGAAAGCTGAACAGTGGTAGAAACGCACAAAACCCAGGAAGTCCTTCTGTACCAGTTCTTTTAGCAGAAGGCAGCTCAGCTGGGGTGGCTTAAAGGGATAAGGCTGAATTAATTAGTTTCTCTGTTTAGGTAATAATACCATTAATCATGATGAACCATTTTGTGAGAAGGTTGATAATCAACACTGCACAATTCTGCAGGAATCCCACTGTAGTGCAGCATTATTGATGGGTCATCCTCCCAAGGTGTGAGAGCAATGCCTCCTAATACAGTAAATGGCAAACCACTGATTTTCTTTTAATATTCAGACCACCACAACATCAGTCATGATGAATTCTTCTGGCACCAGGGTGGCTGCAATAAGCAATCCTTCAAGAATGCCAGGGGAGCATGGCATTGATTTAATGCTCACTTTTTAAGTCATACACAGACCAAATGCTTCCAAAGGGCCTGGCCCATTTTTGCATTTTTTTTCTGAAGTCTGCAGTAACAACCTCCTTGCTCACACGTACCTGCATTAGGAACATGCAGCTATGGACTCTAACAGAGATTAGTGGGGCTCATTAATGCAGGTCCATGTCAGAGGTGGTGTCAAACAAGATCCCATGTTGGACACTGGCACCAGAAGAATTACAATCCCCCTGAGCCAGCATTATGAATCTTTATGCCGAGTTCAACACGCTTTTCACATCCACCATGTGCTCCATGTTTCTCCAATTTCAGCTGGGAGAGCAGGTGCTGATTTTTAATGCCTATTTTGTTTTAAGCCTCCTTTCATCAGATTAAGGACCCTGCTATTTTATTTCATTTTATTTTTTCACGCTCAGTAATTTAGTCACACGCAAACTTAAACCCAGAAGCTGTACCATGCTGTTAAAGCACCGTCGCCCACCTCTCCGTCAGCCGCAGAGCGTGAGGGGTTTGGGGCGCGGCTCCATCCCCCACAGACGGCTCAGCCCACGGGAAAGGCTGGGGAAGCAAATGGGAAGTGGAGAGCAGCGCTGGAGGCGACAACCTTCCCATGGTGACACCAGCAGCAGGGTGCCTCCACACGAGCTGCTGCACACAGGCCGTGTTTCCTTTGCTGTCCTTCTTTCCCCTGGCAGGAGATGCTGGACCAACCACCCCGAGGTGTCCCCGCGCCGTGGGATGGAGATGCTGCAGGGCTGGGGGCACTGCTCCACCCCCCTCCCCAAACCCCCATCTCCAAAGCGTGTCATGGGCCGTGTTCCTTCTGCTGGGAAGGATTCACAGGCAGAAGCAAATCCCTGTCCCAGCACCAGCCCCTTCCGCCAGCTGCCTCCTCCCAGCCGTCAATAAACCATTAGCCTCGAGTCAACAGCGCTGGCTACGACACACAAACACTCAACTGCCTTTTTCATCCAAAATCAATGTTGTATTTATCTTCATTGATCTACAAGGAAACTGAATGTTTAAAATTACAGGGGGTGCAGGGGGGAGGACGGGGAGGGGGGGGAAACAAGAGTTACAGAGCCAAGAAAATAGTAGCGGATGGCTGAATTAACTAGAGAGAAAAAGCCCAGGATATATAAAACATGGACACTGAAAAATAAAATAAGGGAAGGGGGGATGGTACAGCAAGTAAAACATGGCAAAATTTACATATGGATGAAAAGTAAAATTGGAAATAAAAAATAAATCATGCCAAAAAGCAGTTCAAGGCAGAACCACACTGAAACAAACATTTGCTTATGGTCTTCATGTACTATAGATAATATATCAGAATTTCTTTTTTTTTTTTTAATCAACCATTAGACTTTTTTTTTTTTGCACTCCTAAAATTCTACTTTGTCTTGTATACAGATTCCAATAAGAACACTGCACAATTAGCACAAGGGGTCCACGGAAAATTGTCCTTGCTTGCCAGCGATCCTGCCCACAACACAAAAAAAGAGAAAAAAAAAAGGAAAAAAAAAATAAGAAAAGGGTCTGCCGCATGGTACTGTGCCAGTTCCATCTGCTTTTGCCAGCTTGAAAAGTAGGAAACCAAAATTCCCTTCCAGAAGCGTGTGTCTTTCTCTTTCTTTGACGAACTGTCCCTTGTGTTTGTACAAAAAAATTCAGTCTCTTTTTTTTTTTTTTTTTTTTTTTTTTTTGTTAAACACAAGCATCCTTCTTCCTGTTCACATGCCATTGCCATTCTGTCTCCAGAGTTGCGAGTTGGTTGTTTTTGGGTTGGTTTTTTTTTTTAAATTTTATTTTTATTTTTTAAAACCTTCCTCCCCCCAACATCCACTAAGACCTGCCTCCGAGTTCTTGCATAGTTGAAGTATATATGCCGTACTGAGCTTTCTGAGTGTGAATTTCTGACTGTGACAAGAGTATGAGTTGTAACCATGTTAACAAATAACCAGAGTGGTTCTAGAAACCATTTTTATAAAGTCTACCTATGTTAAGAATTTAATATTGGTGTACATTTATATTAACAGAATATTTACAGTTTGTTTTCTTTTTTTTTTTTGTTTAAAACAAGAAGTCAAAAAAAATTCCTCTTAAATTTCTGCATAATATAATAAGGCAAAAAACAAACAGTTTTGTACATTATTATTATTATTAATATTTTAATATATATCTGTAACTTCGGTTCCAAAGTACCAAGGTAAGTGATCAATTGGCCTCAGAAGGGAACCTCACAGTGGACTGTAAAACTACAGTATTTCCATAAATAATACTTTTAAGAAACCCTGGGTATTTTTTTCTTAAGGATCTGAGGCCTTCAAAATGCAAATTTAACTAAAAACAAAAGCAAAATTTCTTCTTTTTTTAAGTGAATAAAGAGCACAAAATTAAAAAAAATACAAATCCATTAAAAATGTTTCTCACATTTGGGAAAAAATGTACAAACTTGATATTCTTAACTCATTTTTTTTTTAGCACAGAAACAAAAAACAAAACCAAAAATCAATACCTATATATTAAATTCCCATTCTCAGCAACCTTCTTGTTGGAAAGTCCCCAACCCCGTTATTTATGGAAATGTGCTTAACTTCTACAAATTTTACATTAAAAAAAAGTTTACAGCAGTGCATTTTGTAAAAGGTTTGTTGTTTTCTTTTTTTGTTGGGTTTTTTTTTCCTGTTTGTGTTTTTTTTTTTTGTTGTTTGTTTGTTTGTTTGCTTGCTTGTTTTATGTACAGGTGAGTTTAAAATTCAATGTTGGGGACTATCGTGCCTCTACTTCTTTGGGGTTCCTAGAGGGGGAATAGTCCCTGGACTCAGAGTTTGTGAGTGGAGTAGTCCTGCGAGGGGAGGCAGGTCTGGTGCTGCTGGCTGGTACGAGAGGCGGCGGCGCGCTCAGCGCTGCGGTCGGCGGGTTCCTGTTCAAAATCCCGTTGTGCATGGCAGTGGATGGACTCAGTCTGGGGTAATGCATCCCGCTCAAATGAGGCATGAAGGATGGCACGTGTGCCAGGTGGCTTTCGATGGGGGACGAGTGCAAGTGGTGCATTCTGGCACGCTCAAGTTCTTCCCGTAAGTGCAAGCGCTCGCGCTCCTCCACTTGCCGCAACCGCTCCTGCTCTCGGCGGGCTTCCAGAAGGTTCTCGTGGTTGTAGTCGTGTGGTTCCCTGTCTCTGTAGGAACGCTCGTGGTCATAAAAGCCAGAGGTGGTAGGAAACCTATGGATAGGATCTGTCCGGAGCTGGAAGTCCATTCGACGGTGCAGGTCTAAGCTCCGGTAGGCATCTCGCAATGGGTCCCTCATCGGGTCCCAGGAAAATCCGGGATGCGGCAGCCTCTCTCTTCCTGACAAAGGGTTCATGCCTATGAGCGGGGTCATCATCCTGCTGCGGTCCAGGACATTCATGTTGTTCATCTGGTGCACGCTGCCCATGGAGATGGGCATGGAGGCAGCCATCGAGTGAGGCAATGATAATCCATGGAGAGTGGGCGGTGGGGGATGCTCCACTGACCGGGAGTGCTGGGAAGGCTCAGACCCAACCACTAGCACATCACTGTCTTCCTTCCTCTCCTCCTTGACTTTGATGTCATTCTTAATCTTCTGGAGGTCGCTGGGAAGCTCTGTCTTTCTCTCCATGTCCTTGCTCATTAGATTGGTAAGCTTCAGGCTCTCACTTAGTGCAGGTTTGCTGTATGGGGATACAGACTGGATTACTGGCTTTGTGTTGTCCTCAGAGGGTCTCTTATCATGGCTTGGAGTTTCCTTCACTGGGGAACGGCTCTCTTTGATCTTGTGTTCAGCTATGGGCGGCTCTCTCAGCCGGTCAGGGTGCTCTCGCTCGGGCTCCTTGGACCTCTCCCTGTCCCCGAGGCTGACCTGCCTGATGGGATCGCTGGAGCTCTGGCTGTTGCTGCGGATGAGATTGCTTATCTGGTGTGTCACTGGGGCTGATGCCGGCGAGGATCTGTTCGAATGTCTGTTTTTATCCATGAGGTCTCTGTAAAAACACAGAAGGTACGTCCTTGGTTATGTGTGAACAAACACACCTGTGATGTTGGGCATGCACAGTGCTGTGCCCAGTTGTACACTTTGAGATTGCTCAGGAAAGGATTTGGAAAGCTCTACAAACATCAGCTACAGCTGTCATGCTATGCTAAGCGATATGCACTAGCTGCCTTTATATACTTCAAAGACAAAAATAAGTTAAATGTTCGCAAATGTCAGACTAAACTGGGGATGTGGCTGGAAGGATACTATATTCACCCTAAGACCATTTCACTGAGAAATGTAGGGAAAGAAGAATTCTAGACAGCTTTTTTTTCTTTAAAAAAAGCTTATTGTTTGTTCATGTGGACATCTTGCTGCCAGACAACGACCTTCTCAGCTGTAAAATTTGGTTTCTTCTCCTAAAACACAGATCCAGGCACACAAAACAGAAGCCTACAGAAATGTATGCAGGTCCTTCCCAGGTCAGCCTCATTGACTGGAAGCAGCCGTAAGGTGAAGCTGATTTTCCTATGGAACTGCAAGACTTCTTGTTGTTGGCAGTTCTTGCAGTAAGCCAGGTGCTTCAGGAGGAACATCCTTGAATCGGCCACTAAACTGAGCAACTGAACTGTGTTTCAAGAGGACCTGCTGTGATAAACAAGGGGTCTGATGACAACATCCATGGTTTAGAAAGAGAGGCACAAAGGTTTACATTTCCAATTGCACCTCTGCCTCTGAGCAAGCCAATTAGTCACAGTTAATCCCACCTTTTTAGCAGGGGAATAAATAATGCTCACCTTCTAAAAGCACTTTGCTCTGAATGAGAGACACTTTAAATGCAAAATATGATTGTGTGATTGAGAGAACTGCATTATGCAGCTGAGAGGCTCACTGATATCTAAGTTTTATGTTGTGTTTGTTTTTCAGAGCTGTAAGACCTGAGTGCTGAAAGCTGGAGGTGTTTTGGGGAGCTGTGTAAGTATTTATCCCTTATGATTACATTTGCTAACCCAGCTTTCTTCCTCTGTGGTAGTGCTGATTGCTGGTCAAGGATGTGGTTTATTAAAACCATGGCCAAACAGGGATGCTGGGGACAGCTTAAGCTAAATTAATGGAAGTGTAATAGAGCTGTTAACCCCCGTGTGAACACTCTTGAGAGTAAAGTAACCTTGGTCTGCAAATGAATTCCACTAGAGCCAAGAAGGGATACGTTCCCTACCTGAATGAAATCTCTGCAAGGAGACATAATTGTCAGACAATTTAACATGTAAAGCAAGAAGATTTTCAGCCTATTGCTTCCATATAATCTTGTTCACAGCTATTGCCTGAAGATCTCATAAAAAGCACTCCAGCAAGCTATGAAGCCCTTTGACTAGTCAAGCACACACATCTAAGACTTGCAGGCTGTTATTGCCTACAAAGAAGTAGCCTGTTGGAGACAACTGGGCTCTGAAATACAAAGGGCTTCATAGCTTCAACATCATATATCTGGGAGCTAATGAAGTAACTATAGCCCAGGTGATACAGGCCTGTCATCATTAATAAGGGTTTGCCCACAATGCAATTTTTTTAAATCAGTTTTTCTAATGGATTCATGCACACTGCTCCAGATACAGGCATTTGCATTTTTATCTCGTTAATGTCCAGCTAACATTTGAATTCATCAGCATATCTGTACATTAATGAGAACTATGACTGTCTCCAAAGGACCCACCACAATTTCAGAATACACTGCAATCCTAAAGCAAATGCATTGAAAACAACCGAGCTTCCAGTACACTGAAAACACAGCAACACACTCAATTCCTCAGCCTGGAGTATTTTGTTAACCGACTAGCAGGGACTGGGTTACCATTTTTACATAGAAGACAAATGCTAAAAGGCAAAGAGGAATTTTTTTTGGTGTTTCTAGTACTCGTGCTTGTCTGAAGAAAAGGCCTTTCAGCTGCATTAAGGATCAGCAACATTTTAGGGAAAACAGAAAAAATATAGAGGAAAAATAGTCACAGGAGGAAGCGGTCAGAAACCCACAGCGCTCACCTGTCTTTGTCTCTGTCGTCTTTGCTCAGAGAAAGATCCCTCTTCTCAGGCTCCCGCTCCCGCTCTCTGTCCCTGTCATGGTTTGTCACCGAGGAGCTTCGCTCCGAATCCGTGGGCTTGGGCCACTGTGGAGGTGTTGGGAAGGACGGCGGGGTCCGGTGGAGTCTATTCCATGGCTCATGGGGGTTATTGAAATTCTGCAGGTTTGGGCCATCTTTGTGGGTAAAAATGTTGTTGTGAGCTAGAATAATGGCAGGGGGACGAAGAGTTAGAAATAATTCAAAGCAAATGATACAGACATTTTTAACAATATTAGTCACAACCAGAATTGTCATTTTAAGGCTTTTTAATGGTGAGGGGGAGCTACTAGTGAGTGGACACGGATAATTCCAACACTGGGTGTAAGATCCATCAGCTCTTTTAAGGCTGTTGTTGGAGGAAGCTTTATACATTTCAATAACTCAGAGACTACTAAAAATGCCCAGCTTCTCTTCTCCCCCCACCCCAGGCAAGGGCTCCAGCACGAAAGCAGTATTTTTCCTCAGCTCCTTTCTCTGGTAGTTACAAGCAATCAGCTGCCTGCAGCTGAGGCTTCAGGGATTTTTTTTGTTGAAGAACCCAGACTATATGGTGGTATGTATGTGTGTGTATCAACACAGAGCTTGGCTACAGACTTTTCAGAACAGTCACTCGATTTTCCTCCATCCATCTTCAGCTGATTCCTGTTGCACCATGAGATGCACAAGCATACTCTCTTATGTGCTCTCTTATGTGTGGCTCTCAAGCATGTTTCACCTACAGGTAACATGTTTTTGGAGTAGAATTATTTTATACAGGTAATTTAAACTTCAGCCAACGGTTACAGAGGATGTCTACACGAATTAGAGGAAGTATCAATAGCTGCTCCACTGTGCATCTTCGCTGGTGAAGGGTGTTACTTTAGGTGCCCACAGGGTCCCAGAGCTCGGTGGGGTTTTGCAGCTCCAGTCTCTCTGAGCACACAAGGTACCAACCCTCAGCAGTGAGGAGGCACAGAGCACAGCTACTGATCTCTGTGACATGCAGAAAAGCTCCCACCGCAGAGACCTGGAAATCTTAGGTGCAGTGTTTTCAGATAGGAGAATGGAGGTTAGGAATTAAACTTCTTTAAAAACTACCACCAGCTGCTGTAAATATTAGCATGTGGCTTTTCTGGAAGGGATGTTTGTCTGCAGTAACCCAGCCAGTACTTACTCAGAGCATGACTGCCTAATCCTCCAAAGGCATTGCTGCCTAAGTTCCCAAGGCCGCTGAAGGTGCTTGACCTGCTAAATGGATCTGGAAAGGCAAACAGGGATTTAGCAGGCATTTAGCCAAGAATGTTGGAGAATGAAACGCACCCCTCCCCTTCTTAACGGTTTGAATCCAAGTAGGATTAGGCCAGACTTTAAGCTGATCCTTCTCATTGCAAGGTTCTTTGCACAGAAAATTCCCATCATGTTAAAATGGAGAAGGGATTCAGTGCTCACTCTGCAAACAGGTGCTGTAATAAACTTTTGTATGCGAGTCAGAAGTGAGTTAGAAATTAAAGTCTAATAGCTGAAATAAGGGTGTCTGTTGAGCTCCAACTCTCTTTCCTTATCAGTGCTAATAGTAGAAACATTGCAATTGAAAGAAGAATCTCAGCAGGCCCCCTTGGTCAGCATTGAGGAGATGACTGTCTTGTGTCTGCACTTTTTTTCCTAGTAAAGGCACCATTCACCAGAAAAGGTTCCTCTCTGAGAGCACATAGCCCATATCTCAGGTTTCCACACTCCAAAGACAGCTAAAGATTAAATCCTGACAGTGTACCTGTTTTCTTTTCTACTGGTCATCTCTAAAGAACTCCTCTTGCTGCCCACTGGCTTTTTGACTGTCCCCTTCAAGCCCTTAACTTGCCATGTTACAGGAGGTAATGCTGCTCTCCACTTCCTCACAGACATCACATTTAAAATATCAAGGCAAATGGCACAAATAGCTTGTATCTTTAAGCAAACAGCTATTTGCTTATTTACTTATTTTAAAACAGATGTTCTTGCCCTTCCTCTTTGATCTTAAGTGGCTGAGTGACTCGGTAGAGATAGTTAATTTTGACAGAATGTTCAGGAATTGATGTAAATCTGGGTATTTGCAAGAGGAAAAAAGCCTACTAGGTCATGTGGCATGCCACATTTACTGATTGGATGAATGTTACTAAAACATTAATCAACAGAGCTTGAACTTTAATTGGCAATGAGCTGCTTGTGAGCTTCTAAAATGAGGAAATTTGACAAAATCAGGATCTACTTACTGCCAATTAGGAAACTGAAAGGCTGGCAAAATGTGCAGAACATCTCCTTGCCAGGAACTGTTCCCTGAACTCTTTTAAAGAACCTAGTCAAGACCTCTCACAGGTGGAAATTGGTACAGGAGGAGCCCATTTTAAGCTGAGGCTTGTCTGAGGTATCTTTGCATAAATTTCCCCCATCTCTTCAGGCACATTTAGGAGCACAGGACTCTACAGGTCACATTTTGGCTCAGGTGCAGTGTCCCAGCAGTGACAGATGTGACAGCTCTGCACTGCCCTCTCCTTTGGGGGACAGTGAGGGGATGTGCTAGGAGCTGGCAGGGCTGAGAAGCCGGCCAGCTTCTGGATACAGAGGCAGCTTAAGCCTTTCCCTCCCCTAGTGCTACAGTGCAGGACCACACTGAGAGCCAGGAAGGGGGAGAGGCACAGAGGTGAAGGCAGGGTTACTTACACTTACCTGCCAAGTGGTTTGTAGGCAGGAAACTGCTGTGGTGAGGTGAGGGACCAAAAGGGGTGGTGGCTGGATGTGTCGCACCTGTGAGAACAAGGTTCCTTTTTAGTTCAGGGGCAAGTGACTCCTTGTATACACAGAACTCTTGGCCACCACATTCAAGAGCTGGATGCAAAGGCCCCATTTAAACAAAGTATGGGGAAGACCCCAAACCTCAGCTGAGCGAGCAACAGGCTGGATTTCCCTGAGAGCCCTACCAAGGAGTCTAACAGGACACTAGGAGGCAGGAGGAGACCTTGCACTGAGAGCTGCTGCTCACCTGGAGTAAGGAAGAAGCCAAGCTCTTTGTCTGACATTTTCAGTCATTACTCCATGTTTACATTAAAAAGGGTCAGCCCAGGTTATGGGCCCAGACAGAAGGTGCTCGGAAGTGCCTGATTAAGAGTCTATATGAAACACCAGTTAATGACAGGCACGCAGGGAACATCAATCATGCTTCTCCCATGAGAGCTCCAGCTACGCTCTCACATCTGTCCCTGCATCCACAGGCTCCCCCCTGGTATTTTTTCCCTTTCCTAGACACTGCTCATTGCCATGGTGCCATGCTTCCTCGTGGGAAAGAACACCACTGCTGAGCATGCTGGATTACATGAGGCTGAGGAGATGGGAAGTAAGGAGGTGAAACAAACAGGTCTGCCCTGTATTTCAAGGTGGACCAGGCTCATGCAGAAAACTCTGCTCTCCTTTCAGAGTAAAAAATGAGAGATTTTCTTCCTTTGCAGGCAGGCATATGTGAATCTGAATGGGCTCGCAAGCTCAGTGTGAAAAGCACTGGTGTCACCTGTCACTGGGGTGCTTGGTCAGCCCCTGACCTGGAGACAGAGCCCAACCCTGCATGGTTGCTGTGAAACACACTCATGTCCAGAACATGAGCAAACTGTCAAACTTGAGGGGGAGACAGAGCTCTGTGTCCCTCAGCAGCTTTGCCACCTCAAACCTAAGCAGCCAGAAAATGAGCTGAAGAAACTTAAGAGAGACCATGGCAACGAGACCTATCTAGTACCTCTCTATAAACATTCTGACTGCTCCAATGCCTCAAGATGGATGGAGACTGTCATCTTTCTAATCCTTTAAGATTTCAGAAGGTGTATAATGGATGGGAGATTTCTTCAAAGGAGACGGCTTACAAACTCCACTACATGGGCTGATAATAAAAAATCCTCCGGAGAAAGCCAGGAGCAGCATTGCAGGCTGTCAGGCAGTTATTAAATGGAGCGTCTGCCAGGCAGCCCAGCATCCGTCCTGGAGACAGGTGGCCCTAAGATAACTTATGTCTCCCCCAGTAACCAGGCAATGCAGCAGAACCAATGATTCACATCAACTGCACACGTGCTCAGTAAGGTGAAAAGAATGCCTCAGATATTCCAGAGTAAAAGATTTATTCCTCCACGTATTCCAGCCGCAGTGTTTGCTCACGTTGACAGCACTCTTTACCTGGATTTACTGTGTGATGGCTCTTGTGATTAATATACTCACAGGCAAGTTGTTGTAAGGTTGTTTCTCTCTACTGAGAGTTTTCTATTAATTTGCCTTCTTTAATGTTTCTATTTCATAGTACTTTCCCTCTTTCTTTTACGAATGAAAAGCAAGCCATGCTTGCATCTTTTAAGGGAAAAAACTCCAGATACCAACTGGACTGGTGCTTTTCTGTCTGTTAGGGTAACTCTGTCCACAACAGCCTTCAGTAGCAAAACAATACATGAAACAAGATTCTTGTAATGACAACACAGGACAGACTGAGGACAGTGACAAGGAAACATCTGCCACAGGAAAACAGCCAGAGGTTTGTAAATAAGCTGTGCTTATGCATCCAAGTAGATGCATTAAGCATCTTGGTCTTGTATGATCAAAACACCTTTATAGAGATGAAAACAGAGGGTAACACCCTTCAGCATAGAGCTGGTACCAGCACTGATTATGTGTGGTAGAAATGTGCATTTGATGCTCAAGAATTTCCATCCACAGATAGAGCAGAAAGACAGACTTGAAGCACTCGTGGAGTTCCTGAAGGCTATTTGGCATCTGCATTTGAAACTCAATTCTCACAGAAATTTCAGCTTGATTGTCATCTCTTGCTTTTCTGTCATTTTTGGGACAGAGTTCAAAACAGTTCTAACATCCATCATTTCAACAGGGTTGAACCAAGGCTGAATATGACTGTGTCTGCACTGAGTTAGGGTGATTGTGCAATATCAATTTTTATATTGCATCATGAAACCAGAGTAACATTAGGGAAGAAAATTACACTATTTGCCAATTAATTACATACATCAAGAGCTAAGTTACATCTCGTCAATTGATGCAGCTCCTCCAGAATGCAGACTTTGGCATCTCCAACACAGGGAGAAAGTGTGAAGAAGTTGAGAGGCAAGTCAAGCTTAAGAACAAGAACAACATCTGGCATTTGGTAGACAGATGTCCACATGAATCCACACTGGCCTCCTAGACCAGAATGTGAGAGCTGCAGTCTCCCATGCTCAGAGCCATTGAGAACAACACAGTGAAGGTTACTGTCCTTTGGTAATTGCATAATTGTAAATACTTTTCCAACAGATTGGAAAAAAATTGATCAGTGTAAACTGTATTTAATTATTTGGGGCTTTCTGTAAATTCAATGTATCATTTTAAGCCCCAGACTCTGCTGGACTTTGTAACACATAGGGGAATTTTCTATTTAAAAAACAAACACTTAACAAATACACCTTCTGTGATACTTTCAATGCTGTTACTGAAGTTTTCCTTTTACAAAAAAACCCTTGTTTTCAGAAAACAAACAGAAACTTGGTGAGTGGAGGAGCTGAGAAGAATAACATGGCAAATATAAAGGCAAGAAAGAGACTGGAGCCACTTCCAATCCTGTGCAATGGAAACATTTTCAAGTGTTTTGTCAAAATTGCTTTTAAAAATCACTCTATAGCCTATTAATCAGGCATGTAAGAACCAGCTGCACAGACAGGACTGTGAGCCAACTGCTGCAGCTCAGTGATGTGCAGAGGATCCTGCACTGGAGGCGGTAGCAGAGCCCTGGTCACAGCAGTGTCTCTGCACCCCTTGAACCAACCTCGCCTCTATTTTTGAGGCATATGTAGCTGTAAAGACATTCATGACATACACTGACTGTTTCTTGGTTTTGTTTTGTTTTTTAAATCAACAAGGAGTGATCTTCCCTTACCTGTGGTAGAAAACAGAGGCCTGGCAAGATCTTGTGGATAATGGAAGCCTGGAAACACGCCAGGGGCGGGAGGTCTGCTGAACAGGTCAAGTTTACCACCTATCTCTAGCTTGTGGGGATCCAGCTGCATTTGCTGTCAAATGATATAAAACCAATCTCATTATATACTTCCTTTTTATGGGAGAACAAGAGAGGGAGTGAAGGCTCATTCCTCCTTAGCCCTGCTGGGGAGTGTTAGTGAGAGTGACAGCAGCGTCCCTGGTCATGCAGCGCAGTCAAGGTCGTGCTCTGCCGGGCTCTGCGGGGCCATCCCACCCTGCAGCCTCTCAGCTGCCTGCCCCATGCCAGGGCAAGGTCTGCAGGCAGCACTCAGCCCCTCAGCACATGCTGGAACAGGAGCATGCTGCATGTAGTGCACAGCACCCCAGGAGCAGTCGGTGCTCTCAGCCTGACAAGAAGCACTCTGCAGGCACAAAGCTGCCGACAGAAGCCTCGAGGGCTGGGTGATGGGCTCGTCTGTTCTGCCTCTCCAGTTTGAGAGAGACGTGCCCATACTATGCCCTTCCTGCAGCCAGGACAGCTCAGTGTGCAGGCAAGGGGCAAAGGATGAAGGGAGCTATGAGGCTCCTCCAGAGGCTGTTTTTATCCTTGACCCGTAGAAGTGAGCATGGCCAGAACTGCACCTTAGCCATAGAAACCTATCAATAACTTAAAGATTATGTATTAGCTTATAAAAATATATGGACATACACCCTTTTCAGAGGCACCTACTCAAGCAGAGAATAGCCTTCATTAATGGGACAAAAAAACTACTGCAGGAGCTATGAAAAAATAAAATCTACACAAGTCCCTTTATCAGCTATTCTACCTGCCATAAGGATCCCCAAGCCTGCAAGAGCACCCCAGGGTAACTCCATCCTGTTACCTCTTGAGTGTTAAACCCCCTCCCTCTGCCCACCATCACAGCAGCACAGGAAGCCCCACAACCCCTGACACTGATGCTATCAATCAGCTCTCCTGCTCTCTGCTCTGTAATGTTCTTCACTGCATCGGCCATCTCATTACCTCCTCCACAGGCGGTACTAATGCAGAAGGGAAGTGACATTAAACATGCATACTTTGTAAAAAAGAGATTGACCTGGGGAAATTACTCTGCCCCTCACTTTCTTCCCCTCTTTCTGGCTGTACACCCTTCCACCCAGCTTCTCTGCCCTCAGATAAACTTTACAGTTGCTACAATAAATGTTAAAGGAGTGTAAGTATTAGTTAATCAATACAGGCAAGCTTGAGAACCACCACAGTAACTGCTTCCTGCCCATTACTCACTCAAATACAATCTGTAAGCTGAAAGACTTGGCTTTGTTCCAGAAACCATCTGAATTACCTTTATCTTTTGCTGGTGATGGTAGATCTGCCAGGCGATCTGTACATGAACCGCACACCACTTCCCGGGTTTCTGCAGTGGAAAGCACAAGAATTTAGATTAATTTATACGTTAGCAATCTACATCAGATAGAACATTTCATTTCCCTTACTGTCAACCAGGCAGCTAAGCAATGAGAAAGGCTGATTACTAAAATGGCACAATGGGTGATCAACATTTTCTGTACTGCAGCAGATGATGTTTAAATTAAGAAGGAAACAGGAAGAATGTGGGATATCTTCCCCATCTCATGGGCATCTGAGATCCTGCCTTGTTCTTTCCTACTTGCACTCCCCCTTTCCCAGATTGAAATGAATGGCAGCAAAGAACAGTATGCCATGCTTAAGAGAAAGCAACTAATGGTTGAGAGTTCTGTTTCTGAAAAGAGCCCTGTTCATTCACCCCTGCTGCACTGCAGGCTAAGTCATGCGTGGTTATTTTGGCTACTGCCTTTTGGGGAGGGAAAGGGTAGGGACAAACAATCCCCAGGATGAGCAGTGCCACAGCTGAACAAATCCCTGTTTTCAGCTGAGCTGTGGCACTCACTGTTCCACTGTTTATGTGGAACATCAGCACATTGACCTAAGCCACCATGAATGTGCTCACTGGTGAATGTCTGCCCATGCTCGCAGTCACTTATTTCTGTGACCCTCATTTCATACCCTGAACTACTAATGCACATAAATGGATGCAAAATAAGGCTAGGATTCAGCCTAAATGTTATTAATCAGAAGTGGCAGAGAGCTAACTGACATTTAAGTTAAGGATGAGCATGAAATTTTCTACTGGACATGTTAAATTTCAAAAGCACATGCACAATATTCCAAGTGTCTGTGTATAAATATGTATATAAAATCCCCCACAAACCTTACTTACTCTTACTGGAGGCCTATAAGGGTCTGACACCTATGGAAAAAGCAGAAATGAAACAATCAGTCTTTCTAAAACTAGCCAATATACTGAAAGGCGGGGAACTTCCTTCCTCTGAACAAGTAAAAGCATTTAGAAAGTAATGTTCCAGGGAACATTCCCCTGTGACATGGGGTACCTAAAAGGCTTAAAGAAGGCTTAAAACTTCTCTTTCATTCCTTGAACCAAACTCAGAAGAATTTTATGATAAACAAAGCAGCTTCATGCCAGCAACTGAACAGTGCCAGTGCTTTTCTGAACCTTGTAATTATTCTGAAATGGAGCGCATAAAACTACTCTCCAAGCAATACTTAGAGGAAAGACATTGAAGGAGTTTCCTGCCCCATTTTCCTCTGACTTTTGAAAGAAACCAATACATGCCTTTGAATTCATGACTGGTGGAGATTACTCTCACCAGAAAAAGACAACTTCTCTCCTCACTGTATGTTCTCAGTCCAGAAGGCAAATTTGCTCACCAGTCTGCTCTCCTTTTTTTATCAGCAATCACTATGTTTACTGTAAACCCAGATAAGCTGAAAAGAAATTTATATATTGTTGCCTACCCCTGGAGTCTTCTGCAGCAGCGTATGGTGGACTGTGCCTGGTCTACCTGCTACATCAATAGGGTTTGAAGTCTGAAAGACAAGAAGAGAGCGTGAATAATACTGTATCACACCAGTGGTACATTTAACATCTCTATCTGATGTTAACAGCATTAATTAGTCCATGTTTGCACTGTGCTTTGAACACGCATATTGCTACATTAGTGCTAAATGTTATCTCTTACTGACAGCCAACAGCATTTAACCACCATGTCATTTATTATTATTGAGCAGCAGTACCAGTATTCCAGTAGCACCCCTCAGCCCCGCTGAGATCACACCCTGTTGTGCTGTGCATATGCATGGGAAGAGACAGTCCCTGCCCCCCAAGCTTATTCTTTAGACAAAACAGGCAGGAGGTAGGAGAGAGAACGAGAGAGGTGGCCTGACTCCCTCCATTTTCCAGGCAGCAACCAGCACAGCAGTGAGGAACAGGGTAACCTGAGCATCCCAGCCCCATATTCCACACACTGGACCACGGCCCCTCTCTGACTGGGGCCAGGTAACACAATGCCTGAACCAGCAACAGCCCATCTATTTGTTTCCACAAGGCAAAAATGAGAAACCTTAGAAGGTGCTTGTGGGTCTTTTATAGCTTTGCATTGTTTACCCCATCATTTTCCAGCAGGAATTAAACACCTCATTGAAGGAATCCCTGTTCCTCCTCCTCCGGATCCCACCTGTTGTCCTGTCCTAGATGATCCCCAAGAACTCGTTCATCTCCTCACCCCGGCATTCATCCATCTCCCACTCCCAGAGCAACTGCACCTGGTGCCTCCGCACAGCTGAGTGCAGAGGGGTTAAACCTCATTCCCCAAGAGATCATTCCACTCATGTTTTAGGTCAAATTATAGCAGAATTCAAACAGTACAAGGCATGAGTACAACCCTGGGTGCAGGAGGGAAGGTAGGTTTTAGTTTGTCTAAGGCTACATAAGTTCCAGACTCATTAGGAAGCGAATTCTCGTGCGTGTGTAGGTAAGTCAATGCACTCCCCAGGCAGATGGGAGCTCTCAGGGCATCTCTGACAGCTGAGGTAGATACAAGGTGGCAAATCAGTTACAGCTTTCATACAGGCAAGAGCTTCAAGATCACAACATGTTAATAGCATGGTGTCATCCTGTCCCTTTGTGCCCTGGAGAAAGACGTGAATGCTTCCTCCAGCAAAGTAAACTGAATACTTCTGACCTTTTCAAGTTCTTAGCTTGTGAGAAATGGCCTTCGGGAAACTCACTGAGAAATTTACCGTCAGCCTGGATTTATGTGCAGTGGACTCACGCACAGCTGTAGGCAAATGACATGGGAAGGGGAAAAACAAAACCAAGATCTGTGCTTTGGAAAGCAAGAAGTGCAGGAGTCAGAGTGCCAAAACCAAATCATCAGGTCTGTAGTGATTATGCAGACTTTAATCAAACAGCCTGGGAGGGAGAGACCATGGAAGAACGATGCAGTAACGATGACTGGAGGGCTTTGCCTAGAGTTCAGCCCTGCCTTCTTGGGGAAACTGGAAAGCAATGTGCCAAAGCAGCAGATCCATTTTTCAACCTATTCTTCTCTTTTTCAGATGTTAGATTGCATGTAAATACTGCACTGTGCAGAGATCAAATTATGTCAGTGATTAACCATGGCACCAGAGTGTGACCTTGCACTGCTTGAACTCAAGCTAGCAAATGTTGGATGTATCTAAAATGAATGAAAAGTTAGTTATAACAGCACTAGGAACTGCTTAAAAATGTAAAGGGTCTGTGCTCACTTTTTCTTTCTCTACTATGAAACTGCTCCTTGGCCTAATGGTATTTCACAGTGAGATCTGTGAAGCTCTGTAGTGAGGATGAAAAGCAGAAGAAGGCGCCATGCCATGCCACGGCAGCAGCTCCTCATGAACAGGAATGTTATGGCAAAACAGCCCTGGCTGCATGTGAGCAAAATTTGTCCAATTCCACCTTATTCCTGCAGCTCCTTTTCTTGGAAAATTACGTTCACACCCTGACTACTCGGGGTCTGCAGGGACTCCCTGTCATCCCTTGCAAGAGTAACAACAATTAACACTGGCAGACTCCATCAAGGGATGGCCGTGTTCTGTCCCTCTTGCTCCCTCTGCTTCCATGAACTGCTCCTTCTCTAGGCCTGCAGCCACCACCTCCAAAACTCCCTCTGAGCAAAGCCATTTTAGAGACTTTGCTATTTGTAATGTATCCCTAAAACAAAATAATGTCAAGGATTCAATGGGCACTGAGGAACTCCTCTGGCTTCCATTAATAGCATTAAGTTAAGGGGGAAGGTTGTAAAGGGCCTTATTTGCAGCAGTTGCTAATTACTGACTTCCACTGATGCCAGCAAGACTGCTGAGGGAAGCACATCCCTCAGACCTGCCTGGTGTGGGTATGGAAATCACCTTCCAAATGCCAACAGGAATGGCCTGGCTACAGTGCTGGTCCTTCAAGCATTCTTACACAGTAGCAGAGTTCTATGGAAATGCAGTTCAAGATAAGGAATCTCTAAAATCACAGCACATAAGGAAGCTGAACATGTCACCTTACAAATGGAGTACATGCTCCATTTTCAAACAAATGCTATATAGATACAATCTATTACTTCTTGTTTGAAGAGATTTAACAGCTTTCGTACATTTAAAAATAGTTAATAAAAAGAATATGTCTGGGAGGGAAAAAAAAAGCAGTGCACACCACAGAATTTGCCAAAAAATGGGGGTTATAATGGCAACATTTCCAAATGCCAATCAGTGGTAGTTGTAATGACATGTTACAGCTGCAGGGCACCTTTCAAACACATTATCTCAAAGAAGCTTGCAGGCATTAATCAACCCTTATAAAACCCACTGCAAGATAACTTTATAGATGAGGAAGCTGAGGAACAGAAGGTTTAAGCAACTTGCCCAAGGTCAAACAGTGTTGGAGCTGGGAATAAAAATTCAGCTCCTTCAAATTGCTCTACCCATTTCCAGCAGTCTCTCCCTATTGTTCCCACACTTGTGCAGTCAAATTCTCATTGTTTTTTTCTGGGAATAAACACAGTTTATCTTTTGTAATCTCAGACCATTAGATTTATAAAATGATTTGGGACTCATCGGTCTATTATGAGCTGTAAATATTTCAATCAAAATAATGCACTTCACTGTATGCTTTTCCTCTAGTTTCAGCAGACCTCCCAAGTGAACCACTACATCCTTTCCAAGGAAGGATCTGCAGTGCCAAGAGAAAATTTCTGCTGAAGTGTTGGCTGCTTTGTGCAGAGGATGCTCACATTCTGCGGGGCGATCCTTTCCAACCCTGTGCTGCACTTCTGCTATTCAAATCATGTGCTACAAAATCACCAGAGACGAGACTCTGAACACAGTTTCTCTCCCAGCAAAAGAACAAAGCCTTCAGAAGAAGAAGTTTGTACCTTCGGTTGAAATGCTCCCTGAAGTGACCCAAAGGGACCTGAATGTGGAAGCATGGGTGGCATTCCAGGCATTGCTGGAGGATAGGTTGGAAAGAACTACAAAAGAAAAAGAGATGCTTATGTCACAGGATGACTTGAACAATAATGGAGGTAGGTGCCAAACCTGGCACATACAAAAATAATACTGTGCTGAACAAGTGCCACAGTGAAAATACATGATAAATTTGCTTTCAAAATTTTTAAGAGCAAAGCCAAAATGTGAAAAATGCACTCATCTGATAAATTTTCTAGATAGTGCTGAATGAGTGTGCCTTTAAAAATTGTGGACTATTGCAGGAAGCACAGAGCGTAATTTGAGGTTTATGTTCACTTTCCATTTACTTTGCACTTTTCTGCTGTTGCAAACAAATTGATCCTGTTTTGAAATGTGACCTGTTTTAATTTTTAAAGCAAAAGGAACCACAAGATGCTGCACTGCACTCTAACCACAGGCAACATGCACACCACCTTGTAGTCATGTAGGCTGGGTGAAATTTTGCTTAGGCCTCTCCTGAGCACACACAGCAGTTTTACAAGTCCCAAAACATGTCGTTTTTTGTGCTTTGGAGCAGTGGGGAGCACCAGGAAGAAACCACCAGTCTGACTTACTCCTGTGACCTGAGCAAAACCTTGTGAAAGAGCCATGCACTCCGGGCTGCTGCACTGGGAGAAGCACCAGCTGCAAAGGTACTGCAATGACCACTGATTGAGCAATTCCTGCGCATTCCCTGCCATCCCAGGCACAGCGATACAGAGCCGCAGCAGCAAAAATGCAGGAGACAGAGAATTTAAAAAAATAAATTAAAAAAAAAAAAAAAGCCCAAAGAAAAGTTGGTACCTTAAAAACATAAAAATCGAGACAGAAAAAGAGCTTTAGAAATGAATGGATCAAAACACTGCTCATCAATTGAAAACAAGCAAAAGAAGAGCAAGCAGAACCATTAACAAGGAAACCGAGGAGGAAGGTGAGCACTCACGTTGGAATGTCGAAAGTAAGGGTTGTCTAATTTGGGAGCGTACTTGTCAAACTGGAAAGAGAAAAAAAAAAAAAGGAAACAGGTGAGTTTGGTTTTGGCAGTAGCAGACACATCAGGATTTCAACACAGACAAATAATCATGGCCCGTGTGTTAAGCGTTTAACAGAGCAGAACTGACTGGTTATTCCATACTCGCTCATCAGGGAGAAGAGTGATTTCCCCAGGCTAACACAGAGGAGCCCCCAGGCCATGCTGGGCACTGCCAGGGCTCACTGCAGAAGCCAGTCTCAGGCACTGCATGAACAGGCTGCTGCTCTGGGAAGACAGCAGTCCTGATACTGCAGCACAGTGGAACACAGGGAAGTTCAGCTACAGTTCCCGATCTGGGATCTGCCCCTGCATTGCTGAACTAGATCACAGACTAGCAAGTAAGAAACATTTTCCCATTAGACCCCAACATCTACTGTACGGCAGCCAATACCAATTCCCAGTTTTCTGGGTTCCTGTAAGCACCAAAATTCTTTGGGAAAGGGCTGAATTAATTTAGATACACAAATCTCGATATATTCTCCCTCCCCTGAAAAAGGGAGAGTTCCCCAGAGAAAAGGTGACTGTAACCTTTTTCCATTCCAGCACGGGGTTTTAACACCTCCATGTGTGTAGTCTGTGCCCTGTTTGTCCCGTACCATCTCGGAAGCAAACCCAAAGTACACACACATTGCATTTCTGAACAATATGTACATTCTGCTGGGGAGGAGGGAACGGGGAAGAAGCCAGGGAAGGGAGCTGTAGGACCCCAGGAAAAGCTGCTTATTTGGCAAGTCAGCTGCTGTTTCACACTCCTCTATGTGCAGGAGAGTAGATTTGTAATTTCATTAATTACAGTTATTACTGGAGCCATGTCCCCTCCAGTGTAAATACCATAAATTACCAAACACATGCAGCTGTAATTTCAACACTCTTCTCTGGTGTTGGGATTAGCAGACCTGATCTAGTGGAATATAAGAAGATGTGAGTGAAAAATAACAAAAGAGCCTTGCAAGTTGTTTTTGGTCTGAAGTCTGACATCAATGGGCACGGGTGGGAGGGGAGGGAGCTGTTCACAAGCTTGGGTATCACAGTTCTTAAATAACACAGGAGACTTCTGAGAAAAGATTTGGGATTGTTTTACACAGACCAAACAAAGAAGGGAAGGTGTTTACACACAAGTACACTGAGCAAACACCTGGGGCTGGATTTTGGGTGGATGATATTGCTCTTAATTGTCTCGCTGCTAAGCAGATTACAACCCAAGAATGTCATTGAGCAGTCAGCAGTGGGAAAGAAAGTGGGAAACACTATGCTCCTTGAGTCCTTGGTAGTTCTTCCCAAAGACTGCTTTTGCTAGCCTTAAACAGGGCTGTTTCTGCATTTTGGACACAGTGTGAAACTGAGAGGGGGAAAAAAGCTCAATCTTGTGCTTTCAGTCTCACAAAGTAATTGCCAGAAATGGGGAGAGAGTGCGTTTTAAAGTACTGACAAAATCCATTTGTAGCAGATCCCTAACAATTTTGTAACAGCTGCAGCAGAGTTCCATTGTGTTACAAGCAAATTCAATGACCAAATGCCTATTACACGGCCAGGAGGATCCCTCCCAGCAGAACCAGCCACACACAAATTAGTGCTTCTTGATATAATCAAGTAATAAAATGCCTAAATCAATACAGATCAGGTATTAGGAGGAAGGGGGACAGAACTGGTACAGCATGAGATGCTGCACTGTGCTGAGAGCTGTGGGTAAGCCAGCAGGACTGCCTTGCACCCAGCAGCTGTGGGGACAGTGGGTGGGGCTGGAAGCCACCCATCCTGTGGCATCCTGCTTGGTGTCTTCTGATGTGTCAAGGCAGCTGGCTCTGGGAATGGGGGAGTGGAAATACACAGCAGGACACATGAAAAGGAAAGTAAAGGGATTCTGGACTTGTCTTGTGGGTGCTGTATCTGCTCATGGGTAGCAGCATGGGGGACCAGGAGGCTTGGTGTGGGGACTCTGGGTGGAAAGGGGGTCCCTTTGGGAGTGCTGACCTCCAGGTTGGAAGGGCAGGGACAGCACACCTGGCTGAAATGAAGAGGGCTGGGTTTTGTTTGACAAGAGTGGGTTAGGCTTTTTGACCAGAGATGCTCTACTTATCCTCACATTTTGGGCTGGGGTACGCACCATGGGAGGTGCAGAGGGCGGCATGAGCGGCGTCTGGGGCAAGCTGGATGGAAAAGGAGTGAATGTGTGCTGGTGGGTGTGTTGGTGCTGATGCGTGTGTTGGTGCTGGTGAAACTCCGCTCTCAGCAGCGGCACCGGGCCAAGTGAGGCAGCGGCCCGGTCCGAACTCTGAACCAAAAACCGGTTGTTCAGCTCTTGCCTGAGCAGTTCGTGATCTAGAGGAGAGAGAGAGAGAAAAAAAAAAGACACAGAGGCCCGTGGGCCTGTGAGTACCACAAAGACGGAGGAGAAAGAGTCAATATTCACCTGGCATTCCCTGTTTCTGCAGGTCATGCTGTGGTGGTTTTCTACGTGAGGACTCATTGGTGGAGGTAAGAGAGATGCCTGTGACAAAGTACCAATCAGAATCCCCGAATGAGGCTGGCAATACATGATTGGTTGGTTGAATGATATCAACAGGCTGGTATCTAAAGACAAGAGAGAACACCATGAGTCATCACAGCAGAAAACATCATCGGGGCTCACACTCCGCCCCGCCCGCCCGCCCGCCCGCGCCCGCCCGTCTCTGTCCTCCCCGGCACCTGCTGCCACCAGGTGTGTCTGGGACCCTGCCCCAGAGAGACAGCCTCACTCACCTCTGGGATCACACCTCAGAGATCCAGCCTCACCTCTGGGGTCACACCTCAGAGATCCAGCCTCAACTCTGGGGTCACACCTCAGAGATCCAGCCTCACCTCTGGGGTCACACCTCAGAGATCCAGCCTCACCTCTGGGGTCACACCTCAGAGATCCAGCCTCACCTCTGGGGTCACACCTCAGAGATCCAGCCTCACCTCTGGGGTCACACCTCAGAGATCCAGCCTCACCTCTGGGGTCACACCTCAGAGATCCAGCCTCACCTCTGGGGTCACACCTCCCAGGCTCACGGGAGCTGCACTTCCCGCCCCAGTGAGGTGCTGGGAGTGCCCTGGAGGCCAACAGCTCACCTTCAGATGAGCAGGACTGACCTTCATCTTCTGGGCGTGTGACAGTCAGAGGCGCACACACACACACAGACACACACACAGAAATTGGTGTGTGTTAAGCTCTGACATGTATGAACTTCACAGGTAAAATTTTGGTAAAATCTGCAGTACAGTGAGGTACTTGTGGGTTTGGGTGGCTAGAAACTGCCTGCTTGGACATCCATCCCTGTGCCATCCCCTCATGCTCAGCCTCAGGACATGCACTCAATGGCCAGAAACATTTATCCTATAAATCAAGGCCTTCTTTGCAGTAAGTTGCTTTTTTTTTTTTTTTTGAGATCTTAAATAGCAAGCAGTGCTTTCCTCAACTTGTAACAGGCTGTAATTCTTGTTTTTTGTCATTGCCTCCAGGCTTTTCTCCTCTGAGAAAATACAGAGCAGGAATCAGTGGGAAGAGGACAAACATTGAAGGGGCTCAAGATCTCATCAAGGTTGCAATGGCTGCTGAAACAAAATGTTCCACCATATGACGTGGCCTCTTCTCAGCATCTTCCTCTGGAATAACAACTTGCATTGAATGTGAATGTGGTTCAGGGCAGGGGAAGACACCAGTGCTTTAGAAATTATGTCACTGAAGACAATAAGGACCAATGTCCACTTCTCTAAAATGTCTGCTGGTATAACCATTAAATCTATCTGTGGCTGTGCCTAAGAACCTCAAACAGGGATTAGCATCCAACATGTTACGTATTTTTTAAACCAAGACCAACCTGTGTCCCCAGCTGTGGATGACACACACCCAGTCCTGACTGATCTACTTGCTTCTGAATTGACACTTTCTTTCACTGTAACAACCCCTTTAAACTACAGCTCTGAATATAAAGGGGCAAAAGAACACCTGCACTTTAAAGTTTTATTTCATGTTCTGCAGGGATTTCTTTCACTTCAGTTTTTTACAGTAACGTTAGAAATGTCTAAATCAATCACCTTCTGAAGTGACATGTTTAAGATCTTTAAAAACAGGCACTCTGATGGAGAACTTCAAGGTCTCTACTACCACTTAGAAGCCTACAATTGAAAGTCACATTTGAAAGCAAATTTTGGGTGCCTAAGCCGTTTTCTTTTCAGTAATAAATGTACTGCTAAGAGTAGGTACTGTGTACTGCTACAATCCATATAATAATTAATACAAAATCAGAAAGTATATATATTTGTGATACTGAAGCCTAAGGCACTGGAGCAGAAGACTCTATAATGGGTTCTCCTTGGATTGAGCAAATAAGAAAAAAACCATAGGCTAAAAGCACTTAGGTCCAAAACCTAACCTCTTTAGAGAATATGAGCATGATTTTATGTGTGTGTGTGTTTATGCTTTTAAATCTGGCATGACTTAAAGAAACTGAATCCTTCTGTTAGCATCAAGATAATCCACTTTTCTGGAGGGAGAGATAAAAGCAAGTTGGCAGTTGTGAGTGCTCTGATATCCAATTTCTTTAAGAGACTGGAAGTCAGACTGATTTGCAGCTGGCTCCAGCCCATAGCCCTCTACCACAACTTTGGCCTCCTTCAGGAAAAGCAAAGGCCTGGAGATGTTTGGACAAGCTGTGTGGCACTTGGAAGAGCAGCTGTAAGGATGGAATTGCACAGGAATAGCCCATCTCTGTGAGGGGTTCTGAGCAATGTCTGGATCAGAACTCAGTTCTGGTACCTGCCAGTGATGTCAGGTGCAGTCACACAATAAGAAGGAGCAGGGTGCCTGAGCAGCCCTTGGGACCTGCAAACACTGAACTGTGTGCACACACCAGCTGGGCATGGCACAGAAAGGTCACTCCTGCTCATGGTGCCCTCACATTCAGACACAAACCATGCTTTCCTCTGTGTATCCTACATCAGGGCAGCCCCTGAGCAGATGGCAGAAGCCCAACAAGGGTTGCTCCTAAGTTACTGGTATTACCTTTAGGTTTCAAAAGGAAGAAATGCCACCAGAAGCGCATTCTTGTCTCACTCTTCAGGGCGGCTCAGCAATATTGTTTGCTTTTAAGGAAGTTTTATGTGAACGACAACAGAAGCTCCTGGCTCTGCAGCACTCTGTATTGATTTTATGATGTGCCACTTTGCAGGCATTTCATACAGTGCAGACAAGAGGCATTTCACTGTCTGCAGGGTTAGACACCCAGACCTTTCCCTCCACTAACTTAGGCTGCTCATACTGAAATTGCAGGAGAAATCCTTTTAGTAGGAGCAAGACTGTTTCTGTTTCCTGGCAAGCTGCTGAATGTGAATAGGTCACTTGATCTTGCATCTCCTGAAGTTAATGGTGAAAACATACTTGCTTTCAGTGTCTGCAATATCATGCTTTTAGTGAGAGCTTTGCTATTTCCTTTCACTTTGCTTTCAAAGTCTCCATCACAGTAGTCCTTCCTTAAACAGGGGAAGCAATGAATAGGTCTCCCACAGCGCTGCCAACATCTTCCCAGCCATGTGGTTGAAATTCTAGATGGTGCCAGGGCCTGTGACAGCTGCCAGCTTTGGCCTATGTGGTCCTGTCTCTGGCAGGGAACCCACACCACTTTTGTCTATCATCGTTCTCAGAGCTCACTTTGGACCAATTCGTACTTTTTCTTTTCACTTAAAGGAGCAGTAATAAATAACGAGACATTATTTCGCTCCTGGAAGCAAAAAAGAGGGATGGAAGACCATCAGATTTTTCCACAGCAAATCTGTCATTTCCTTATTCCTTTAACTGACTTCATAGGAAATGGAGAGTGTGTTTTTTGCAGAATGCTTGTCCTGTTTAATCCCTGCTGAGTTAGTTGTGGAGTCAAATGCCAGATCAAAAGGAGGCCCCAACAAGTGAAAGTTGCAGGGAAGTCTCCAGCTGCCAGGGTCTCTTCCAGGGACAGCTGTAGGCTAATGGATAAGCTATAAACAGGGCATTTAGGGCAGAAGTGACAATAGAATGGGGGCCAGGGTGAACAAAGGAAACTTTTTAAAAGGATGCAAAGACAGTGAGAGCAGAACAGCAGAGCTTGTCAGCTGAGCTGTCTCTGACACAGACTGAAAGGCCACGGAGCCATGGGCACAGAGTAGTTGTGCTGCAGCAGGCAGAGGATCCTGCTCTGCCAGCAGGATGTGCTGCTGGTCGAAGGATCAGGCAAGGGATTCAGTGGGATTCAAGTGCTCAGTTAGAACAATTGTAGGAACAGTATTTTTACATCACTTCTAACAGCAGCAGCTTTCTTTGATGAGGGGAGAGAGAAGGGGAGAATGGCAAACTGTGCATCACTCCTCTGTTAATCTAAGCAGTGTCTGAGGACTGTGGAATGCCACACTCATGCCCTGAACAGGATATTTTTTGTTTTTCTGAAGCATTTGATTTGAAGACTTCCTATAGGAAGCTTCAGTGGTGTGTCTACAATCTCTCATCTGGTAAAGCACGTCAAGGTCTACCTGCTTCATGAGCACTGTCACAGTTCCAGCACACACTGAGGGGTCTGTGTCAAGGTATTTCACCTGCCCACCAGCCAGCCCATCTCTCAACACCCTCCAGTGCATGCACAGCCGATTAGCCCTGGCAGAAGAAGGGACCTACCCGCAGGGTGCCCTGGTATCACGAGGCTGTTGGTGGGTAACGCTGGTGGAGGTGGCAGCGTGGGTGGGGTGGCGAACATGGCCGGATGGTGCTGGTGTTGGGTCTGCGATCTGAGAGAGAAGTGCGAGGTAGCAAGATTAGAGATGGAGAGGGGCAGAGCTGGGCCGGAGGAATGGTGTGGTGGAATCTGGGGAGACAGGGGCAGGTGTTTCGGGAGGCTGATGCTCGTTGCGCTGCTAGCACTGCTGCTCCGGCTGCAGAGAGAAAGAGATGGGAGGGATGGGAGAGAGACAGAGAGAGAAGGAGTGTGTTAAAATACAGGACTGAAACAGTGCAAGAAATACGCTACCAGAAACAACACAACTATGGAACATGGATCTCCCCAGGCTTATGCTTTTACTTGTCTTAATGGCAGCGGAGACAGTTAACGAATCTTAATGAAGGTCTCCAACAGGGCAGAACGGGCCTTGGGCTCTCTGGAGGGACATTTCCTCCAGTGCTACAACCCTCAGAGCTATCTCTGAGTACTGATGAAGGCCACAGAGGCAGCTGGATTTTATGGAGCACCTTTATGGAGCCTCTGAATGACCTTGCAGTGTCCATGTGGATCCTTGTGACCAGAGGACACAGTGACACCAATTCCTTCTTCTGTTGCTCTGGGTGTGCAGAGCTGCACAGGCATGAGTGACTGGGACCCTGCTGGATCTGCTGCACATGTGCTGTGCAGTTGTAGTCATACAAGCATGCAAATGCACACCATGTTAATCATTTTCCTCATACTAATTTGTATTTTATGTCTTCTTCTATTATTATTACTCCATTGCAAGTGATCTAAGTTTTGTGGGCTGAAACACACTATCACTGCAGTTATTAGTCGTGTAATTCCCACAACACTGAATATCTGTTGCAAGCTAAACCTCAGAGAGATCTTGAATGGTTTGAAAAATATTATTCACCATTTATACTATGGTGGCATTTACAAGGTAAAACCACAACAGAGCTTAAGTATGCAGGATACTATGAAATACACATTAATGGCAGCTCTCTGTATTCATATTCTGACCTTTGTGCAGTCAAATATTATGCTTTAAATCAGTTTTCTCATCTTGTTTAAACTAGCCTAGCTCTTGCTTGGGAGGCAAGGCATGTTTTCTGTACCAGCAAAAAGACTATACAGGTTCCAGTTGACTGACTAAACTCTTTTCTCTAGAAACATTTTATCCATACCATTTTCACACCCCCTCCTAACTGGATGGAGGCAATTTAAACAGCAGAGCTAAGCCTCCTGCAAGATCTGAACATGTCAGATTGAAGCAGATTTATCAGCCCACATTGGAGCCCTGGTCTCAGGGACACAGCCTTTTCCAATACAGATCACAGGATATTATGAGTTGGAAAGGACCCACAAGGATCAAAGGCCAAGACACATATTCCTCTTTTAATGCTGGTGAGCCAAAAATCTGATAACCGTGAAACAATGGAAGTATTTCTGAATATGGAACAAAGGCATTGCTCAAACTCGAACCACCTTAAATTTCTAAGTCAAGAGCTAGCCAGCTCAGACAAGACCATGCAAAATTTTACTTGAAACTGGACTGAAAGGAGCACGTGCCTTTCTCCCAGAAGGTGTGCATTTAGCACCTCATTTATCACATTTCAAATGCACTGATCTACCACAGCTGGAAAAACCATCCTGCAGTCAGATCCTGAAGTCCAATATCCAAAGCATGGACCATCTCACCCAGATGAGTGCTTGCCTTGCTTCCCAGCAATTTCTACCTACTTGAAGCAAGCTTTAGCCCTGCAGCAGCCTGCAGATGACGTGAGCATCCCTTCCCCTACCTGATATTATTGAGTCCGTTGTGGGCCACCTGGTGATGCACTTGGTAGTTGAGAGGCGGAGGGATGTGGCTCGGAGGCTGGCTCCGAAGGTCAGGGATTAACTGCGGCTGCGACTGCGGCCGAGGTTGAGGTTGTGACTGCGGCCGAGGCTGCGGCTGAGGCGTGAGCCTGGGTGGTGCTGGTGCTGAAATCACTGGCTCCTTCTTCAGCAGTGGGCTTGCTCTGGCACTTGACGTGGGCGCTGAGGAAGTCGAAGTCACAACGGCAGCGACTGGCTGGGGGCTGGGGATGGGCAGGGCGAAGGGCACGTCGGTGCTCAGCTCCCGGCTCCGCTCTAGCCCAGACACCTTGGGGACATTGGCTGCTTTCGCTTCTGGCTTGTCATTCAAGGTGGGACCTTATGGAGCAACAAGAAAAAGAACAAAGCACATGCTGAGAGGTCTGTGTTTCTTTCTCTGCTTGGTAGAACGTATGCCTGGGAAAAAACAAGTCATGTTTCAGCTCGTGGGAGCGCCGTGGGAGCACTGCTGCGACAAGATGGATGAGTGTTTGAGTCTGTCCTTCCGCTGTCCTTGACTGGGCAGTCCACAGTACTTTTAGCATGTGTGCAAGAGACTTAGCTGTCATTAAATGAATGCATACTACAGAGAACACACAGCTTTGTGACTTCTTCAGGGGCCCAAGGTTATGTACAATAGGAGTGTGAACATGTCTCAAGTTACTGCCTCAGTATTTCCTGCTCAATATAAGTTTCATGTTCATGAAACACAGGCTGAGACACATCACTAAGACATTTAATTTTCTCAATGCCCTTTCAAGGTAACCCACATTGGATTTAGGCTCAACTCCAGCTACAATACACCATGACCCAAGCATCAATCCTTAATGATAACCCTACCTGTCTTCTAGGATGGACACTGCCTGGGATCTCTGTAGCAAAGGATGGGACAGCTCGCTCTGCAGAGAAGCTGCTGTCCCCTGGCCACACACTTGTGTGGAAGAACAAAACAGAGAATGCTGGAAAAATCCAGTCAGAAGTTCAGTGGGCACCCAAATGTAGCCCTGCTCACCCTAAACAGTGCAAACATCTGTATGCTTGGCCTGCTGAAACTAACAGGAATGCTGCGCCCTTGCAAAATGCACCTACAGAGGGAATTCCATATGGAATTACTCCTTTTGTGGTGCCAAAACCTGCCATTTTTCATAATTAAGCTAAACAAAGCATCCCAAAGAGTTAAAAGGCTGGAAAGGAAAAAGGGAGGAAAGAAGAGATATTTCAGATCAAGCAGTATCCAAAAGGTTGAAGACAACTGAAAAGACCAACATGAAAGCAATTCAACTCCCACTCTAACTCCCTTTTCACCCTAATCTGTGTATCCTTGAGTGCACACATACCCACAATTACAAGAAAAGCTCTTCATAGGCTACGAGACCTAAGCTTGTTGGTGTGTTCCACATGCACACAGCCCATTGTGCACACACAGCACCTCTGACTTTTAGGAGACACACTTTTGTTACCCACCAAAACGTGCTGGGGGCTGCCTGCATTTCACTGCCTTGCAGACATGCAGGAGATGCTACCTACACTCATTAACATGCTCCAACACCCTCACAAACAAATTCCACCTTTGAAATTCTCCCGTCTCATCAAAGGACTGAGCCAGTTCCTGATGTAGGAGGGTGTGGAAATAACACACAACACACCCCATGAGCTAATTCTGGCCGTGCAGACGCTCTGACCAGAGTTTGAGAACCAGCCCATGCGAGGCCAGAGCCCCCACTGCCACTTCCACAGCCTGAGTGCCACCGTGCTGGCATCAGATGGGAGGAGGACAGCGATGAATCAGAGCCTGCAGCATACCAGCTCATGTTCTGTACCCAGAAATCCCACATGGTGATGGTATCTCCTTCCTGGAGATAAAAGGCAGCTTCCCACACTGCTTCTGGCTCTGCCTGCACTCTCACCAGCACCCCATTTCCCTCATCCATCCATCAATCAGCTCATCACTGTACATGCACAAATTCAGAATGTGAGAAGAGGATGAATGGAAACATATGAACTATATTTATCAGCTGAAAACGTCTTGAGGTCTTGGGGCCTCAAACCCACAAGTAACAGGAACAGAACCCTTTCCAAACACCAGTGTTTTGGCTGGCAGCAAGCACTATCAACACCGTACTTTCCAGCACCTTATATATCTTTACAGGTTTGACACAATGTCTGGAGATCCTAAATTACTCCCTACAATAAATATAAGCCTCTCATTTCAGTGAATTTCTTTATCAAATATGAATTAATGCATCACAGGTAACCTAGTTGTGAGATGTAGCTAGACTTGGTTCCAATGCTATTTAGAATTTATTTTTAAAGTCAAATTCTCAATGCTCTTGCACATCATTATTTTTTATAGTGCCACCTATGCTTGTAAATTTTCCTCAGATTTTACTGCTAACAGTTGAAAAATTGTCATTGCCTAGTCAAGCCAGGGCTCCCCACACTGCCTTTTGGAGCAAGTGGTTAACAGCTGTAGATTCCACTATTTTTCAGGAGCTACCCATTAAAAGCAATTGGGTTTCATTCCTGAGCATAGGTTTCCTCAGAGCCCATTAGCTCTTTGCATCCAACAGGCCTCCTCCTACAGAGTTAAACTTCATATTGTGTAATTATAGGCAATGTAGACTAATGGTGTATATTCAAAACACACTGGCACCACAAAAGTTAGTTGAGTAAAAAGTCAATTAGATCCAAAACAAATCAATAAAGTCCCACATTAAAAGCAGCTGTTTGACCAGTTTTATGTGCAACTATTGATTCCCTGTGGTTTCAGCATTAGTTCTCATTTGCAATTTTCTCAAAGCAAAAGCTCAGGCTCCCTTGCTGACTGAATTGACCAGCCAAGTCTGGTTGTATTAGTTAGTACTAGGGGTACATGACTAATTCCTGCTGCCAATTTCCATCTCTCAGGATGCAGTACTGCAATGTTTTTGCATTTCATTCTCGACAGCAATGAAAATATCCACATGCCAGTTTCCCCCTCGCCAGAAAAGCTACAGGCATGAGTGGGAGTATCTTCTCTCCTTTTGCAGCCATGTTGCACAAAAGCAGAAGCACTGAGAAGATAAAGATATGATGTAAATTCATGGGCAAGAGGGGAAAAACATCTGACAGAGCAGTCCCCAAGCCTTCTCACCACACCACACAGGAAGGGAACAATCCTGGTGTTTGGTGCCTTTGTCATTTCTCCTGATGGCTGCAATACACACATGGAAGTCTCTGAGCTATCTTTCCTTAAATCCCTCAGAATGTTCATCTTAATGATTTTAATGAGGGATGCTGCCCATTTTGATCAGGATGTCAAACTCTGTAGTTTTTGTGCAGGATGCTTGAATATCTCTCCTAAGAGAGCTACACCCCTTTGTGCCCAAGCTCTGACCAGACTGACTGCTGCTCACATATGGAAATATCCCAAGGAAAGCAACCAAATATTCCCTTTTGTGCAAGCTGGATCAGGTTGCATTGAGATCCTTTCAGAAATTTCTGTTCTTGGGCTGCTAATCCAGCCCTTCTGGGCAGATGGACCCATGGAGCTGAGCAGAATTGCCCCAACAAAAACACAGACTCACCTGACCACAGCACAACGTTCTAGAGGCAAAAATGTGTTTATTTTTACCAAGTCCTAGAGTAATTTTCATGCTTAATGATAACAGGCTGAGCCAATTTGCCTAAGACTTGACAGTCAGCTCCAATAATTCAACCTTAATTAAACCTGAACGCATGTCAGTTCAGCTTGTCCCTTCACAGGAAATCTGACATTTGTAATGATTCATGTTCCAGCCATGCTACAGGAAGGCTGGATCACATCTGCCACTCTCTACCGTGCAGAGCGCTACCCCTTTTGAGCATGCCAACTTTTGTTTATTTTCTAACCAAACACCTTGGACTTCTTCCATTGAGAGGTTTTCTTAAATGAACAGACAGTGGAACATGTCTTGATCTCACAGGGATGAATGATGACTGAGTGTGAGAGACAGGGAAGAAAAGGCTGAAACTGCTCTAACAAGAAAAAAAACCTCCAACAACCTGTGATTAGTAATTCTTGCCTCCCTCATCGACTAATTTATTCATTTGGAGTTGCAAAATGCTAACCTCCCTACGTCTTGGGCTACATCCAATTCCAACTCCAACAGGTAAAGAAGAAAACTTAACAATTTTAAAAGCACAGAGAGTTTTAGCTCCTGCTGTGTAAATCTGTAGAAACCGGAGGTGAAGTTTAAGGGAAACCTCGAAGTCAACAACAGCTTCAATTACTGTATAAAGTGTGCTTGAGGAGGGGCTACCCAAAACTGAGAGACCATCAGCCAAGACCCCATCTGAAAGTTTCCTGAATTCCGAGTCTGTGAGTGGAATAACCGTGCACTGCCCGTCCCCAAGGCTGCCCAGGGTGACATGCCTGCCAGTGTGTAACTACACGGCACTGCAGGCTAAGCACAATACAGAAAGTCCCAGACACAAATTAAACCTTTCTGTTACAGGAATTTGCTTTCAAGCTGATTAAGAGTAGCTCAAGTGCAAGGGATTAAACATGTAAAGGCTGCTTTGAGAACTCCAATAAGCAGTTACTGTGTTATACAAACAGTACTTAGGGCAACAGCAGTTCCAGCCCTGCCTCTTGCTCTTTGCAAGCTGCTGGTTGCTGCTGAAAGGGGACTGTCAACACACGTACAATGTGATTGGAAATAATCTAATCTTGCTTGCACGCCTTTCCTTTGTCTCTTGAAAAAAAGGAAAGTGGAGTCATTCAGACGTCTTTCTGCAGCCTCCCTCTGCAGTCTCCCTTGTTACATTCAAACAGCAAGGGTGATGGGGTGATGCTAGAAAGAAATTCCTCTCCTACATCCATCAATGACATCTTTACCAATGGCAGTTTCCCAAGAAACACAACAACCACCATCTGTAGCCATCTATCCACCCTGTACATATCCTTGTAAACAGACACAGGCCAGACTGGCTGTGGTGAACCCTGCTCCATATTCCAGCAAGAAACGCTACAAAAGCACCACCACAGGAATTATACATGGCAAAAAGCAGAGAATTTCAGAGCCAGTTGATGAGTCCCAGAGAAGAGTTTTGAAGCATCAGGAAGGGGAATGAATAAAGAAAAGCAGGACTTTACAGGAGTAGGGCGAAACAAAGAAATGACTAAATGAACCTCAGCAAACATTTTGTGGGGTTTTTTTTAAATTTTATTTTAAATTGAACTTCTAGGCTGCTGCATAATGTATTGTGGATATGGAACATGTCATAAGCACAAGACAGAATAAAGCATTTTGTGTTGACAGCGATAACACTGATGCTGGTAGAGTGCTTACAAGTGAAAATCAATATTTAAGTGCTAATTCTTTATCCCTAGATGGCTTTTGCTTTTATATAAATGGCTTTTTCATTGCATTTTAGGAGAGTAGCACTACTTAAGACTTTAAGCGATTAGGCTGTTTGCAAAGGTAAGGCAAGCAGAGCTACAGCACAGAAGCTCCCCAACAAAGAGGGCACAGAGATCCCCCACCTATTTTAATGCAAATCAGCTCAAGATAAGACATAAAGACGTGGGACTTGCACATAAAACTACTGTCTGGAAGGGTCCATGGTGTGCAACACGACAATTTTTAACATTACTGAGAAGCAAAGGCCAAGTTTCCATCATGACAGCAGTACTAAACATTAGGCTGTGCCAAAACAGTGTTCTCCTGTGCCATGGGCTCCTCTGAACATCATGGGCTCCTGGTGGATTTTCCACAAAAAATGACAGTGTTTTCTCACAGAGAAAAGTAAACTGAGTGTGAGTACAAACCCTTGTGCCCGGCCCTGACCCCGTGAGCGGAGGAGCCGGCCTTTGTTCCTGGTGTGGCTCCCACAGCCCCATTCCCAAGACCAAGTGGGAAGCAGCTTCCCAGCCCGGCCTGGATTCATCCCCCATCACTCAGTTCATTTGCACAGAGCTGTCTGTCAAGTCACATCGCCCCGCCGCAATCTGAAACACCCTCCCAACAGCTGCCACTATCAATTACTCTCCCAGGCAGCCCTGACTATCAGGAAGAGAACTGGAGCGAGCACTTGCCAGTTTTAATAAACTGTGTTGCCCAAGTCATTTAACCTGCTAGATTGCTGTGTGCTGGGGCTGTAACAAGCCTTCAGCTTTTCAACCCAGAAGAAAGCAACAGTGGCAAAAAGCTGTCAGTTTGGTCCTCAGAATTAACTTCCAAGGGTGTCTTCCCCTACCCTCCCTCTCCCAAAGCGCCCAAATTTAAAAAGTGAAATATCTTCAAGTCATTTTCATAGTGTCATGACAAGGAAAGCATCTCTCATTTTTATCACAGAGCCAGCAGCTCCCAAGAAGGGAGGGCTGAGGTGCTCCAGGATTTCCACGTTAGGGGCACACTGGGGCAGAGAGCTCCTCTCTCCTGCAGCCACACAGACACATCCCATGAGCACTGCCCAGAGCCAGCTCTGCCAGCTGTGGGTCACCACCACCCCGATAATGCTGATGCCACCCAAGCTTCAGGTTACCCCAAGCACTCTCAGTATGATTAAAGTTTCTCCCCCAACCATAAACTCAAGCATGGCAAACTTATGTTTGTTTTGATTCTTTCAGAACGGGTAGGAAAGATTTCTTAAAGAAATACCTATTTAAAATGAAAACACTTCCATTCAGATTGGTGTTTTCAGTCTGTAGCTCGCATATATACCAAGATGGTTGTGAATGTTAATCAATAAGAAAAGATGTGATCTGCCATCACTAGGATTAATTTGAACATGAGATTCTGCTGCCCATCAGGAAGCTTACTGGACTCTAGAAATCAAAAAGAAAATTCAGACACACTACACTGAATGTTTTCCTCAGGCAGCTCTGTAGATAAGAGCCTTTGTTGAGAAAGCTTGAAGCACAGAAAGGTTTCCCCCACTCCTGCAGAAACTGAGGAGCAACTGCAATAAGATCTATGGACTTGATGCCTATTTGCTGCTCTATGGTTCTTTAATGGGATGTTTTATTCCTAGAGATTTGGGAGCTTTCCATGCTCTATCGAGGCATGTTAGCTGTAAGCATGCATGATGACACACCAAAGCTGCAGGAGCTGAATGAAAATGGGTGCCAAACACAGGGATTGGGGCCACAGCATAAAGAAGAAGGATCACCATTCAAATCCCCCCCAAAGTAAGTCACACTGCATTTTCCTAGCAATGCTGCTTCTGGCAATATCTCAATGCAAAGCTGGAACTGGATTTGCAGCTAAATCACCTACTGTGGATGCTGGCGTTGTAATGAGATTGAAAGTTTCATACAGGCTTTTTAATCCAGGGCTATAATGCTGGATCAAATGGGTTAAATCTCTTCAGCACTGCTCCTAAGCAGATGCTGAATGCATACAAACCAGTGACGTAGGAGACACTCTACTTCCCTGGCCAGAAAACATTACTAAAGCTTCTTGTAGTTGTGTACTAAAGGTGTGTTTGTCTTGTTCTATTTTTTAACGTGTGATGGCCTCTTGTACACCTAATCTGAATGACAGACAAGCAACAAGGTAAAAAAGTTATTTAGAAAGACACTCCTCCAATATGAAAGGAAGCAAGCACACATCCTCAACTCCAGCTGTAAGCTTTTGAACAGACAGAACTGTTACAAACCAAGGAATTTTTTTATTTTAATTAGGCAAACAAGGGAAAATAATAAACCACCAACTACTACATTACCAGAGAAAATGTACTACTTTTGCTGCTTGAAATCCATATTGATTCCCATCTAGCCTGTGAGTGAGTTATTAATCACTCCAATTAAATCATGAACACAGGTCTTTACACTGAAATTGAACCCCCACCAATAGATCAATAACTCAAACCTCCAAGAGCAATTACTGCTCAGCATAATAGAGCAGCTTGTAACACAGAGCTCCATGCAGACCACAATTCTCTCTGTCATATCCTTCACAGGCAGTGCAAACAAACTGGGAAAAGAAAGATTTTATAACTATTATTTTCAAAATAAACAGACATCTGCTTAGAGTTACCTAATCTCTCACATCACAGAGTCAGATCTGCCAAGGTCACATTGGAGACATGATTACATTTTTTCACAATTTGTTATTCTAGCAAAGCCCTGATAAGATTGAACTATTGAAGTTCACACTCTGGTTTAATTTCAAGAGGTTAAATGCCAAATCCTTTTCTTATTGCTACAAGGAAGGGATCTGCCAGGCTGCATAATACCCTGTGTGGGCTAAGACAACAATTTTGTTTCATCTGCACAGTCTTATGAAGGTTTTGATTCTTTTTTTTAAATGACATCAGAGCTCCAAACTCCCAAAGAATGATTTAAAGTAAAATCAGAAAGTGAGACTGTTCCGGAGGAGCGTGAATGACCTTTCGGATCTTCCAGCCTGGAGAAGTTAAGTCAACGTCTGGCTGAGAAAGCACACTTGCTAACCAAAACCAGAAAAAGGCAAGAAAGAACATTCTGAAACACCAGATCATCTCTGCTGGGAACACGATTGCCCTAACCAGCCAAGCGTATGCAGGGTCACAGAAATCCCCACCTCTGCCTTGGAAGGCAACTGATGCCTGTCCTGATGGAAGGAAAGAAGAACTGTCTGCTCTCAGACTCTTGGCTCTCCATCCTTTCCAGGTGAGAGATGTTTTTCTGAGCATCCATTTTTCTGACAGGCTGGCCCCTTCCCACAGCCCTGGAGCCCAATCCATCATCCTTCATTAGGGGAGCTATTGGCAGCTAATTAAGTGGTGATGGACCCACACCACAGAGCTAATCAAGACCAGTTCATATCTTACCCTTCAGCCTATGGGCACTGGCTCCTGCCTACCTGCTTCCCCTTGCTGCTGGCGTGGAAAAATGGCACAAGATCAGGCAGCACAAGAGAAGCAGCAGGCAGAGGGGCAATGTTACTGCTGACTTCCCACCACCAGGCAGCTTTTACTAAAGGAAGGCAGGGAGATGATCTATTCCCCACAGCAGCAGAGGCAGAAAGAGCCCCAAAAAACCAGTTTTCTTCCTCCCTAAAGGGCAGAAAGCAGATCTGTTTAGGAACAGTCCCAGTAACTTGAGTGAGGTCCATGATGTTAAGGAGCTGTGAGAATGCAAAGCTGTGCTGCAAGGTGAGAGTCTCTGCTAAGGAGGAACTGAGAGGAGTGACCAACCATGTACAGATCAGCAAAATTCCATCTTGTTTATTTGTTATGTCCAGCCCTCACAGCTCAGTAGCTGCTGTCACATTAGTGCTAATATGCTTATAATTTGTGAAAACAACACTTGAGATCGAGTGCCTGTCAAACGGGGCCACTGCTTTCCAGCAGCTCCCCATACCCTGCACTTTCCCACTGCCCTCTCTCTTCATTCCCAGGCACAAGGAGGCCCATTTCAGGCAGACCCCTCCCATGGATTCAGTAGCAGCACATTATTACCCTAAACCAGCGTGTTCAGCTGTTACCCAATTGCCTCCATTTCACCTGCAGTTGTGAAATAGCACCTCTTTCCATTAACTTGGTTGAGAATGTAGTGTCAGGATGAAGAGAAACTGGAAGAATTTTCCTACAAGTTTAAAAGCAGTAAGACATCACTCCTCTATGCGTGGTCAAAATCCAGCTCCTGAGCTGCTGGAATGGCATCATAAGAAAAAACTGAGATATTGAAACTAACAGATTGAATACATTCAACAACATTTCCAGTTGCATCATGGATAATTAAAATATTTAAGGGACAAGCTGCAAGTTGTTAATCAGGGAACATTTACTTGAATGGTGTGTGCCCTTTGGATTTGGTCCCTATGGCAACCAAAAATTCACTCCAAAAGGATGCGCTGGAAGAAGTATGTCAGGAGCTGCCTCAACATTTTAATTCACAGAGTGAGCAATGAATAAATACAGCTACTGACAGCACAGCACAGGCAAAAAACGTTTGTAAACAGCATCAGGAAGTCACAGATGGCCTTTTGCTTTTTAAGATTGAAAAAGTTCACTCTTCCTTTAAACACGCCCACTATCAAGAAAACCGGACTGTGTGGCACATGAATCACAGTTATTGACTACTGATAACAAAAGTTCTTGAACAGAGGAGCTTTCCTTCAGTTCTCAATCCTTGATTTTTGGGTTAGTGTCTCCACTCCTCACACTGGAAGGTGTTACATCTTCCGAAAAGTCTTTTTTGTCCCACCTGGTCCAACAGGAACAACACTTAGAGAATGCAGCATCATCTGAGGGATGGCTTTGCAGAATGCTTGAGAAGAAAAATGTGAGGGATGATTGGTTTTTCCTTCTAAACAGGAAAAGAGTGGTTTGGTATGCAATAAGGGAAAGAAAAGAACACTTCACTGCACTGCAGAAGGAAAACTCCTTCAGTATGATCTCAGTGTGTGAAGCGCAGCTGCAAAGCTCCTTCCAGCTTTCTCCTTTGATGAAGTGTGAATTCTTCAATGGGCAGTAGAAATTCTGGAAATATTTTAGTGCTGGATATGCTGGAGGATAATGTATGATCTGGCATCTAGTAAGAGCTAACAGAGGAACACTGTGCCGTGCTTTGCAATGGAATCACACCCTATTAATGAAAACGTACTCTTGAATCTCTTCTTGTGTGAGGGTTTATGGCTGTGGAAAAAAGTCTTATGAGGCTGGAGGGTGCAAGACAGCACGGATTGCTGTGATGCCATTCTGGATGTGCAAAAAGCCTGGAACAGTCACTCAGCACTTGCAAACCCAGAGGTGTGCTCTACACTCCTCTTCCCACTGACTCCTTGGGGTCCCTTTACATCCACTGCAGTGGCCCTGCAAAGATCATCAAGCACAACCATTTCCACAAGGCTGCTGGATGGAATCTGCTGCAGGTTGTGATTCTGACATGCATGAGACTACTCCTGTAGTGAGGGAACTCGTTCAGGAGGGTATTCACTGCTCTACTGACTGAGGAATTTGGCTTTCTTGGTGCCTGGGGGTGTGCAGGAGCCCCAGCAGCACACAGCTCGGAGCTCTCCCACTTCCCAGGCAGAGCCACAACTCTCACAATCCCCATGTTACGCTCTGAGCTGGAATTGGGCAGGCACTGCCACATCTAACCTCTGTCTTGGGCAACAAACAAGTACAGGCTCAGACTTCTGCAAAGATAATCACAGGAATCGTCTGGTCTGAAATGGCTGCACATTTTCATTTCAGTATTGGGTGAAAGAAAGGAGACAAGTAAGTATGTGGGCTTAGCCTGCAGATACTTTTCCAAGACAGTAATTGCTGTATAATTCATATTCTTGTTTTTACATGTTTGCCATGTGTACCAACAATCCCACTGAAATCACTCTAAGTCTTTCCTTCAAGTCCTCTTCATGTCACAGTTTTTCCAAACTGCACAAACACAAACATGCCTAGAGTCCAGTACTAAGCAGCTACTTGGGTTTGGCAAATTCCTGTATTCCCAGATTCTTGCACATTAGGAGAGGAAAGTGAGGTCTAAGCTAATTCTTGAGAGTTTCCACTCCACATTGGCATAGCAGTCAACATCATTCACTCATTATTTCTGTGTTTCCTTTCAAGCAGTTCTCTGTGAAGTCAGAATTGAGCCTTTGTATCTCCACCCAGAGCCACCTGGCTCCCCATCAACTCCAGATCCCACAGGCTGGAGAAGTGCTGCCCTCTGCACAAGGGAAGGCTCAGAAATAACTAAGTATTTGCAACTGATAGGAAATCTTAGCAGAGTAAGAAGCAATTCATAGCTTCTGTACCAAAGAAGCTCACAGGGAAGTGCAATGATGCAGCTCCTTATCTCAGCCCTTCAGCAATGGTTTGAGGTACTTTTGCTGATATTAAACTAACTGGAGATGACATTCTAGATCCTTCCAGGGAGGGGAAATGCATTATTCTAATGGACCTCAAAATGGTTAATCAATTCAACAATTACAAATGAAATGCCTCATCTCTCAAGGGGCAGAATCCAAGGGCCAGTGCCACTGGTTTTGGTTTTGAGGACACAATATGGTTTTGTATTTGAGGACAGCACTCCAAAGTGCCAGCAACTGGTTTCAGGGAAAACCACCTCCTCCCACATTAACATATTCATTTGCAAAATCTATCACATATGTTGCGTGCAAACTGGCTGAGAGTTGATTCAGCTCTGACAGCATGAGAGCCTCTAGCCCAAATATCTGAAAGTAATAAAATCCAAACCATTCTCCTGATTCCTCACCCTAACAGAAGTGACCTATATTGGCTTTGCTCTGCCAGTTTTCCCAGAAGACAGAAAACAGTAGCACTGGTCCATGCTGGGGTTGTGGACCTCACAGTGGGGTAATTGTCACAAGAGAAACACAAGCAACAGGGCTTTTGTTACAGGTTATGCTCATGGCTAATGGCAATGACTGGGCTACCTTCTACCTTATGGTCACTCAACAAACAGGAATTAGGCCAGGAGGGACAGAGCACCCATTATTTTCTATATAGAGATGGGAAGCAGGGGAAACGATGGAACAATCCCTCACAGACAGCAAGTATTCCTGTGTTTTTCAGAGGGTTCTCCTCAGCTCTTTGTTTGGCAGGCAGGCTGGCTCTGAGCTGGGCTGCTCCCAATGAGCTCTCAGCCTGCCAGAGGCTTGGAGAACCTGCTCTGAATGAATATGTTTCTTCCCATGAATTTGTTAAAACCAAAGCCAGATTCCCCTTATGCTGGGTGCTGCATGTTTCTGAAAAATCCTGTCCTCTTTTAAGACTGAACACAACCACGAGTGGCAGGAAAGAAGCAAAGATATTCCCATTATGAACGGAGGAAAGAGACACCGAGGGAGCAGTCAGCCCCTCCGATGCCACACCACATCTCTGGGGGCTAAAGCTTTGCTGCATCCACAAGATAAATCCACCTTCTCCCCCTCTTCCCACAGCAGCAGAGAACAACTCCCCAGTTACCAGTGGTGGATGGCAGTAAAGGTCTCCCTTTTCTTCCTTGTGTAAGGCATTTCCCTCCCCTTCATTTTATAAATTACCAGAACAGACATTTAAATGTTCAAGAATAATCTGAACAGAGTATTCATGCCTTGGGCATTTTCATGCTCTACAAGGAGTGAAACAAAAGGGCCTCATTTAATACCTCCCTACAGCATTCCCTATCCCTGTTCTTCCCTTGTGAATCTCCAAAGGCAAACTCTCAGTGGTTCAAGGCTCCTGAAATACCCCATCCCTCCCTTCTCCCTTTTTAAGATGAGCTTCTAAAGCAAATCTTGCTGGCTGACAGGAACAGGTGGTAGGAACCCTTCAAAGGAGAGAAAAATCATTTGTAACTAATAAAAGGAGAGGAAAAGTCTGATTCCCATGGTTTATACTGAGCACCCATGGGAGCTGCCTGGATGGCAGGCACATCCTGCTGCTGTGTGTGCTCTGTGCCCTCCTGGCAGCCCAGCCCTGCAGCTGCAGGACAGGCAGGATGAACTGTCCCTGTCCCTGCAGCCCTGCCTCCCAGGATGCCAAGGAGCAGGGTGACTGCCTGCATTATGGGGAGTTTCAGGAACACTGCATTAATTCCAGAGCCTGATGGGACAGGCTAAGGGCTGAGCCTGTCTTCTGCCGTGGATTGTGAGATCTGGCTTTACAAAACCAGCAAAAGCCTCTATCTTTTTCAAACATATAGAAACCATCCAATGTTTGAACAAAGTTTTGTGCTAGATCAAAAAGCCAGACCTGCAAAACCCTCCTTGGGGCTTTGCTTTTATTCTCTAGCAAAACCTCTCTACAGTAACTTTCTGATCTTCAGCCTTGGAGAGAAACATCACAATAGACTGAGGTGAACAATATACCTTAATCTCTTGCCTTATATTTGACAGGTAAAGAATTCTGACTTGGAAAGGACCCCCAGGACATGGTTGGCAAAGGCTGGGCTCACTGTGTGGCACTTGGAGACAGCAGCTCTCCTGGAAAGAACCGCAGCCCCGGGACAGCAGCTTGCTCCCCACCTCCCCCTCCAGCCCTGCCATCCGCCTTTCTTCTTCCCTTATTGTCAAAACTGATGAAGGGAGAGGTGACAAGCTGGAAAGACATGGCCAAGACTTGAGATTGAGCATTCAAAGCACCCCTGCTGAGCTCCAAAGTGCTGTTATGGCTGCTCCCTGTGTGCAGGGAATTAGGATATGGTCTCCAACCCAGCTACAAGCGAAGGAGGCAGAGGATGCTTTCTGCAGAGACCTCAGGTATTGCTTCTTGCATGTATTTGCTGGCAAGTACAAGGTACAAAAACATCCATGACCAGGAGAAAATGCTGAATCCAGCTTTATCTGGATGTGATCTAATGGATACTTCACTCTGATGTGGCCAATGCAGTTGTTTGTTCAAGAGTTAAAAGGAAGAGATATTTCTTCCTATGGAGGAAGATCAGGAAATTAAATCTGGACTTGACTCAGCTCTTCCTCCTTTCTCATATGGGTTTCTCTCCACAAAGAGGGGGTGGCAGTGGGTTTGAATGTTCTCCAAATGTGATTTCCCTTTCCTCCACAAGAAATTTACAGAGAAAAAGATCTGAAGTCCTTGCAGTCTTCTAGAGATAAGCCACACTCAGAAGCTCTGGGCTTCTCCCATATCTTTGGTTCTCCATACCAATTTTCCCTGTTCACAGCCTGAAGTTATGCCCACCGCACCCCATGCACTGCACATACATTTGGTGAAACTCCATCACTGACCAGCTTTTCAGCAGCCAGCCCCACACCAGTGCCAGGAAGTCTATTTAGTTTATAAGACTACAAAACCCAACACACTCCCTTACACAGCCTGGAACAGCACTGCAGTATTTACATCCCTTCCAAAGAACCACAGAAACATTTATCACTGTATGGTCACGCTCTACCTGTCACACACCAGCACTGGCATCCTGGAGAGGACTGCATTACAAACAAGCGCCCACCTCAAGTACCTTTGGGGTATTCAGCATGTTGTGGCTGCACTGAATTGGTTTCTGACCAGAAAAGGGAACACTTTCTTCAATCACCCTGTGGAAATGTTTTCCTTATGGGCAAACTTCAGAAATATCCACTGCGCGATATTGAGGTTGGTTTTTCTAAGAGCTAAGGATCGTAAAGTAGCCACGTGTTTAGACAAGAGGTCATTATCCACCAGCTCCAGTGTTCAGTGCAAGCTTCTAAGCAAGGAGCAATTTGAAAATAGAGCTGTTAAAGCACTAACAGTAATTTAGTGTAATTTAAGTTTCTGTTTTACTGATTTTTCTGGCTAAGATTCATAGTGCTATCAAATTAGCATCTGGTTATCTTGTTGAGGGGAGTAAAGTCAATAGTCTAACAGGCCCATTTTGCTTCTCTTTACTGCTGCAATTGTGTGACTTCATCGATATTAAGCCCTGAAGGCAAAGGACATGAGGACAGTGCCCTTTGGCAGATGCCAAGCTCCTGTTTTGTGTGTCATACAGCACAGTCCAACAGATGAATTTTCAGACACAGCAATCAGAAGAAACTATTTCTACTCAAGATGCCATAATACCAAAGGTTTAACACTAAACTTACTAGCTACCACCCAGTTATAGGAAGTGAGATTTATCAAAGGCATGAAGTCAGCAAGACATTGTGAGTTTGACCCAAACTTTTTAAAGCTTTGTAGCAGTTCACCTGCACCAAAACCTGGAAGCAGCTCAGGACCAACAACAGTAGCACATAACATTTGTTATTTAAGCAAACAGGCTCTCCCAACTCTTTGCAGAAAAATCTGTGTTACCCAGCACCAACCTCCTCAGTCTCTCCAGCTTTATTTACTCAGTGTGGTAAGAAAAGAAGCTCCTCCACACCCCTCCTCCATCTCCCTCTCCTCCACCCCTCGACATCACATCATTTTCAGCATTGGTTTGTGCTGCCCTCAGCGTTCCACATCAGCAGACCGGTCAAACCCACAGATGGAAGGAAAGATGCCTTTCCAAGCCCACCACTGGAAAGATGCAGATGTGGTAGGAAAAGCCCTGCAAGCTCCCCTTGTTCTCTTTGAAACCTGAGGAGAACAGATGAGCAAGCAGCACATTTGAAATTAATTACAGCAAAACCTACTGCATTGTTCTCTCCTCCCCTTCCTTTTCCCCTGACCCCCTCATCGCAGAGCTTTCACTGGAACCTCTGTGGTGTGTATATTTTCCTAGAGTTGCCAGGGCCAAAATGGTACAGCTGAGACATTCACAGAAGTCAAAGAAAGTGCAGGCCCAAGTTAGTGCACAGCGGTACAATAGTTCCTTAAGAGCGAGCGTCTCCCCCGCCGCCACCCCCCTCTTCCCAAACCTTCCGTCTCTAATGAACCTTTGGTGTCTGTCCACAAAAAACAAACATCAATCAGGCAACAGGCTGTTCCTTTTCCCCTGTTGCTAGTCTGAAATAACAGGCATCCCCTGCTGGGCTGGGAACGCCACTTCCCTCTCCAGCACACATACGGGATAATAAGGGGGAGGCGAAGGAGGGAGGAAAACCCGCTCCGAGGTGCCAGAATACACAGCGAGACGTGCCTTTCAGAGCCAGAGAAAACTTGGGAACACAACAGCTTTTGATTCCTCCTGCCCCACTGGGTACGTTAATTATTTAATAGTTGGCTTGTGAATTGGTGGTGGTGGTAGGAACAGGGTGGAAGGGAAATCAGGCTTTTCGCCCCCGCCCCCAGTCCCCTCCTTCTGCTGGCAGAATTGTGTGCACACACTCTGTGTGTGTGTGTGTGTGTGTGTGTGTGTGTGTGTGTGTGTGTGTGTGTGTGTGTGAGAGAGGCTTTGGGCACACCTGGCAGCCTCCTCTGCACCCTGTCCTCTCTCCACACCCACACAAGACCCTCCTTGTTGGCCTGTGACCACACTGGCCACAGACAGCATGGGACAGCATTTGGATCAAATGATGCTTGGGGCAAAGAAACCTCATCTGCTCTCCCTTTGGAGGCAGATATTTTTCATGTATTATGCTTGGGGGAAGGGCACTTCAAAGTTTATACTGGATTTCGACAGAGTTGGAAATGGAGCTGCAAATCAAACAGAGATCAGCTTATGATTTGCAACCAGGGCTTTCTAGGTGTCTGAAGCAACACTTTGGAAGGAGCGTAGGGAAAAGGAGAATGTAACTACATCTCATTTGGATGGAGAGGATTCACAGATGTTAGGAATATTTTTGATCAACAGCTTTCCTGGCACCGATTGTGGTGGAATCCACAACCTTGACGGCTAGCTGAGTAAGAAAGTGCTGGCAAGCTCCTGACTGCATGCAGGCAATTTGCAACGCTGCCAGTCAATATTTCAGTGAAAACAAAATTGCAGGGATCATATTAAAAGAGAGGAAAACAAAATAAACCAAAACAAAATCCAGCCTTTCCTTTTAAGAGAAACTCTGATACAAAGTGATGGGAAAGTCCCTCCCGAATCAAAATGCAGCCTTTGTTTGTTTAAAATTAACACGCTGTGATGGGAGCCCTGCCGTGAGCACGCGAAGACAAGGTCTGCCAGCAGCAACAGAAGCAGACACAGCAAGAAGTGGCTTTACACGGGGACACCTGGGCAGCATGTTTAGTACAGGCCTGCAGGAAATGATGCAGAAAGAGGTTTATAGTTGTGTCCATTTGCTGGAGGAAATGTATGCAGCAGGCAGGGGTCCGAGCCAAAAACCTAGACCTAGTTCTCTTCAGTGTTTGGGAGGAGAGAATTGATGAGAGAAGAGAGCTTCTCTGGCAGTGTTTTCAAACTCTGGCTCTTTGTGTAGCCATGCTGGCCTATTAGTGTGAAGCAATGGTATTAGTGGGAGAGACTGCAAGCAGCATAGCCCAGGCTACACTGGAGCAGCCTTGGGATTGACTGACATGGGCTCTCGGGGGCATCTCAACTCCTGGTACAGCTCACAGAGCCACCTGAAATATCTTCAGAGGTCTCTCAATTACTCCCACCTGCATGGCTGGCAAAAGGGTGCTCTGCTGCTCACAAACACTGAGTCAGGCCCTTTTCTGCCCTGGCCTCAGGATTAAGCTTGGCTGACTGTGATGCCAGTCAGTGGGGAGTCCCCAGATGTCTGCTGAAGGCAGCTTTACAGCACATACTGCTAGAATGACATAAAGAGCCCAGAGACTGGCCTGTAACACAAGAGTATTTCAGGCCAAAAGATGTATTATGCTCAGAGAACATTTTTGTTGATACAATGAAAGGCATAAAATAATCTACTCCACTTTGGTTACTAAATTGATCAGTACAGAACGTAATGAACATATTCTAGTTGTTGGTTGCATGTTTCTAGCTCAGTTTCAAAGACTGGTTCAATAACAAAAATAATGACATGTTCATCGTTGTATAAACATTCAATGCTCACTCTGTAAATTTCCTCCTCCAGCCATTAAGCCTGTATTAAATCAGCTTGTCTCTGCAGAGCTTACACTGTGAGCACCTCTCCTGTGCCCAGAGAAGGCCAGCCATGTACGAAAGCAAGTGGCTGGGGACGGCTCAGCTGTTCAGAAGCCAAATCACATAGTACTGAGAAACACTAAAATGTTAGCTGCTTCATCCAACCAGGATTTTCTGCCACCCTGGTTTGCACAGAGCTTCTCAGGGAGCAGGCTCTGGCTTTGCAAGCCAATGCCGTTTGATGTGGGTTTGCAAACTCTAATGTGAGCTTTGGTGATGCTGCCTGGTCCTGCACTTCCCAAGATGTCCCAAGGATGAGGACTGATGGGACTGAAGGGACAAACTCCTCTTCCACAGGTTTCACAGTATGTCTTTCACAGACAGATCTCTCCCAGAACTGGTTTGTCAATAAATATGGAAATACAGAACAAACTTAGCAGACACCAGCAGCAGATGCAGGTTCAGAGATGTCTGCTTATTACCAAGCCTCACTCCAGCTGAGACTTAAATAGCCTCCTTTATGCACAACGGGAGAGGGAGCGGAATTGAAGGAAACTGGCAATTACACAATTTTATTTCCCTCCTAGCCCGTTCGCTGTGCATCAGGTGGCTCTGCACTCACACACGAAAGGCGCTTGTGAGCACTAAGTGAAGCACAAAGCCAGCTTGATGCTCTGCTTTCACTGGGAGGAAGCTTCTCTGTGCTTTTCTGGATGCGGTGCAAAAGCACAGTCAACGCATTATTTTGCAGTAATTTGAAAGCACCATGAGTGCCTGAGACCTTCCAAGCTTCACTGTGTCTTTTTCAAGGCTGCAACCTCTCTTGAAGATTATTTTGCTCAGAAAGGTGCCAGGGTCTAAGTTTAACACCCCACCAGGATTTATCTGTATAGATGCATCGTCAGTCTTCTTCCTCACCTTATAATACAAACAAACTTCCACTTTCTAAAATCTTCACCCTGACTCCAGTGGGGTTGGTGGCAAAGCACCTACCACCCCACAGTGCTTGATGCTGTACTTGGGTGCAATCGGGCCCTCCCAGCTTTGCCACTCACCTTGCTGGTGAATTTCTTCTAAGAATACATCTCCAACAGGGCAAAACATTAATGTCCACTTCATTGGAGAGAGATCTGGAACTCTGACTATTCCCTTATGGATAAGCCTTTAAGAATTTATTAGTGATGAAACCAGTATGTTTCTTCAGAAATTTAATAGGGTTCCATAAAATTACTTCAGTAACTTTAAAAATTTAATGGTGAACAAGAACCTTTCCACAGGCTTTTTGAACTGTCCGACTGAATCCCAGAGTGGGGATATAATTCTGCAATAAATTTTGCAGGATGGTTAAAAAAATATAAAAAGATTTTAATTTCCTATTACCTCCTGCAAGTCTTTGCCATCAATTTAAAGCAACTACATGAACTAAAAGCACTGTAGTCACTTTTCTGTCCCAGCAATTTACAAGAAAATATTTACCGTTTGGGGAAAAAGCCCAACAAACTAGAACAAGTATCCTTTTCAGAAACAGAGCCACGCAAACACAAACACTCTGCCAAGTCCTGCTCTTATACATTGGTGTAAACCCAAATAAATAGAGGGAAGTCAATGGAGTCAGTATGGCTTTACCTGGCTGAACCGAGGCCGGGAGCTGGGGCCGAGTGCCCGGAGCAGCAGAGATGGAAGGAAAGCCTCATGCTGTGAGTCCCCAGGCAGCTCGGCAGCAACATTAACAGGCTCCACGGGGAATGTGTTCAGCCCTTGTTAGCAGGAAGGATGGCCAGCGAAGCACGGAGGTGAGGGAAGCAGCGAGCACATGCGTGCAGGGCTCACACGGTTATTAAAGAAGAAAACGGCAGGAACCCATGGCTGAAAGCAAGCCCTGAACCCGGCCTCCCTCCTCCCCTCCCACAGGACAGGAACAGAGAGCTCCATCACTCACAGCACTGATTTCAAATGAAGCTAATACAGAAAAACCAAGCCCAAACCAGAAACAGCATGAACTGCTACAGGCTGAGCAGGACAGCAGGGTCCTGTCATCAGCCCCAGCCCTGCCCAAGGAGGAAGGTCTCAGTCTCCAGAGGGGCAGTGAGAGGAGGAGGAGAAGCAGCAACATGCTGACAGCATCCTCTGTTCCCCAGGTCTCTTGCTGGGACTTACAGACCTTGCCAGCATTGCACACAAAAGAGTAGCCAGATCCATTTGCAATTAAACAGCACGCCCTGGTCTCATTGATCACTCCCATTGATTACCCAGAAGGAAACACCAGCTGACCTGGGGTCAGATCCAGCTCCCCCTGCAGCAGCACTGCCTTGTCAAATCCCCCGTGGATGGCCAGGCCCTGTCCTGTGCCGGTGACCTGCCAGCGAGGGGCTGCTGTGTCTGCAGAGTCCCCAGTGGGCTCTTACACAGCCCAGCACAGCTGCCCATGGGGAATCAAACTGCTCCACTAACACAGAAACAGAGCTCAGGGGGAAGGGCAGCTCGGAAAGGGGCATGAGAGAGCTGGGAAAACCAGCACAAGCCTGGGCTGAGCAGAGGCTCAGGCTGGGGGCCTGGAGAGAACAAGGACTCCCCTTTGAGGGAGCAAGGCTGGTTTAAATCCTGGGGGTGAGCTGGGCACAGCCCAGACCCACAGCAGACACCTCCCCTCATCCTGCACTGCTCACTCATTGGAAGAGGGAACCAGCTTTATATCCAGCCTTTAATTTTCTCAGAAACTGAAGCTTTACAAAATCTTCCATGAATAAAACATGTCTCTGAGGTATTTTAAAAGCAGAATTGAGAAGACCCAACAGTTTCGTGGGGGTTGCAACTGCTGCTCTTAACATCACCACCCTACAGCATCCTTCAGTGCTGAGATGCAACCAGGGACTGTAGCTGGCGAGCACTGAGACTTTACCTGTTGGCTTTTCCTACTCGAAAAAAAAGAAAAACAAGCTATAAACGAGGAGTGAAAAGATGATATCTTTCAAATGTCCTTTAACAGCCTAGGCAATGTAAACCACTACATGCACTTGGAAGGAATTTCTACTTTTTTCTTCTGATTTACAGTTTGATGGTCCTTTTATCTACTTTTACATGAACTGAGAAAAGCTAGAATGTGCCTACTCAATCAATATGAGTTTGTGCTGGCACATTCAGGATATAAAATATTTTGCTTTTATAGTTTATTTTAAATAAAAAATATAATTAAAGAAAATAAACCACCCACTTCATAACATTTATACAACGAAGACTTTATTTATTTTATTTACGTTTTGGTGGGCAAGGCACAGCATGCTGTTAGCTTTCTGTGATACTTAACAAAGCCGCATTTGAAATTTAAAATCTTTAAGGAAATGAACAAATTCTGTGGAGGAAGGGCAGTTGAGCAAAGAGACTTCTTACATTACCCTAGATAATTGTGCATATATATGTTTCTGTGAGTCTCTCTCTACTCCAAAAACATATCCATGACTTGGAAGCTTTAAATCAAAAAGCAATTTCAGTCTGTAATTCTCAAATAAATAATTAAACACATTTTATCTCCAACAGTATTGCTTCTATTCATTCTAATCCCACTGACAGGAATGCAGCAACATACCCCACATCCTTAAAATAACAAAACAAAACACAAGATACCAACCAGAAGGCCTGGAAATGTTTATAATTCAACTTTTCAACTCTCCTGGCTGCAGCCTGAAGCTACAAAGAAAGCTCTATGCTGGCTCAGTGGAAGGGGAGAAGCCTGGAGATGGCTGTGCAAACCATATGGCCACCGGTGCAAGCAAACCCTGCTGGCCTGCACGAGGCAGCTCTCACTCTGGGAGGCACACAACACTCAGTTTGTGTCAAAGTTAATAAATTATCCACTTTTGCAGTCTGAGTTTTACCAAACTAACCGGACAGTGTGGTTACAGTGAATGGTCTCTCGCTTGTCCATCATAATTTCACAGACAGCTGCTGCAGATAGGGATGGCTATAGCCTGGACTAATAAATACATACAGAATAGCTAACAGGGGAGACAGAGAGTGCATTCCTGCTCCCAAAGAGAAGAATGAACTTTCCAGAGCCTAGCCTGCAAAATCAGAAAACCACAATACTAGAAGACTGCACTTACTGCACTATTTTCTGTGTCTAGTTTTGGTTTGAAATGTGGGTAACTGGCTGTGACTTGGGTGATTATCTTGGTTACCCATGCTTTTTGAAAATCCAAGTCCTCCTTCTCGGACCACTGTATAATTATGTCCATACATATGCAAGAAAGCTAATTCACTCATCCTGGTAGTGGCAAAATTAGATAGAACTTTTTGAAAAGAGGATGGTGAGATGGGCTCACACACTGGATTTATCATTAAACTCAGGGTATCCAGTATTGCCAGCCCCAGAAGTGTTTATAGATCACAAACCATCTTTAAAACAAGGTTGAAACTGAAGTGTTTGGGCTTCTTTTTGACTGCTTGTTGGCTTCGAAGCACAGAAGAATCAAAAGTTCTAGGCTCTTCTCTGTAGTCAGGAAGACTAAAATCTTGCCTAAATAATGAAATTAAATCTTAGATTTTGGTACAATCCTCTGAGGGCCTGGGTTTTATGAAAAACACAGAGTCTTGTAAGCCTGATACAATCACCAGAGATGCAGCACGGGGAGCAGCTGCAGAGCATCCTGAGCACTGTATAAATCATAGCAATATGGATGCTATCTAAATAAATGCATTACTTATTTATTATTACAGATGCTGCAGTGGAAATTTTTGCATGCCTGTAATCATGGTGGACTCTTGTCCAAAGGTTCAGCTGTAAATTATCATCCCACTCAAGCTCCCTGGCTGTGCAGGTAATCAAGCACAAGATGGTGACCTCATCAAAATGTATCCAGGACATAGGGATAAAACTGAGATCAAGAGACAGGATGCAGCTCAGATCCCATTGTGGACCCCACACAAGAAAACTGGGAAAATTTATGACATCTCTCCTGACCTCCATTCATGTAAAACACAGCGAATTGCCTGACCGGGTGCGGTGGGACTTGTTTGCTCTGTCTGTGCAGACCTTCCCGTGATGGAAAGCTCTCTCTCCTGGCACAGTAAGGTAAAGCCCTGAAGGAGAGGTGGACGTGATTACAGGAGATGCTGTCCCAGCCCAGACAGGAAGTCTCTGACCCTGACAACTGGAGACAGAGCGCCGGGGGACAGCACCAAGGCACGCAGGCAGCATGGCAAGCCTGGGCTCCTGATTCCCCTGTCAGTGCTGAGCATCCTCCGAGCTTTGCTGCTGCTGCAAACCTGTGCCAAGCACAGTATTCTGAGCTCAGCTGCATTCAGGTTGTTTTCTGCTTCACTGGGCACTCACAGGTTCCTCCTGGAGAGCTGGCTTGCTGCTCTCCCATCCTGCCCCTGCCCCCCTGTCCCTCCTGTGCCCTCTCACCCCATCTCACAGTAATAACCATCAGTTTTTAACAGCATGTCCTACACTGGAGGTTTTGTAGTTCCAGCTTTTAAAATTATTTAGTGTGACAGTTTAGTGCTGAATTAAAGAAAAAAAAAAAAAAAAGAATAAGAAAAAGGAAGAGAAGAAGCAGAGAGAAAAAGGAGAGACAGTCCCCTTAAGGCAACAACATTATGGAGCAGTGATCTCAGAGGAACAAGGGTTCTTCTCTGGTTCAGATGTGCTTGTCAGAGCTCAGTGTCGTCTCTGAACAAGAAATCTCTCTTGCTGGCCCAAGGCACAGTTTTGTGGTCAAGAGGACAGAAAATAAAGGGAGGGAACTTCAAAGAAGCATAAGCTGCATTAGCCCGCTGGGGCGGGTGGCTGCGGCACATCCCATGGCTGACAATTATGACCTGCATGCCGAGAAAGCTTGCCTCCCTCTTGTCAGAGGGATAAGACACAGGCTGTGAGCTTTAGAGCTTTGAGGATGTGTACAGTTCATGATGAAAGATAGCACTTCAAAGCCCTCTGCCTAGAAACCCAGGGAGAAGTAAGAGCGGAGGGTAAGCAATCTTTTTTCCTGGGGGGGTGCATATGCGGGGGAAGGATAAGACTTACTTTCACTGTCATTTATTATTGCCATGAAAATGAAGCCCTGCACTGTTTATGGAATTTCTCATTAAAAGGATCTCTTGATAAATCGCTTGACAAACATTCATTAATTAAGTCTCTGAGCGCACTTGGCTGACAAGTATTAGTCTTCATTCTGCAGGAGGGGGAAATTGAGGCATGGAGCTCAGCGGGCCCCCAACAGCCAGGGCAGGGCTGGGTGCTGGCCAGCCACTCTGTGCCACCAGACAGATGGATTACACTGCTCCCTCCATGCCCAGCTTGATTCTGATCCAAAGATACGAGCAACATACTCTCTTCAACAGACTTCAAAGCTCTTTTCCCCCCTGCTGCTGCCCAGTGCCTCCCGGGGCTGCAGGGCAGACAGGGCTGTGCAGGTCTGGCTCCTTCATGGGCATCTCATGCTCTGGGGGCTCCTGGACACCTCTTTCATCTCTCAGGCACCTCCCCACCCACAGTCTGCCTGGGGTCATGAATGGAGAAACCCTGGCTGCTGCCCAGGCTCCATTTTTCGATGGAGGTTTTCCTCCCTGGGGCCTTTGACCTATCAAACCAAGCAAGAGAAACAGCTCCTTTAAGAAACCCATTTCACCCTCACTGCCACAGTGGCCTTGGCTACAAACACTGAGGAGCCAGCAGGACACCTGGTCTGCAGGTGCAAGGCTATTGTGGTACAAAAGGCACCATCTCTGCTGCTTTTTCCCTGGCATGCAGCAGCTCTGGAGCAAGGACTGGTGCGAGAAAGCTCAGCTGCCTCCAGCCAGACCCATGAGGGAAGGCCACAGCTGGAGGGAGCCAGCAGGGAGAACCCAGTGCTCCAGTCCAGAAAACACAAACTATCCTACCCCACACACTTCAAAATACCATCACAGCAGGAGGAGGTCCTTGCAGTGACTGAGGGGTGACTGTCCCTCTCACCTCCTCAGCCCCACAACTCATCTGCCTCCCTGTCCTGACCGTCACCCCTCTGCCTCGTGCTCCTACCTGGAGACACGGGGACAGATTTGGCTTTCGCCTATGCTTCCCCTGCCTTTCCTGGTACCTGCCCTTCAGAAAAAGGAAGGGCTGGCTGGCAGATTCCTGTGAGAAAGGAGCTGCATGAGAGAGCAAACAGACCTTTATTATTTGTTTATTGATTTATTCTCCAGGAGGATGTAACACCCGGCCCTCGGAAGCAAATGCCCTTGTAACTCTGTACTGCAGTGACAAGTTGGCCAAACAAACACTTTTCTGCGTCAGAAAACAAAGAGTGTCAGCAGAGCAGATCAGAGCTTCTCTGCTCTTACTTTTAATTATTATTTCCTCACACAGAGGATTTAATCTCCTCTTCTGCTGGAAGCTCAAAGTGCCCCATTCAGCCTATTCCACAGCTGTGACTACCGAGGTCACCCCGGGTCAGGACACCTCTCTCTGCAGCATAATAGTGACTGGTCCCCGAAGTGGACATCCACGCCGTGCATCTGCTGTTGCAGATGAGCTGGTGGCAGGAGGAGGAGCATGGCCACCACGGCGGCCCCACCGGGGAGGGGGCAAAGGCAAACGTTACCCAGAGAGCCCCAGACAAAAGGCGCTGCTCCTCCGGCCTTTTGTGGAGCTCTCAGATGCGGTCAAAGGTTACATTTTACAGCTGTTCCAGCCTCAAATAAGCGTAACCCGCCTATCTTAATACTTAATTGCATTGCTAAGCTGCTGATAAACTAGGACAGAATAAAACAAATACACAGGGCCAAACACATCCCCAGGGAAAGTTTGTGGGAACAGAGGGAGTTGCACCAAACAATGAACTGGGAGCACTGGGGAGTTGCACCAGACAATGGATCCACTTCATGTGTTTTAGAAGCCTGGTTACCTTCAATAAAAGCTGCAGCATGGATGCTGCACATTTGCTAGCTAGTATCTCTCCAAAAAGGCCGCCAGTGTTTACAAAAGAAGGGCACAGCGCAAATGCCCACGGGAGAGGACGAGCACGTGCCGCATCACGCGTGTGCCCATCAGGAAACTGTGTGGAGCTAATCCCCTCCCCACAGAGCCACCACGGCTCCAGCCCTTGAGAACACGGCCTTAAATCAACGCTCTTATCTCACAAAAGGAATTTAAGTGCAATGCTTTGAAAGTCACTTTCTCCCGGCCATATGGCATCCTCGAGCCTGGTCGTGTAGGAGCGGCGCTCATTTGCATGTGCAAGAGACAAATCTGGCTCTTGCATTGCTGGAGTGATAACAGGGCGAGGGGTAAAATTTAGCACTGTTTGGGTTTCTGCACAAAATCTTTGCCGAGGCAAATTTCTCTCACCTCTCAAGCCAAGTGCCAAACGCTGAGGTAGCCCCAGGAGAGCTTGCCCACGATGGCAGGCCATGCCATCAGCGATGTACATCGGTACATGGCCAGGGTAAAAGAGAAGTCTGAGACAAAACCCATGATCTGAACCCAAAGCTGGCAACGTCTACACCCACATTAAAGCAAACAGGAACAGGCTGAAATTACAGGGATATAAACAGCACTGAACACAAACTTCAAGACAGCAAATTCACAGGCATTCGCACATTTAACTTCCTGATAGGGAGGTATTTTGAAAACTCATGTTGCTGAGCTGCTCTATGATATGAAGGGGTGGGGGATCTTGGGCTTCAGCACAAGGAGGAGCCAACAAAGCTGCTAACGCTTCAACATAAGCCTCTCCAGCAAATCTCTGTGCCAGGCTTTATGCAGGATGGCAAGATTTTTGTTTTGCCGAGGCAGTGCCGTATGGGCAATCTGGTTTGCCTTATCACTGAGCCAAGTGAGAGAAGAGAAATGTTCTTCCCCACCATTTGTTTAAATTTCCCTCTTTCCCCCAGATAAAGCTGCATACTTTTGTAAAAATATCTACAAATGTAATAACATAATGGGCTTGTCATCGGTTTCCACATTTGGCATTGAAAATCTGCAAAGCTTGGAACGAAAGAGAATTCCTAATAGTTACTGCTGCTGAAGAGCCCAGCTAAAAACTGGGCCTGGATCCAGGTGATGGAGCACACAACCACCAAAACGCCTTTCCATGTCCAGCACCTACTCCTACACAACTGCAAACTGTTCCTTTCTTGGCCCCACTGAAATAATGCAAGGAGGTTATTTCATCACTTCTTGCTGATGGGCCTCATCTCCCCTCTTTGGGGTATTTGTGTGCCCCTAACACATCCACTATTGCTGTGAACTGATTTTATTTTGCAGCTCAGTGCAGAGGATGCTGCAGACAGCCACAAGCCCTGGCAATTCATTTGGAGCCACACAAACCTCCTTGCACGGCGAAGTGGAACCATTCCCAGCACAATGCTGTCCACCATGTACTCAAGGCTCCTCGGCATTTCTGCCCAGTATCCATCTCAGTGAGACTATCCCCGGGAAGACATGAAAGCAGAGCAGCCCGGTTTTACGGCTGTGCTGAGCCCTCAGAGGAGGGCTTGGCGTATTTAGAGATGTGTGGCTGTGCCCCCCAAGGGGATGTGGAACGAGGCAGTCTCTTAGCAACACCCAGTGCCTACCACAGGTAACTCATTAACAGCAGGAGCGGAGCTGCGCCGAGCGCCCGCCACCGCGTCCTGGAGAGCACAGACACACAGGGACAAATGCTCCGTGGGCATTGGCAGGGGAGGGATGGGCAAGCCCTTGTCAGGATGACACAGACAGCACTGAAATACTGATTTGTTTAAAAGAAATGAGGATTTGATTGTATTAGAGGGAGAAGTATATCCCCTACAGTAAGAACCTTTGTCAGTAATCCCTCTCTCCAAGACACTTCAAATCTTACTGGGAGGGAAGAAGTCCCACCCCACACTGAGACAATGCAGCTCTAAATTTTAACTTAAATCATCACAAGCCTGTAAAGCTGATCTTTGTGACAACGTGTGTGGCCAAGCTACAGGCTCTGGCAAAACTGATGTCCTGCTATTCGCACGATATGGATTCACAACCCAAATCTCTTGCTGTAAGATAAGGAAAGCATTTCTCCGGATTACTTACCTTTATTTGCTGCAGGAGAGAACAGCTTCTCAGAGCCTACAGAAGCCTGAAAAAGGAAGAGAAAGAGAGGGTGAATAATCCTGAAGGAGAAATTCGGAAGGCTTGCTCACAAAAACACAGCTCATAAAACAAGTGGGTTATCTGGAGACCTGCAGTTGCGCATTGCACCTGGAGGGTGCAATGTTGTGCCATTAAAGAACGAGCATGCATCCTGAGGAGATGAAAGCCAAGCAAGAGGACTGTCCTGATCTCACCCAACTACATCCTCCTGTCTCGTTTATTTAGGCAGCCATGCAATGCACAGCTATTTTATCCATGATTCCTCATATAAAAACAAAACCAGTGAAACTGCTATCAAGCTGAAGGAAAAAAAAAACAAAAACCAAACCAAAACACATTTCAAAGGCTCTCTCACTGAAAATAAGCTCAGTTCTTGCTGAACATGCAAAATGTAATTTGTGTATTGGAAACACAAGTTGCAACTGAACACATCTGTATGAAGGAGGGTGTTGTTTAATATTATGCCAAATGATAGGTACATGCTGCTATGCACTTAGTTGAGTATGAAATAAAATGACTTCCTCTTGGAAGAAGCCCGTATCCTTGCAGACTGGATTGCACTATGCTGTCTGAACTCCACAGCAGTGTATTTGTGCTCCTCACAGCTCTGGGAAATAGTTAAAGAAATCCAATTAACCTAAACCTTGTAAACAGCTTCAAGATAATCAGGGTCACTGGGTTACAGACAAGATGATAACGACAGACAGGAAAAAAAAGTCCATTCATCGTAAATAAAGCTTTTATGAGTTAATTTGATGGCTTCCTTTCCTCCCCCCACTGATATCAAACAGTCAACCGATTTCAGCATAAGCTTTTCCTCCTCGCTATCTGATAAAATAGCAAGCAGCCTCTCCAGAATCAAAGCTGGTCTGGGAGCAGGAGCATGATCAACTTTACTACCATCTACAAGAAAGTATCATCAACGTGTTGGCACTGACTGCTGCATGAATAAAATGGGGTGAGGTACAAAGCTGACGAGCAAAAGATACTGAAAGTGAAAAAAGCCTTTTTCCCCTGGCTCTGCTTTAAAAACAATTAATTAATTCAACACATGGCTGAACTAAGTTGATTTTATTTTTGATTTTATTGATTTTATTCTAAGGTGCCTTGGGAGATTTGCAGGATAAAGAGCACTACAAATTGTATTACATTGCTATATATTTTAAATGACGACTCAGAAGGAAAAAAACAAATAGTAAAATGCAAGAAGTTCTGCATGAGATATAGTAAGAAGCAAGAGTGGTCCATTAATGTTACTTCTAAGAAAAGTGGCACTGCAAGCACTGAATGTCTTACTTAATGCAAATGTATAAAAAAGAGAGGGAAAACAACATGAAAAATAGGTTGAGGCTGAGACACATAAGAAAAAAATTCTGAATTATGTCCACGACAAAGCTGCACGTGTAGCTGTGGCATGTATGATCATTACACAGCTCAGCAAAAAGACCCTAAAATCTTAGGGAAAATCAGTTACCTGCACGATCCCTTCACTGCATGGATTAAAAAGAGGAAGAACCAGGATTAAACAACGTTTTGCCTAGGCTGGTTTGCAAAGAAAGTGTAACAGCGTCACACAGCAGCAACAACAGCGGTGCATAAAACGTTTGACAGCCAACTCTGAATTTACAACCCATTGTTAGGAGATTTTTCACTTATAATCAACACCAAGTCACCACGGACGCAGAACACATCTGCAGGCTCTGGGAACTCACCCATGCTAGCAGCTCACACAAAGCCAGGGCCTACTCTCAAAGCACTCCACAAGCACTTGGACACGTGGCAGGTGGATAAATACGATTCCCCCATTTTACAGGCAATGAAACTCCGGCGTGGCTTGCACTAAAGCCCCAGCAGTAAATCGGCCGCTGAGCCACAAATCCTAAGTGCCGGGTCTGGACGCTGGGGTGTGCAGCTCTCCAGAGGAGCCTGCCCAGGAGAGCCCTTCCTGGGGAGCCAGGAGCTGCTCTGCCACCCCAGCTGGGAGAAGCTTTGTGCTTCCCCTGCTCTGCAGAGCCCGGTCTCACAGCCACCACTTTGTGGCAGCCACCAGCTCGCTCCCTTCTGTGCACCCCGGCACCGCGCACACCGGCCGTGCTCAGCCGGGAGCTAAAGACCTCGGTGCTACAGGTCCAGACCATATGAAAACAATGTTTAAGGAAGTCAAGCCAGAAAATTCACTTTAAAGACAAAGTAAAACACCCGGATTATTGCTCAGTCTTCTGCTATCAGCGTGTGCCACCGCCTTCCACAATCAGAGTCAACATTTACAGAGCAGCGTTTTCAGCATCGCAGCTTCAGTTCACAGACAGAAATCTTCACACCTAGAGTTTACAGTAACTTTTGCTCTCACTTCTGGTGATTTCTAGCTCCAGATCTGAGCAGTTTTTGGCACGAGCACCATTCTGAAACAGTGAATGCCTGTGCAATAGGATATTCTGCGAGCTGCTGCAAAGGCAGGAGGGAAGCTGGGGGAGGAAGAGCCTGAATACATCATTCAACCCTATCAGTCACCCTTTAAAGAAAGCGTACAATAAAACCTATGTGTCTGAGGGAGCCCACTAATGAGTGAAAAAATCCAGCAAACCAACACATCTGCTAAAACAAGTCCCCTCCCAAATACTGCTGTTCCAAGCAAATAATTTGCATATGTTTAAGGAGGGATTTAAAAATAATATTAATAAAGTGGAATTCTTCCCTTGTGAACAAAACCAGGCATTTGGAGTCTTTTATGCAGAGTTCAAGCCATCACAGGAAATCACATGTTCTTTGATTGCAAAATTAAACTAAAAATTTCCCTTTCTCCCCCTCTTGTTGCCTCCTGCCTGTCTCCATCTGAAGGACCATCTCACAAACCCCTCAAGTTCCTTTTTGTTGCTGTGTAAGGCAGAGAGACCTGCCCAGCCTGAAGCTCAGAGACAGAAGACACCTCCACCCTTCCTTGTTCCCTGGCTGCTCGTCTCCCTTGCCCCGGAGCACAGCCCACACCACAGAACCCACCACAGGCTTGTGTTCATAAAAATGCTGCTTGCACAGTCCCACCCTCGTCCCCAGTAACAACCGAGGCACTTGAAGCAGATCTGACATCTGTCCCCAGAGCAGCAGTTCCTGAGCTAACCTCATGTTGCTGAACCTCTAAGACCCAGCACCCTTTTGATGACACCAAGCCTTCCAGGTCCCCTTTGTGGCTTATTCAATGAAGTTACCAATCCTTTGTCACCTTTTGATTTTCCTTCTTTCCGACTCTAGACCTACAGAGGAAAATGCCTCCACCCAGTTCTGTGACAGCTTGAAGCCAGGCTGAATACCCTGCAGAGGCAAATAACATTTCTGCCCTTTTCTGCTTTGCAGAGAGCAAGCAGAGGAGTGGTGCTGCAGTCCCTCCCCCTTCCTCCCCTTGAACCCAGCACATATAAACACCGATTCAATTTTCAGCACTAAAAGCTCAGCAAAGGCAGCTTTTTCCTCAAATGTGAGGTGGTAACCACAAAGGATGTAGCACACCCTCTCCTCTGAAGGTGAGCAGTGAGGCATAATGAAGTCCATGCCTCATCCATCCTGGTTCCCACTAACCCAAGGCAGCTGAAAGGTGCAAGAGCTCTTGCAGATTAATAATTTAATGATTATATATAACAGAACAACATCATCTGACAAAGACAGCACTGTAAGTTATGTCAGGCCTCACAGTAATTACTTCTTTTCCCCGCCTTTATCCGTGGCCTATAAATGGCTAACAGGGAATAGAACTGTTCCTTATCAGCAACAACAGAGGCTCTCTGGACCTTCATGCCGTCTCCTGGAGCACCAATTGCCAGATCCAAGCCTGATACTCCAGGAGCCTGATAGCAAGACACCAGGAAACTGCTAATAAGGCTGCTATTCTGGTTCACAAGGACCAAGCAGTGTTAGGGACCTGGTATGTATGTCATGTACAGGGCAAAAGCCAAGCATTCCCTCCAAATGAGTCCAGTACGGTAGGCAGAAGAAGGAGACAGTAAAATACAGTTTTAGATCTGGATGGCTGCCTATCTACTAGACAGCCAAGAGCCAGTCTCAAGAGAGACTGTTTGCACAATTACTGAACTTAGCAAGCACTAAGCAGCTCACAGGAAAACCCTTCTCTGGGAGATTTCCAAACCAGAAGTGCTGGATACGCTTAGAGAAAGTTTCAGCATAAAGCACGGACGCTACCTGAAAATTCTGGATCAATTTTCATTCTTTCCTTTCATCTGTCTCTCCTGTTTTCACCAACCACTCCAGTGCCACTTGATCGCTTGTCCAGCAGAGAATTTCGGCACGTCAGTACTGCTTTACTACTTTGCAGTTCACTCTGCAAGCCATTCATACCAGACCCCTCATCCAGTAACATGAGAACAATCACTAAAACAGGAAGGTATTGTTTGGGTTGTGATTCTTCTGTAGGAAATGGAAATTGATACATATGGAAAGGTGCAAGAGAAGCCTAGAAATAGCACACATGCACACAAAAACCCAAAGTAAAAATCCCCCTTAAGACCAACAAAGTATTCTACACATTTCAGGATATAGAAGCAGCCCATGGGTAACACTGCCTGCATTGTGAGGAGATGTTTTAAGGTTGCCTACAGTCTTTCCAAAACCTGCATTATTTTTGGACAGAAACCACAGCTCAGTTAGGAAGACAAAAGAAAAGTTAGACCTGTGATTCAGTAATTTTTGTGAACCGTCTAGGAATATCCAGCTTTGTGGTACACAGCTGGCTGGGACACAGCACAGCCCAGCTGTGTGAGGGATTAAGCAAGAGGGAACAGGACTTCTACAAATCCACACTGTGATTATCTTCCCACAGAATTTATAGACTGGGCTTTCAAGAGGGCTCAGCACTCAGCAGCTGCCTTTGGGGCATCTACCTGACTGGAGCTACTGGGTATGGAGCATTTCCAAAAATCCATTTAGAAACCTGAATGGTGACCAGGTCACTGATAAATCTGGTTACAGCTGATAGTTAGGATCATTTATGAAATTCTATCTGTTGACCTGCAGAGCAAATAAGGACTAATAATAAATAATATTCCCTAAGCATGAATCAATCTCCACCTTTCTAGCAACAATCCTAAAAATACAGTTGTACCTTCCGTTACACCCTAACATGTCACAGTGAAACATGGAGCACAAACACCTCAAACAAGCAACTACTTCCTGAAATGGCAATGCCTTAAATGCCACAGATAATTCTAGTTCAGTTATGATTCAAGACCATGGTAGTGATGGATCTTCCATGACTTTACTCTATAGAATGCTCACTAGATACAAAATGTTTCTTGGACTGTACTTCCATACAGCAACACACTTGTTTAGGTTCCCACCTCACATTCATTTAACACACACATATTCAGTGCTGCTCTGCTCCTGGAAGGGACTGTCACCATGCACTCGCCTCTTTGTCACTTTTTCTTCCAAGAATGCTCATTTCTCTCAGCAGTTTATATAACCATGACTGTTTTTTGCAACAGCCCCTTTGAGAAGTTAGCACAAGCCTGGGAACACAGATTAAACTAGGCCACAGAGAGCGTAGAAGCAGAGATCACTGGTCCTAATTCACCACTGAATTACATGAACTTTACACAATGGCAAATGGAATGGGAGGCAGAGTGGATGAGGACTGGAAGGCACTGAAGGAAACGCTGCTCAGAGTCTGACTCAGTGCAGTGAAGAACCAAGCTCATTGCTCCTCCACAAGTTTGACATCTTGTACTGGTCCTCTTCTGGCAAGACAGTAATAAGCTTAAATTAACAATGTTTTGAACCCCGAGCATGTTCCTTGTCATTTTACAACCATTGTGGGACTGAACAAACTGGTTTAAATCCAGCAGCAATTCTTAAACATACGCTGCTGTGGTGTGTTGCTTAACACACAGATGTGCCTCTTCCCGCCACAAAGGGTGACTGAATCCTGTGACACAGAGGGACATCTGACCTCCAGCATGTCTGCCATCAGAGCCTTGGGCCACAGGCCTGCTAACTCCCCTTCCCTCTCTCCTCAAACCATCCCCCCAGCCCCTGGGAATGGCTGCAGCCCAGAGTTCTCCCCTTCCCATCCCCTCCATTAGTGATGCTTTGTGATTCATCTTCCTCTGAGCAGTTGCTGTCTCCCAAAGGAAAAGATCAAACTCCCTCTCCTTCCCAGCTCAGCTCCAATAAATAAATAAATACATGTACTGAAAAAAAAATTTAGTGAGGGAGGAGAAGGGAGGAAGCTGGGGAGTTCCTGGAACTCACCAAGGCTCCTCAGACAGCTGTAGAAGGCTCCTCAGCCATTTTCAGAGACACCAATGAGGGAAGAAAATTTCCAGCTGTCCCTTATTAAAACCAGCCAAACCAACTTGCTTAATGTTAGTGTGCCTGTGTGTCCTTACTTAAATTAGGGTGCACTTGGTCCTTATCTCAGAATCTTCCTCCTTCAAACCTCAGCTCCCCAACCACGACCAAATCTACCTTCGCTTTACACTCCTGCTATTTTCCACTCTAATCAGCAGTGATTTCCCCAAAACACATGTTCATATGCTCCTGGGTGTTCTATCAATGTCCAGAGGACAGTCCTCTCCCTGTGCCACTGGATGAGGCTGCAGCTCAGTGTAAGTAGGAGGCAGTGATGTGTCTGTGTTAAAGGCAACTGATACACACCAGAGTCAGGGAAACAGTTCTCCATGACACACTGAGAAAAGGGCTTTGTGTGGTTTAAAACATCTCAAACACCAGAGCCCTCATGCCTTTCTCAGAGCTGACCCCCTCCCAAAACAGACTTTTCAGCCCACACTTCCACATTCAAAATTTTTTCATTGCCCAGACACTCACTTAGGCAAGCACAGATTTGATTACTGATTTATTTTTTGCTACAAACAAAAGGGAAAACCTACCTTCAGTTAGGAAAGGTTGGGAATGCTGTGTAACACAGCTATAGCAGTTTGTACTATTGTCATTACAGCTTGATCCTATCTAGTCAGCCCATCTATTTGGCGGGGATATGGCTTTTTATTTGCACTAAATCAAAGGGAACAGCGAGTGCTCTTTGCAGAACTATCTAAAACTTCTTATAATTCAAAGGCTGCACTGTAGGAAGAGTGATGGGGGAGAGCAGGGACTGTGCTGCGAATGACAGGTGGCAGACTGTTGTTTGGTACCTACCAAATTACTCTGCTGCTCCCAGGGCTGCCTTGGCATTTCATTATCCCAACTCTCTCCTGGAAGGATGCGGACATAAATTCACACCTCATGTCCTGGTTTCCGTCAAACTGAGTAAGAGTGCAAATGCTGGCACCAACTGGGAATGCCAAGCAGGGTTTGGCATGCTAGAACAAACTCTCAGCTGTGGTCTTTGCCAGCTACCTGCATTTATCATTGTAATGGCCTGCCAGACAGGACTTGGCAAGCGATGGAGGAGGGCGGGAGGAGGAGGGCCAGGCTCTGCACTGCCAAGCAATTCATTCCTGTAGCTCCTGCCATCACTGTACCAGCAGGGCAACCTTCATTTTATTTTATCTTTTAACCAATTATGTGTCACCCAAATCCCACCTGCAGCTTTCTCCAACACAAATGGCTATAAATCACAGCTCAGAGACCAAGAGGGTTTTGCAAGACATTTGATTTCATAAAAAGGTCACTGTCTGTCTGAGGATTGCTGCAGCTCAAAAACGAACTGAATAACAACCTGCATTGGCAGACAGGGAAGGAACTGCTTCCATCGTCTGTTCCATGTTGTCAGATAATATTAGAACAATTAGGGAGGCCAACAATGGCAGGATTATTAGGATTCAGTGAAACCAAAGCACTGATAAAAATTCAGGGAAATATCTCCTCCTTTCAATTTTTGAAGAAAACATAATCAAATCAATAAAAAAGGGAAAATTGCATGAGAACACCAGAAACATTCAACATAACCTCCTTGAGAAGACAAACAGAATACATGCCTGTCATCACTACAGCCTACTCCAATCTGCCTGGGTGTTCTAGACCTTAACCCCCAGCTTTGCTATTTCTCAGAGCACTCTCTCTGTTCTCAGACCACTCAGCATGCTCTGCTCTCTAGGGAAAATGCTGTATTCCTCTTTTTAATCCATATGCTGGATACATAGTGGACTCTACAGGATTTCATGTTGTGAACCATATCACAGAGCAAACATTTAAGGATGCTCAAAAATAATTTGACACTGATGTTGTTCTGGACAGCGTTTCTTGCAGGTGACGTGTCACGCCAGACATCCTTGACAAACCAGCATCAAATTCTCTGAAAAGCATCAGGTTAACTGCAGGTGAGTGCATGAGGCACAGAAATCTCATTGTTCTCCTGGCCCAGACCATGGCATGTGACACACGGACATCCCTCTGACAGAATTTCCCAGCTGAGGATGCAATCCTGACGTGGTCCTTTCCCGGTCCTGGGGGTTCAGGGAGCTTATCAGCACGGCAGCCCTTGTCTGCTGCCATTGAAACCTGCAGTCTTACCCACAGCAACCTCAAAGGAGTGCCTCTGCAGAAGGCTCTTTTGTTGTTGTTGTTTCTAATTCACTGCTCCAAAATATTTCTTGGCTGCATCCCAGGGCTGAAGCCTTATCTGCCCATCCCCCCGGCAGACACACAGCAGCTGCAGAGGCTTATCACAGTTGCCTGTCCACTGAGTTTACAAATTAACACCCTATCGAGGCTGCACGAGGGCTGATTAATCAGAGAGAGGCAGTCTGAGGGCCTTTATCACCGTAAGCGGCTGCTGGGAGAGAAGTCACAAATCTCTCAGGAGGCCAGAGATGCCTTACAAATGAAAGAGCAGGAGGCCAGAGAGGAGGAGGGCCCAGTGGTAGGGAAAGCAGATATTTTAGAGATAGTGGTGGTGGAGGTAATGGAGCAGTGGGAGGGGGGGAGCTGCAGGCAAACGCCAGTACATTATGACAGCTAAAAAAAAAAAAGAGATAATTAACAGCCTATACCTCATGATTCTAGCTTTCCCTCCCCGGGCTATAATTTAGCCTATTGCTCCTTTGCTCCAGAGGACAATAAACATTTATTATGTTAAACACATAACTGTGCTGCACAAAAGCACCGTTCTTTCCCAGGTCCACTCCTTGCACAGCTGTGCAGCCCAGGAGGATGGGGCTGCTGAAGTGGGCTCCCCTTTCATGCAGAAGATTACTCGGTTTGGACACAAAGCACATCCCTGGCTTCAGCTCAGAGCTGTGGCGTGCTGGATGTGTTCATACTGAATGCCAAGGCAAATCCCATGAGACTCAGAGCTCCTGAATGGGGCCACTGGCCCACCAGCACCTGACAAGCAGAGTTTGGATGTGCTCAGGAGCACTGGCAGCTCCTGCAGAGATCGTGTGATTCAGGCAGGCTTCACCACCTAAGAAGTATCTCCTCTTTTTAATTCAGCAGCCTTGCTAAGAGGTTTACTGGGAAATTTCCAATCCCAGCAGAATTATGTGTAGGAGAGATTCTTATTACAAGATGAATATTACAGTCATGTGAGCTGTACTGGAGCAGTGCTGGCCCTGCCTCCTCTGAGCTCCTCAGCTGCTGTAAGAGCACAGAGATTTAGGAGATTTACCTCTTCTTGTGGACTGTGGCTCAGGGATTGCTCTCCTCTGCTTCAGTGCTAGTACCCTCTGTAGCCCTCCAGCTTCGTGCTTGTGGTAGGACAGTGCAAAATAATTATAAAAACCAAGGGGACTCACACTAAAAAGATTTAAAATCTAATACAACTTCTAAATTATATTTAAAGGAAACTGATTTGGACATCTGTCTACTTTTGTCAACATCCATTTCTAAATTTAAGTTTTCAAGTTTAATCCTTGAGACCACGACACACAGCTGGATTTTTCCTTGGAAGCCTAATATGCATGGAAGCTGAGATTCCCATGCACATGACTCCAGAAGGTAAAATTTTAATTAAAATGTTACCAGCATGAAGACATTCATAAGCAAACACTGCAACCACCTCCTGTCCAGTGCTTTCTATTAACACATCAGTAAAGAATTTAACAAATAACCTTTGGATAAAAGTGTCATTCAGTTCAGCTTTACCACCAACAGCGCCGGGTGTGTGCATGATCTTGGGGAATGGCCATTCCCATTTTGCCCACAGAAATTGTAGAAATAGAGGGCTGCCACCACCTAACTCAACATCTTCAAACTAGCTCTTTCCAAACAGCACCGGAAAGAAAAATCAAACAAAAATGAATGATCATCTGCCTTCTCCTCCTCTGTTGATCCAACGAGGAAACTATTTCCCGAACCACCTGGATTTTTGGTCTACAAACCCTTGCAGATGCCCAGTTTTAACACTATCCATTAGGTTAATTAGAACTGGGCAAGTAGATGCTGAGTATGAGTCCAGGAAAGGAACGACAGCTTTTTTATTTGAGAACTCCCTGCCAGGCTCTGTGAAGCAGACAGCTGCCCAAGGTCTTCTCATACTTCTCCTCCGCCAACAGACACCAGATTAATTTGAGCTGGACCGGACCCCCTCTCGTTATGTTCAGCAGACCCTGGGTAATCAGATGGAGAAGCTGCAGGATGGCACCACCTCCTGTCACCCCCATCACGTAACAGCAACTCTATACTTGAAGGAAATATCAAATATTCATTAGGTAAACAATGCGAATGCGGTAATCCCAAAACATGGTGAAATTCTAGAAGCTGTCTCTCTGGTGTTTATTAGATTGACTCTTTTAACTTCATTATCAAGTCTGCCCATCAACCCTTCTCCCTCTGTCTCAGGTCTTGTGTTTCTACATTTAAGGGGAAAAAAGTCTCTGTTGGACTGCCTGTTCCCCACAGCTCTGTCCCCACTGGTGGGACACCCTCACCCACCACAGAAGGCACGCATTTAAAGACCCAACAGAAGGGATTAGGAACACCTTAAAAAAGAATAGCATATAAATTTCCCTACAAATGGAGGCTGCAGAGGAAAAAATATGGAAGGAAGCCTATAGTTCACATCTGCAAAGCATCTGGCTTCCTATCCCTCACTCATTCAAGGGCAGTGAAGTGCACTCACCCACTTTCCATAGCAAAGGGTCACCAAGCTTTTCTCCTGTGCTATACAGTAAGTCAAGAAAGAAGCTCTCATTGTTGTACCTTGACTAAATATGGCATTAACTGACCTCATCTTCTGTATAAGAAGGTGGTGAATGGGGCAGTCCCCCATTTGCAGCCAACATATAATCTGTCTTCTCCAATTAGATACGCTTTGCAACAAGTGTGGTGGATCCATTTATTTCCATACTGCAATAATGCAGATAAATCCAACTTTGGCTCCAGTCCCACTGCTTTCAAAGCTGGGGCTCTGCATTTCCAATTGCTGCCCCTCTTTTTTTGTCCCCTTTTTTCCCCCCCTTCCTACTGCAAAATGTCACCAATTTACTTTAGCCTGGGGGCCCATTTTGAGTTTTACCACCAATAGATGAGAAATGCATTTTTCAAGCTGTTACCACTTAACTGTACTGATATCAGCCACTCAGGGGACACAATATTGTTTACACATCCTGCTCTATGGAATAAGCACGGATGCCAAAACTCTGCCTGGGTTGTGAAGGAGACGTTTACTCTCTGTTTTATGAGATTTCCTCGATTTGTGGCTGCCTCAATGGTCGTAAAAACAGCTGTAAATCAAAAGAGCACCACAAAATTGCAATAACAACTGTCGAACTCGGCTCTAAAAAGCATAACTCCCAGCACCAGAAGGTGGAAGGCTTTTCTCTGATTTAATACCAGGTGTGGGGGAGCCCTATCAAGTCTATGTGCAGCACTGTGTCTGCCCACAGCCACCCCCACACGAGCTCAGCCAAACCCCTCTATTTTGGCTGCTCCCCTATCGCTCGCCCCTACTCTGCCCCACGTAGCTCCTTCAGGCCCCTTTCCTCCTCTTCTCTGGAAAACAGAAGTCTTTTTCAAATGCCTGGAGAACGCTTATACAAATAACTGCTGAATGCACAGCCCTGTTTAAAGCATTAAAGTAGACAGAAAGTGAGCGCTGTGCTGAGCTGTGCTCTGACCTGTGGCTGCTCTGCAGGACGGCGATGGCTTTAGCAGATGACCTCAGCCTGTCACCTTGCTGCTGGCCTGACCAGGAGAGCCCCAGTTCCTGCAGTCTCCCAGCCCAGTGTTTAGGGAGTGGAGAGAAGGAGGAGAGGGCTGGTGAGACATGAGTTATTAACAACCGTCTTCTGGGAGCTGATTCGAGCTAAAATGGTTCCAGAACAGGCAGCTCCATTTGAGCCTCCAGTGAGGACTGGCCAAGCAGCAGATGGATGAATTCAAAAGTTTCTGTTACTCTGTGCCGCTGGCTATGGTCCAAACCAAAGAGAGAGTTTCACCCGTGGGTAAAACAGCCTTCCTGGATTTTTCCATGCCCCATTCCAGTTGCTTTCACAAACAATCTTCTCATCCTTGTCTCCAAAAATCCTAAAAGACTCTCAGTTCCTGCATCTCACCACCCCCTGCAATCTAAGACTAACTTGGCCAACAACAAACTCCCTTCAGCACCTCCCAGCCCAGAGAAACCAGCTGTGGCACCAACAGCCACACTATAAACCCTGGGCCAACAGAGTTACCCAGGCTCTTTGTGCCCTCTGTCCAAAGCATGAGAAGCTTTCCAGGCCTTCATTCTCTTTTTCAAACTTCCTCTTAAATCAAACTTCTTTCATGGCATTTAAATAACCCAACCTTCTCCATGACAGAAAGAGGTCTGTATGTGAATAAGCCAAAGTATGTGAAGAAATGATGAGAGAAAGTTCATGGAAAGTAAGTTTAGTTGATGCTCATCTCAGTTTTTCTATCATCTACAGCAGACTAAAATGCACTTGAGTTCCAGTGTGTTACTGTATCTCTGTCTGGCGGTGTGTTTTTCCAGATGCACATCCTAATTATGCTCTTCAAGCAAATGCCCTGTGGAGTGGGGTAGTAGAAGAGAAAACCTCTTTACAGTCACCACCATGCTGTGATCCATTCTGGACAGGAACTCCCCCCTGCATTGAGAGGACAATTTAATTTCCATGGACCACTTGATGTGAAGGGAAAAGGATCTATATTCTTTTGTCTGAACCCCACAAAGTGTCAGCCCTTCTTTCCCCATTCTTCCAGTAGACGTGTACATTCACAATCTTGAGAAAATCCCCAATAGATGGGAACAGGCTTTCACTTCCAATACATTATGCCTCCCTGCTATAATCTCTTCCTTCGTGTACAATGAATGTACTCTTGACTTTCCTTTGACTGTTTTCTTTGCAATTTTTCCTTTATGAATACAATCAGAGAGACAAAACAAAAAAATCCCCCAAACCTAAATGGACAAAAAATGTCATTCAGAGCCTTTGCCAATGATGTTACTGGCAATTCCAGTCGAGAAACCAACTGTACAGACATGAACTGATCTGACATAGGGAACAGCTAGTTTTATTTCCAAAAGCTCTGTGTTCTCAATGTTCTGGGTACAGGAACTCTACAGGCCAGCTGAAGCTAATAGGGTGAATATGTGATCAACTACACCCAGGCAGCTCTTCCAAATTTATTTCTTTTGTACTACAGTGAGTATTTGGGTGGGGTTGCAAAAACTATTAAAGCAGTCAAATGCATACCATGCCAACTACTGACCACAAAAACAGGCCATTTCCTCACACACAAACTATAAGAAACATCTCCAGTAACTGGTTTGTATCAGTAACCAGCTATTTCCAACAAAAACATAGTTCCGCTCCATTTGGAGTCTGGTGGTTCTCAAGAAGGATGGAAAGCTGTAAGTGTAGATGCATGACTTGTACTGGGAAGGTGGTGTAGCAGGACACGCCATCTAACAGCAGTTGCTTTGATGAGGCATAATTGCAGGGCAATTACTAGGTTAATTTTCCATATATACCAGTACAATTTCACCCATAAATTTCATTTGCCTGCGGCGAGCGATAGATGTCTGTCTGTTTGTGTTTTAAAACTCTCTACTGTGCTTGCTCATGGACCTGTGAATATGCAGAGCACCACTGATCTGGCTTTGCTCTTCTCCCTTCACGGTGATGTCTGAGGGGGAAATGTTTTTTTCAGTGGCTGATTAATGCTTGTCATGCTCAGCCACCGGCTGGAGGGTTTCCAGCATGCTCACAGACATGGCTTGCCTTGTTGCTGCAGGCATGGCCATGGCTCTGGGCAGGAAAGCTGTCCAGCTGGAGGAGGAACATCACTGCTGTGTGTTCAACCACCAGCTTTGCACGGGAGATGCTTTTGGAAGGAACAGGAGAGCAAGCTGTACTCGACCTCTCTTTGGCTGACCACCTCCTCGTTGGCCAAGGCACCAACAACTCCACTCAGCCATCAGGTCATTTATCCCCAGACACCTGCACCTCCAGGAGCCGAGCACTGGGCTCCTGGCTCATCTCCCTTCAGACTCCTTGTGGCAGGAGAGGCTGAAGCCACTGCCCTTTCCCTGCCTCTCTTCCCAAGTCCCACAACAGCTAACAGCTCATTTCACCAGAGTTTATTTCTGAACTGGAAGCACAAACAGAGCATTGTAAGAAACCTTTGTGATTTTAGCCCAGACATGACTGTGCCTGCTTAGTAAGGAGATGAAAAGCTTACAGTGAAGAAAGAGGCAGAATAATCCTGCATGTTAATACACAGTGACTAACACTTTCCTGGTGACAATCTCCTTGTAGTCTCTGCAGAGGGATGTGTGTAATGATCCTCCAGAGACACTATCTTGAAAATGCACAAAAGGCTCTGATCAGACCTCAGCATCTCCCGATTAGCTTAGCAAGAGCAGTGGAAGGGACATCAATTTTCTAGAAAGTGCATTCAGAAAGGCACTTGATCAAATGCTTAGCTCCATGTATGTGCTCAATCTCACTACAGCTGAAGCACTTTCCTAAACCAATGCCTTGTTTATTCCTTCTGTGAAAAATAAAATGGTGGAAAAACCTCCAAAAACAAAAATGCAGACCTGACCAGTCAACAGTTTAGGAAAATTCTGAATTTCTGTGTCTTTCAGCTTATCTCTAAAACAATTTGGAAGTGCTGACTGGCATATAGGAGGAGGAAATAAACAGAAAATAAAGAAAAATAGCCAGAATGGATGAAGGCATGTTATCATAAACATAGCCTAGCTTAGTGCGAAGCAAATGTATGTATCTGTTGTTGAGTATAAGCTTCCTGGGATTTTATTGTTCTTTTTCCTTTGCTAAGACAATACCAGATACACCTTGACAAATCTGGCATCCTGCAGCCAACCCATCAGCTTCTCTACACTGAGCAGACTGCAGAAAATGGAATTTTGCTTTCCCATTTGCCTCCTGGTCTCACTGCTGCCGCTCCCCATGAACACACTCGCAAGCCCTTCCCCTGTGCCCGGCTGGTGCGGGCTCCTGGCCTCGGAGCAGATGGCTGATGGAGCTGGGACTGCTGCTTCCTCAGCACCTCCAGTCACACCTGGGTGTCTCCTGCCCACCTCTGCAGGAACACAAAGCAAAAGGTGCAGCAGTTCTACACACAGTGAGACAAAGCCACTTTTTAAGCTCATTTAAAGTATCTATTTGACTAGGTATTTCTCAAAATAGGCACTTGTAAGCACAAGCTAAATAAGAACAGCAAAAAATAATCTAAGGCACCTAGAGAGTTTGGATTTTTAGTTTTTTTCCCAAACAGGTCTGTTGCAACTTTATCATTTTGCACAACACAATTTTATGCAAGACCATAAGCACAATTCTACCAGTCTAAGCTCCCCTCTAGCACAACCAAGGAAATGTTTGGTTTTCGACATCCAGCCCAAAGATTTCAGGTCCCAAGACTTACTGCTGTATGCAAGTAATGCAAAGAAGTCAATCCCTGTACCTCTGCCTTAATCTCTAGACACGTAATTCCAGAGCCCCAAGTCCTCCTCCAGCAACAGAGAGCAGCCTGAAGCATGTTCTGAGCTGGGTACTCACAAAGAACCACTGTGGGTTTTGTTGTCTTTATTATGAATACTTCAGGGCAATGACCACCTTTAATTTGTGCCTTCCATAACATCAAACATGATATTAAAACCTCAGAAATAGTTGTGCTTGTGCATGATATCCTGAAGGCTTTTTTTCTCTAAACCACTTCCAGCATGTACAGACAAAAGAAATAATGTCATCCTGCCTCCAACACTCCCAGCCATCAGAGGCAACATTAACCATAACTTTGCCTCTGTTCTACAAGAGTGTTTCAGTGCATTACAAATAAGCACCTTATTCAAAGCTCTCTCCCCAATTTATTTCACTCCAAAAAAGGAGACAGATGGTAGAAGACAGAGGGTTTTACAGTAAGAGGGGTTGGATTTTTTTTTTGCCTCTTCATTTGTTCCCTGTGCTGTTTCTTATCCTTGGGGACCTGGAGTTTCTTTTGATAGCACTGTGCTGCCTAATAAACACGCATACAAGCACAGTCACGAGTATACATCTATCACCAAAGAGCCCTTCTTGTCTCCACTCCCCACAAAGTTGATTAATGATTACGTGTTTAACACATACATTATACATGGGAGGGGGAGACGAAGAGGGTAAATCCAAGCCCCTGTATACATTTACATATATTTACATACTCACATATAAAAAGCAGAGGAAAGCAAAAGAGGGTTATTCCCATTGGGACAAAAATCCATTTTGGTAAACATACCTCCTTAGTTCCCATTTTTAAAAATACAAAGGCAAAGGAAAGGCTCTACCTGGTCTAAGGAAGAAACCAAAGCTTGAGCAATAAGCCTTGTGTGGTTCCTGCTGTTCAATCCAAACACTGATAACTGTGTTATCAGCAATTGCATTACTTATGGTTTGCAAATGGGATTGAACAGCTGCAAACCAGTTTGAGAGAAAGGAAAGAGGTTTAAGTTCTAAGGGTGCTCCTGGTTTGTATTATAAATTCATACAGCTAAAATCCCAGTTCATCTAGCAATAGATTAGGTAAGTAACTCAATTAAATGGCACCATTATGTACAAAGGAAAAAAAGTCTGTCCTGTCAGATCAGTCAATACCTAGAGGTACTGGGAGCATTCAATGGACTCAACATGGGATGACTACAGATCAACCACAAAGACAGGTCTGACCCTTAAGCACAGACAGAAGAGATGTGGAAAGGTACAACATGGCAAACTTCCTTCTCCATCCTTCCAGGCAGAGCCCATCCTTGGACCTGGACAGCTGCCCATGTAAAATAAAGCTGCCTGAAGGCTGCTTTAATCATGCTGACTGCCAGTGGTCTCAAGCAATTGTTCCAGCAGCTGGGGGAGCAGTGCCATGGTAAAGGACTCCCCTGACAAAGTCCCTTCTGGCAGCTGGGACAAAGCTGGCACTGAAACCACTATTGTGGCTCTCTGCTCTCCAAAGTGTCCCTGTGCAGAGTTAATCTTCCAGCCACCCGCTCTGCTGGTTTTCAGACATCTTTGCAAGGTTCAGATTTAACAGGGGGCTCTTGTGGCACACCAGTGGCATTAACCTCTGCTGAACTGATCCATCCCAGCCTCCTGCTCACCCCAGCTCCACCAGTTGCAGCCACAGCACAAGTGCTGGTGAAGACGAGGTGAGAGCAGTGGCCACTGACAATGTTTTTAAAACATATTTGCCTAGTATCAATCCTAAAGAGTGGAAGAGATAAACTGAGGGATGAAATGCTAGGAAAGAAAGCTGTCCATACACAGGGCTGCTACAGTCCTAAGGCTATGGCAGCTGGCCAGACAGAAAGCTCAACTACTTAGAAGGCATAAATAAGGAACTCTATTTTTATTCACTTCTTTTTTACCCTGTAACCTTTTGACTCTGAATCATGACCACTGACTCTATGACTTTACACTTTCTATTACTCTAAGGCTCAGGTTGGCACGAAAGAAGTCACATTCTCCCCACCTGCTCATCCCTTACTTCAAATATAAACATTTTCTTTAGCTGTACAAGAGTGGATGAGATTTGTCTTGAGTTTTTCAAACAGAAAAATGCACAACTGTTCAGAAAATCCCAGCTAAGACACTCCATTGAAATTTAGATAATTGCCAGCACTCATTGTCTCATCTGTATCCCTTCCTTTGCTCCCTGATCTCTCCAAATCTTTGAAGACCAGATTCTTTCAATACACTTCACCAGGCCACAAACTGAAGTGGATGCAGACAATTGCCACAAACACATCCTAACATAAATCTGCAGCAGCCATTGTAAAGTATTCCGTTCTTCTCTGCAGAAATGAAGGAGCCCAGGGTGGAACTGGAGTCATAATTCATGGCAGCAAATCCTTCTGGTGTGCAAGGCCACCACGTACCAACACCAGCTGTAGGGCCAGGGCTTGCATCAGCTTGGCACATGTGTTTTCATGGGCCCATTTTATCACTGTCTCATACAAACCCAAGCATCTTTCTTTTGCATTGCTACTGCAGCATTTTGTGGTGGATATTTCACATCTACCTGGGCTACAGCCAGGAGATCCAGTCTTTGTAACAGGGAAGTAATTAATAAAGAAATACAGCTCTATCAAAGCACTCTTTGTTCATCTCCACTAGTACAAACATATAGCTGATCTCAGCCAGTGCTTATCTGTTTCCCCAAACCATTTTCACACAATGGAAAGAAAAGCATGGTAAAATATAAAAATACAAAGCTATCCTTCCCCAGTCTAGAGGGGGTAAACCATATCTGGCTTGTCTGAGTTCATATCTCGGTGGCCTCCGAGCCAGAGCCAGACATCTGAGATGACAGGTAAGAATTTAGACACTTTTTGATTCTGAGACAGGAAAAATGATCACATTAAAGGTGTCATGGCTCAAGTGAGATACCCTGTTTCTTCTACCCCTCCTTGGCAGACAGAGGTCAGAGTGCTGTGTTCCAAAGGCAGCAGTGGCTCATGCCATGAGCATGGGTTATGGTGACAAACATGAGTTAAGGGACCTATGGCTGAACATCCTGCCTGCTTCATTAGCTTGCCTATGGATGAGGTTTGAAAAACACTATAATCACATTCATTATTATCTTCCCTGCTTCCAGATTTCAAGATCTTTTACTCCAAACTGACATGTTCTCTGGAGACTGTTCAACAATGTATGGCAGAAGCCTCAAGACTCTCTGCTGTCTCCCAAGGCAAACCTCTTGCACAACTCTGAGAGAGCAGAAAAATGACTCAACTTGCAGACTCTGGGGACTTTGGGGCTGAAGAAATGACAAACCATGCATGAAAACACTGTGATCGCTCTTTGCACCTTTTAAAGCAGGGAGATACCACAGAACAAAAACCAAAAAGCTGATGAGATACTCACTGGAGAGTGTGCAGGACAAGGAAAGTACCACAGCTACTAAACAAGTACCAGCACTCCTGCACCTGGCCAGAAGACAAGGTTACACCTCCAGCCCAAATAAGATGACATTTTTAAATCAAAGAGATTTTGATCTTAAGGTACAGATGTCATGAAAATAAGAGGCATGACTTGAAGATCTCCAAATATTGTTTGAAACAAAGATTTTGCTCTCTAGAGTAACTTTAGGGAGCTGGTATCCTTGGTGTACCATCTTGCCAAAACATAAAAGCCATATAAAACTGCAGGTGGGATAAGGGCCATCTTCACGCTACTGTTAGGTAGGTAGCCAGGAATGATGCCCCACAATAACCACACCTAAGAAATGTTTCAAGAGGCAACGGTGAAAAGAAGGGCACGAGAGAGCAAAAGGGGTACGTCAAGCTGATGCAGAGAAAATGGGGTTATCAGGTTCAGGGTTTGGGTTTATTTCACATTGTACACAGAGAGAGGCTTGTGAGTTCACATTAAACACAAAGAAGTGATCCTTCAGAGGTTTGGGATCTTGCCTTGGAGGGAGTGATGCAGGTGAGCACACGGTGACCAGGAGAAGCTCATTCAACCCTTCCCTGGTGCCTGAGCCAGAGCTTTGGAGGGAATGCCAGCAATTGCACAGGAATAACGTGTTGTGCTGCCAGTGTGGCTGCACCTCTGCTCCCTTCAGCCATGCAAACCAGAGCCCCAGACACTGCTGCAGAGACCTTCCTCACCACACAGAGTGAATGCATGAGAACATGGGCAGGGGAAAAAAAATAAGTGTCTCATGAGACAGGAGGGGCAGAAGTTCCCCTGCTGTTAGTGCCTTGGGTGGGCAGTGAATCCAGTGCTCTGCACCAGAATGAAATGAAGCCAAACTAGTAAGAAACAAGGAGCATACAATGGAGCACTGCTGCTGAGATATCCAAGAGACAGAGCAAGGTTTAAAGCTCACAGATTAGAGCACAGTACAACATGACAGAGTCGGCAAGGTACTCCACTGCGGAAGTGACTCAAACCTTGACATTTTGACTTTGAAATTCCTGTTCAAATATGAGTTTCTCTACAGCTACAGAAGCAATGAAAAAATTTCATAGCCACATCTCAGAAAATCCAGATCTGCAGCACAGCATCCTTTTTTTCCCCACCACATAGGTACAGAACCTAGTGTGGTGAAATCCTGGTCTGCCACTCAGACTTTCACGTACAACTAGAACGCAGGGAGTAATAAAAACACCTACCCCTGAAATAGCAATCTTGAAAAAAACCATTGCCCTTGATACTGCAGATACCCCTGTAATAATCTCCATCATAAATTGAAAATGTTACCCTTGCACCAGGAAGTGCTGGAAATATTTAGTGCTACTGTTATCAACCTGGGCTTAGTTTCATTAGCAGTCCAAACATGTGGCAATGAAGAACCCATTCAATTCTCTATCTCTGCCAGTGGTACACTTCATGGGCTCATGGAAAGCACACATAAACCCGTTATCTCTGACAGGAATGGACACATGTGTGCATGTCCCAGATTTGCAAATTGCACTGCAGCGAATGCAGCCTTCATGTCACTCAACTGCATAGCTTAGAATTTTACATTTTAATTTTTTTGATGTCTGGGGAGATTAAAATGAGAACTGGCAGCATGTGCAAGGGATACTGCACTTTGAATGCCTTATCTATAGTGATTCAGGCTTCCTGGAGCTCCAGATGAAGCAGGTTTTTCACGATGGAAGAAACCACATTACATTGCTCCCTAGGAAGTGAAACAAAACAATAAAGGACGGTTAATCTCTTCTCTAATTCTGCTCTGTGGGACAACTCCTTCAGCAAGCAGCGCCTGGCTGTATCTACCTGGGAGGGGGTCATTTTACTTCGGCTTCCTCTTCTGCTTCCCTCTGTCCCTGGGAGCGCTCTGTCTCCCTGCTGCATCTTTCAATGGCTTTATCAGAGCTTGCACCAACTCAAGCGTGAGAAGTAGCTCTGGGCCCAGCAGGGAGAGGTGGGGGAGTGTGTCTGTGTGTGCCGCGGGGCGGTGGGGGGAGAGAGGGGAAGACGAGGGAGGAAATGTTATTCTGTCCTTTGTCTTTTCAACAATTTCTTTTTAATGCAACTTGCAGAGCAGCATATAATTAGGGGTCTTGCAGAGCAGGCTTAAACTCAGGAGTAACCCTTCTAACGACCTCAGCAACGGATAATCAGGTGCGCGGCTGTGGGGCGCAGCACGGCTCCCCACCCGCCGCGCCGCTCGGCCTCGTAATTAGAAGCCTCCACACTCCGCTGCATAAAGGCAGATTGCAAGGACAGCGTGAAGCCCTTGTTTGAAGCTGGGGGCACAAAGATTGCAGTGCCTCTGATGGATGGAGACAAAGACTCCGATACTGGAACGCTTCCAGCAGCCTCCGAATACTCGCTGCGTTTCTGATGGACATTTTCAGGATTTCTTAGAGCGGCAAGGTTTATTCTCCCACTCTCCCTGCCACCCCCCCCCGCCTCAGAATTCCTCCACAGCTCCCTAAGCCAGGGATGTGGATGTGCCACTGTATGTGCACATGTCTCCAGAGATGCTTCCATGGTTGTATTATGAGAAAAAGGCATTGCCCCTTTCCTCCATCTATTTTTATTCCTTCTCGTTCCTGAGTGGGAGAAACATGGTGACACTTTAAAAATGCTCAGAACATGGGGCTCCATCCAACCCCTCCAGAAATTCCCAAGCTAGAATGGTGTTTTAGTTAAGTTCACACTTATTTGAAACTGTGGTATCAAGTGCTATGTTTAAGTTGTAGCTGATGTTAGTGTAATTCCCCTCAACACTTCAGCGTGAATAAAACAAGATCCCCTTCTTAAAATCACATCTCTCTTTGCTGATCACTACTTGCTTTTCTCTATTTACATAACTTTAGGCACAGGACTAAATGAAAACTGACACTGCAGTGTATCCTAGCTACAGGAAGGAAAGAGGAGGAGGAAGAAAAGGATTGAGGACAGGACCTCTGGGTGAGAAGAATGTGAGTGAGGGGAGTGACAGTCTGTGTCATGTAGCCTGATATATAACAGTCACTGACTTCTATTTTACCCCAATTTCACCACCTTTCTGCATCTTCTGAGCTGCTGCCATGGCTTGTTTGTGGGTTCCTCTGCACCTGACCCTCCCCAGCAACCCTGGGAGCTTCTCATCCCACTGCAGCCACAGCAAAGCGAACGGGAGAAAACCAAACAGCTCTGGCAACTTGAACACAGCACAGCAACAGACTGACAAAAAACAGCAAAGCCAAAAGTGCCTTAATAATAAAACTGAGGAAAAAAAATCCACTAGAGCGAATCAGAAACTGTGAATTGCCAGAGAAGCTCCCTTGGAAAGAGCAGAAAAGGCAGGTTCAGGGAAGAGCAATATCCATAAAGCGACACAGTGCCAGTGGTTTTTTTCCCTCTGTTTATAATGACAAGTTAACAGGGGCTGGAATAGAACAAAACATGGAAGATTTTCATAGGAAAAATCAGGACACTGTGCCAAGGATGGCTGCCCTGAACTCAAGTTATCCGTGAACTCACATTTGTAGGCACTTAAAACCTAGCAAGATCATTAACAAGCTAATAAGAACCACCAGCAAAAGGAACATAACCTGGATTCACTAATGTGTTTCATTTTGAATGATGAAAGGGCAGAAGCATCCAGACACTGGGTTGCTGCAGCTAAAAAAAAAACAAACTAGCAGAAGATGCTGTGATGTGCATTGTCTACTACCCTACCCTTTCCATACCAGTACATACCAGTTTTGATGCTGCTACATCAAAATGGTCTCCATCCTATTCCCAGTCTGTCTGTCTTGTGCTCTCCCCACTGTTCAGAAAGCACAGTAATTTCCTAAGTGCTACAACATCCTCCAGAAAAATGGACTGGAACAAACACTGTACAGCTCAGCTCAAGAATTTCCTTTGTCCCTCTGCACAGGCCCATTGAACCACTCAGCTCCATGACCAGCCCACTGTTCTGTGGAAATCAGCAGCTTCAAGGGAGCAAGGCAACCTCAGGGTGTGGGATCTGCAAGGACATCTCTCGGCTCATGACTGCTTCTCATTCACCAGGGTTTGAGGAGATACACTATGGGCAGTCCTGATTTGGCAGTTCATGCCAGCCTTGAACTCTGTAGTGGTTTTGCTTTGGTTGGGAGCATACAGGGACAAACCTGTTTATACCTTCCCTCTGAAATGATCTTACAAGCTTCAGATGCTTTTATGCTGGTTGTATCACATATTTCAGTGAAGAGGAGCATGGTTTCATCACATGGCAGATTCGCTCTACTTTTTCCACAGCAAGACGTGTAGTCACCTGAACAAATCTTTTCACCAGATCTTTCTGGGGAACTGATGATGAATACAAATTTGGGGAACTACAAAGAGGTAAGCTGTAAAGAGCTTTTGAATGTTTACAAGCTGATCCAGATCTGTGACACTCAGAAACTACGTAAATCCACCTTCATTTCTTTCAGCTTCCCATCCAACACCCTTGCTACAAACAGTTTGCATAAACTACTTCATAAATCTTAAAATTACTTAAGAAAGCACCTCTGCCAGCACCTTTGTCCCAGCCCAGTTCACTCTCCCTGCAGCTCGGTTCCCACAAGGACATGCACTAAATCCCATCAAAGCAGTGGGAGAGCCCGGCCTGGCCATGGAGCACACAGTCCATTTCGGCATGGTCAGAAGAAAGGCTCCTGCCCCTGGAGGGGGAGCAATCCTCTCCTAAGCCCTGGCTTGTGGTCTCCCAGCCTCTCTGAACAGCAGGCCTTGACTCATGTGCCTGTGCTGCCAGCAGTGAAGCCATGCAGACAGAGCTGGCCCAGCTCCTGATGACCTTGGAGATGCGGCTCCTCGGCTCAGGCGGAAATGTACGAGATCAGACAAGGAGGAGAACAGAAAAGGGAACGAGAGATTCCAGAGGGCTCCTCTGCCTCTGAGACTTGTTACTGTTGACTCCTTTAGTGTGATTAACTCCTTGACATCCTCCTTCTGTGACAAGTGGGGGAGGACAGACTGAACTTGGTGATTAATTTATCAGCGAACTGCCTCCTTCCCTTTCAAACCTCGCCCCCACTGATGATCTTTATGATTTAGTACAACCTCACGAGAGGGTTTACAGCCTGATAAAGGTTTGGCAGTTGTCACTTCACCACTGAAAAACTCCATTTGGGACATTGTGTGTTCCTCCAACAGACCTGGTGGTAACAGAGTTTGCAAGCTTCAGCCCACCCCACAAGCTCTGTGTGAGGAAAAGAAATCCTCTCCTCCTCAACCTCTTGCTCAAATGACAGTAATTAGGGAATCTCATCACCAGACCTGGAGAGGGAGGGGACGTTCACAGTAATTGGAGACATTATATGAAGCCACACTGTGCTTATAAAAAAAAAAAAAAAGAGTAAAACCTCACACAGAAGAAAGCAGCCCCCTTCCCCCAAGCTGGCTGGCATTTCCTGAATAAACTGCCTTTTTACAGGCACATCGTGTGCTTTTTAATACTGGAGACTACTGGAAGGACTCCTGCAGCCCGATTAAGTGTAATGCAGTGTAAAAAAATAGGAAGGAGGGGGAAAACCCTTGGAAAGGCAATCGAAGTGAAAAATCTATCAACAGCACGGGGGCTGCAGTAGAGCCAGGAGTCCTGTTCTGAACATGCTCCGACTTCCCAGTCGTTTGCTCTGCCGGACACTCCGGGGACCCCAGCACAGCAAACTACAATTTCTAGTAAATATATCCCAGGGACACAATTAGTTTTTCAGCTGGGGGCATGATAAATTGGTCATGCATAATTCAAGGCCAGCACAGGCTGAGTATAAACTGCTCGGTGGCAGCTTCCAGCTCCCTGACAGGAGAATGCAAATGCGCTGCTGGCGCAGGGGCTGCCGGACCCGCTGCTGGCTGCACCTCCTGCCTGCTCCCCTGCCCAAAGAACACTCCAGCCCTTCCTCCTGCACATCTCTGGGTGATTTTAACCTCACAGCGGTGTATCCATCACTGTCCGATGGCCTTGTGGGACCCAATGCACATTGTTATCACAACAAATACCGCTCTCCGCTCGATCTACTCTGTTTTTTCCATATGCAGACACAAGAGAATGGTTTTGGCACAGAAAGAGGCTGAGGGACTGTGTGGTCTATTGTCAGCATTAGATGGCCTGGGGCAAGTAATTTCCAATCTGTTTCAGCGTTCCCATCTACACAATGGAGATAATTCCAACCACGCAACTGCAGAGTTAGCAAGACACGCTTGGTTTGGAGTCTGATAAAGGTCTGAGAGGTGGCTGAGGATGTGCAGCCTGCCCAAACAACAGTGTCAAGCTCTCTGAGTTATTTTAGGTATCTAAATAAATACATCTGCCTGCTCAAAGCAGGAGAACAAGAGAACTTGCTGCTTCACGGAAGCCGGCCTAGTGATACATGAAGTGACAATTCCAAGGAAAACTTGGAGAGGCCTTCAAAACGATGCTCTCAAGTTTCTCAGTGCATTCCAGTACACACTGGAAAATTCTGCTAGAAAAACCATTACACATATATTCAGATACAGCCATGTAACTGAAGGCTGACAGACGTGTTTCACCAGCTGCAGTTTTCCTATCTACCAAAATCACAAAACCACTTCTCTGGATCCATTGCCATTTTCTGGCATTTTAAGCCCAGTTTGTGGGAAATAGTCTCAAAAAACAGGGATGAAATGGAACTAATAAAGAAATATTTTGTTAAAATTCTGCCTCTCTACAGATACAAAAGCCCCTTAATTTCATGGTCAGTTCCACATACCCAAATAAGTGAGGTAGATTTGCCTAATAGTGAAAATAATCCAAGTCTGTCTGTTTATTTTAACAGAAATATTATTTGGGGTTTTTTTTCTGAACATGACTCTCTTGCATAGAGCTTGGTTTTCCTTGAATGAGACAAAATAAAATCCAAGCAGGGATATAGAGGGTACAAATCTAGGGAGCACAGATGTTAACCATGGTTAAGACTGAACATCCACTTCAGTCACACAATCTGCCAGTATCAAAGTAACCCTATTATTGAAAAAATATATCCAGGAAAAAACCAAACAGTAACAGCAAGGATACTTTTTTCCTTCCAATTTAGTTTTGAACAAGTACTTCTTATCCAAGGAGTCAGGACCCTCTTGGCAAGACCACCACAGAGGAAATCTCAAAGCTCAGTTCACTGCAACCCTGCTTTGAAAGGGCCAACGCCCTCTGTCATCCTCTTATAACAGATGCTGTCCCAGCTCTTGTGACCAAGCAACATGCCACTTTCTGACATCCTTTGTGGAGAAGGTTAAGTCTAATGTAGCTAAACATTTCACTCAGTTTTTCTCTTCCTAACTAAACTAGTGTGCACCTGTGGGCACATATACACACATAATTACCTGAAAAGCTGTTACAAAAGTAAGAAGGCCAGACTAAATTTCATTTTGGACTAGATTAACTGAATTAGTGCTTCAGAAACAGACCACATTTTAACTGAACTTGCAGAGTTTTGTATGATTCAGCAAGTCTGTCTTGTGTGGGCACTTTCAATGACAAACCATTTATGAGGCTGAATTACAGGGTTGAGGGTGATGGAGCTCCTGGAGGCTGAGACATCTGCAGGACTGAATCTGAAGACTGGATTTTGGTCCCAGAAGGTTTTTTAGTCACAAAGAATATGAAGCTCTGACAGTTTCTGATGCTTGCCAGAAGACTTTTGAGGAGCTGGTGAGTGCAACAGCAACAACTTCACCAACAATCTCAAGTGATGCCAAACTGAATTCTGGGCTGGAGCATAAGCCATTACAGAGCAGGAGCTGAGGGCGAACTGAAGGATCAAATCACTCAATCATGGTAAGAATAACACTTCCTCCAAGACACCAAACCCCTTACTTTCCTAATTAAACAAAAAATATACAAACATTTTAAAATTTCAATAGTGTTTCAAAGGTCAGCTCTGTTTCACATCAGCCCACAGGGATTACATTAAAAAAAAACCTCCACTATGAACAGAATTTTTTACTTAGTGAAAACAGCAGGGACAAAATAGTGCTAATGAGGATTATTCTTTTTATGCACATTGGTAGGCTTTTTATCTTCACACATGAAAGTCTTCTCCATTGAGACAAAATTTCCTGGCACACATGGCACACTAATTCTTGTCCCAGCTATAGGGGCTGTCCACCTCACAGCAACTCACAGAAGCATAGAATGGTTTGGGTTGGAAGGGACTTGAAAGCCCATTGAGTTCCAAGCCCTTTGCCATGAGCAGGGACATCTTCCACTGGACCACACTGTTCAAAGCCCCACCCAGCCTGGCCTTGAACACTTAATTCCACCTGTGGAAAAAAAATCTGGGCTCTCAGCTGGGCAAGGTCAAAAGGGGAGCAAGGAGGAAACTTTGAGATGCAAACAACACTTCTCTGGGATAACCACTGCAGAAGACTGTCCATAAATATGGTGATGTGTGGAGAAGCAATACCTGTGCAGTCACCATCCTGCAGACAGAATTCTGTATTTCATTTACACTGCTCATATCTACAACACACAGTAAGCAGAGCCTCCCAGGCTTTTACAAGACTAGAAAATTAAAACCGCAGTTTGGTCCGAAATACTAAAAAACCCTTGATAGTTTCATGGAGCCAAGAGCCTCTGAGAGAGGCTGAACCAGCAATTCCTTCCTGAGTTTCCAATGGAAAAAGATTAGAAGAACATTACATATAATATACCCATATGCTTTGTTTTGCTTGCTTTTTGTTTTGCCTTTTAAGAAACTTCCCCTCCAGAATATTAAAAGTAACAAATTTTAAAATTTTTTTAACAAACACTAACCTCAGATCATTAGCCAACCTGGCAACAGACCAGAGAAAATTTATAGCGGACGTGCAACATCAGCTTTCATCCAGAAATGCTAATTTCAGTAAAATGAATAGTGTGTGGGCTTTTCATACTGCTTTGCATTTGGCTCCTCACAGCCCTGTTTAAAGCCTGGGAACCGGCCATATAGTTAAACTGCACAGATGTTCAACAATCTGTACTTGTGTTAATTACCCTAATGTGAGCAGAAACTCAACAGATCCCTGCTAATGAAGGAGAAAGTTTTCCAGTGTGACTACCGTATGTTTCATTGTCACTGTATTACCAAGCTTCTCCCCCTCCTTCCCCTGCCCCCCCAGCTCCCATTCTCTCCAGCTCCTTTGCATTCACATCACCCTCCTACCTCAGCATGCATGAATTGGACCAACTAATGACTGTGTATTCGCAACATGGCAGACACCATTAGGCTGATCGGAGGTGCGGCTGCTGAATTTTAACAGGCAATTTTAAACAAGGTAAGAAAACAGATTCATCACGCTCCCGATTCTCTCATCCCCACCCATCTGCCATTCTTCTGCCCTTGCCACAGCTCAGAAACACTCCTGAAGTGCAAACACACTTCCCCCTCCATAAAACACAGCGGCGTAGAAAGCAATGCAAATAGATGTTGCTGGGCAATTACTGGGGATGGGAGACCAGAGCTGGGCGCATCTGGGAGGACAGGATAACGAGGAACTCAGGATGGGAAAGGCTGGGAGCTCAGGATGGGGAAGGCTGGGAGCTCAGGATGGGAAAGGCTGGGAGCTCAGGAGGAGGAAGGCTGGGAGCTCAGGATGGGAAAGGCTGGGAGCTCAGGAGGAGGAAGGCTGGGAGCTCAGGATGGGAAAGGCTGGGAGCTCAGGATGGGAAAGGCTGGGAGCTCAGGATGGGAAAGGCTGGGAGCTCAGGATGGGAAAGGCTGGGAGCTCAGGATGGGAAAGGCTGGGAGCTCAGGATGGGAAAGGCTGGGAGCTCACGATGGGAAAGGCTGGGAGCTCAGGATGGGAAAGGCTGGGAGCTCACGATGGGGAAGGCTGGGAGCTCAGGAGGAGGAAGGCTGGGAGCTCAGGATGGGAAAGGCTGGGAGCTCAGGATGGGAAAGGCTGGGAGCTCAGGATGGGAAAGGCTGGGAGCAGCACGCTCTGCCTCGGCGGGCGCAGGCAGCAGAACAGGCTGTGGCTGAGCCTGGCGGCTGCTCCTCTGTTAAGGAGCGAGAGCTGCCGGGTTTCACTGCAGGAGCAGCAAGGAGAATGTTCAGCTGCACACAGGAGGTAAGACAGGGTTCTAAAGGGCACCATGGGAAGGGAAAGGCAACGCTCAAGTGATCAGTGCTGCCAGTAGCAATGAGCCAATACTGCTGTGCAACTTAACCCAGCATTAAAACATACTCGACCTCCGAAGAACTGCCTTTCCCACTGAGGATCTCACTTTCTCTTCCAGCGTCTGTCTGCTCCGCTCCCTGCTGCCAATCATCACCTCCAGCCACTTCTCTCAAAGCGATCTGCTCAGCAAGCAGCAGGCAAAGGGGGCCAGGGAAGGGCAACTGACTTGCCCCAGTAAGCCCCAGGTGACCTCTGAATGATAGCAGCCCTGGCCTGAGCCAGAGTTCACATCTCCCAGGTGCCACCACTTCACAGTCAGGCCAGTCTGCACCAGCAAACTGTATTACAATGACCCTCATGGGAACAAATGTACTCGCCGTGCTTGACCTGACTGGCAGACTCCCACCACAGAGGAAGGAGGGGAGGCAGCCAACTATGCTCATTTATTAGATCCACCCTGCTAGGTCAGCCTCTGCTGCTCACAGAGCCAACAACTGCAAACTCAGAGATGGGGCAGGAGCTGCCATCCAGAGAACTCAGCATGTTTCACCCGCACCATTCCACCCCTCCGCTCAGGACTGCCAGCTCTCCGCCCGACAAAGCTCGAGTTCCCTCTCAAAAACCTTGTTCTTCATGAATTGAGGAGAGATGGAGAAGAAACACCACACAAAAAGGTGGGGAGGGTATCCAGCATAACCCAGAAAGAGTTGAAAATTATTTAGAGAGCACTTGGCTCTTTTCTCCTACCTCTTCATCATTAGCACTGGAAGCAACACAGCTGTCTAATGGCAACTTCAGACACCCATGGGCCAGCAAAGCGACATTTTCCACACTTAAATAACACTGAGCTGATTTAATTACTGCACTTAATAGTAACAAAAGATGTCTCAATTTAATCTTCAAATGGCCCTCCAAGATCAAAACACAGCTGGCTGGATAACAAGATGGCCTAGGCCAGCAAACAAGTAGGTCCAATTTGTTCAAGAGCCGCATCCACTCCTGGGTATGAAAGGCCAAGGAACACTTGTGCATCGAACGAATCAAAGGAAGCAGCGCTCCCATCGCCCCCTCCCTCCCTCCCCGCCCGACTTTTGTTATAGAGAGCAAAAATAAAAAGGCAGCTGATTCATGGGTAAAGAAATGCAACATGATAACAGAACAAATGATGATGTTTGGGAGAGAAAGAAAAGAAGTAAGAACCAAGATTTAACAGGTTTTGCTTTTATAATCCTTCAAAATGATTAGGAATGAATGAATGAGATTAAAATCACATGCAGACAAAGGAAGGTCTCTAACTCTTCTGTTTTTCTTTCCATACTGGACAGAAGGAGATGGATCATTAAGGAAAGCCCTCAAGATGCAGCTAAGTGAGAACAACACATTCTTTTTTGGGCTAGAAAAGTAGGGAAAAATTGACCATTTACTTCTAATGTTCTCTAATTGTCCATACTGGGGTGTGATTATTACTTATTGCAAACTATTCTAAGAAATGTCCCTCTCTTGAGCAGCTTTCAACCAATATACTCCAGCTGACACAACAGCCAGGCCTCTCCAGGCAACTTCATGAAATTTTCAAGCTTTTTCACATTCCATTACAGCTAAACACTGAAAAGTCACGGCCAATCTTTCTGCCACTGCAACATTGCTGTGATCCTGGGTGGCAGGGAAGTCTAAATAAGCTCTTCTGATATACCTGGGATGTAGCTTCCCAACTACTGAGAGCAACACGAGTGACACACAGCTCACATTTCAGACCTAATTTTTCTAGCACTAATTAAAAACAAGTTTGCTATAAACCAGGTTGTTGAGCTTTGTGGAGTTACTCTGCATGAACAAAAGTCTGCTCTGCTGAAAGCTTAGGAAGTTCTCTCTAGTAATTATTCCTTAACTTTTTCCTCTTGATGGAGAACTAGGATGAGGCAACTAAAGTGTGCTGATTTTCTTGGCACCCTAGATCATGTTTCTGGGGAATATGGTTTCTTTGGGTTTTGTTTTTCATTAAATACAGAGCCCATTTCATCAACAGCAGTTGTTAAGCAACAGATGATGTCACTGGCCACTGCACCATGAGTGGGGAAGACAGGGGACACAGGGAAATTCCCTCCAACTCTGGTAACTCGCCCTCCTCTCCCTGGACTGTGACATGACAGAGGAAGATAATGTCCATGTTCACTACAATCAGAGCCAGACAAACCATTGATTTGCTCAAATACCCTGGCAGGGATGAGACATCTGACCAGAGTTACTAAAATGGGAGGGGCTGGGAGAGGTCCTGTGGCTCTGCCTCCTCCTCAGCAGGGCTAAATCTACGTTCAAGTGGGTTTTAAAGGGCCCTGGTTATCTGAGTCTGCATGCAAATTTCAGACTAATTCCCTCATTGTTTATTGAAGTACCTTTCTTTCCCAGTGACTTTGACCCTGGATAGACCTGTATTTTCAAAACCCCATTATTTTGCAATAAGCTGCTAAAGAAATACTCATTGCTTCAATTTACAACCTCCCTACTGATCTGTGCTCAAGTTCAGGGACCGAACCTTCATACTTTAAACTAGCTGGGTTCAGACATCTAAATGGCAAGTAAGAATAAAATTTCTCATCTCTCTGCCCAATTGGTTTCACTTAAGCATGACTGAACCTCATCTCAAAGCCACTTTCCCAATCAAAGTTCTAGATCAGTAACAAGAGTCTCGAGGAGGCACTCGCTGCTGAAACTCGAGCAAGTGCATGTTTCCAGTTTGCATGTTTGTTTAAGTAAGTGACAAAGATGGAGGGACCAAAAGCAATTCCCTTAACTAGAATTCACAAGTGCAACCAAGTAGAAAATCTCCCGCCTGCCTGTGAGGAGGGAGTCAGACTTTCTCAAAGGCTGAAAGACGGCTCTGCTCAATGCCCGGCAGTGCGTACAAAGCGCCAAGTGTGGAATCCTGACCCCGCTGAAGTCAGCAGCAAAATTCCCATAGATTTCCTCAGGGCCAGGATGTTCAAACCTGTTCAGACAATTCATAAACCACCATTTCAAGGGCACACCTTTGCGTGAGATTCCCAAGGGCCTTTTGAGTTTTGACTTAAATGCCTGGATTATTTTTACAATTCCAGTTATGGGTTCTTTGTTCGAAGGGAGTTAAGCAATACAAAGAACACAGCGAGAGAACAATGAAGGTATTACCATGCATGATTTGTCTTTAAAAAAATTCCTTTTCTTTTCATGAAGTTATAGATCCAATTTCAGTCTTTATTATCACTTTGCCATGTGAGAAAGTGGTTCTTAATTTTAATAAAGGAAGGGAGCTTCATATTTCAACAAGAGCTCAAACGCTTCCTGCAATACAGGAGGTGGAAAGCTCTTTTGCTAACAGTTACCGCAGGCCAGATTTAGGGAGGGAAAGGGAAATAATCTGCCCACACCAAGTAAATAAACCCTGTCTAGGACATACCTAACAGTGGGCAGTAGCCCAAAGACATCTTGTCCTATGAGATCATTTCTGCCCCCTCCATTTTAAGGGAAATTAAGAGCTTGCTCTGCCAAGCACATATTAACATTTCACTTATCACTAAACTTGGGGTCCAAGCAAGTACACATGCTACTGCAGTCTGTGGTGCACGACTGGACTGATAAAAATCTTTCCACGATGTTAACCCATCTGGAGAAAGAACCATGTATGCAGCTTTCACTAAGATTACCAGATAATTATCTTCCTCAAATCTACTTTGTCCTTAGAAAGGAGTCTGCAGTATATCTTAGGAGATTCTCCTCTAAAACTTAACTATATTCTATTTCATGTGAAGAATGACAAGTTTAACCCAATTCACAAAACTAAGTGCCCCAATTCACAAAGGCTTGTGTAGTTTATCTTTGAAAAAATGCTACTAGTGGCCCACCAGTCCACTGCATCCTACTGCAGCAATTTTAAATCAGAAATGCTAGTTGGGTTTGGCCAGCCAAACCTTCAGAGCTATTGCAGTTTGAAATGTACTATGGAAATTTCTTTTTCCCCAAACATGACCAACAGCCCTATTATTTTACAGCCTTTCCCATCAGACCCTGTTTACATTAGCACTGGAGCCACAGTACCAAAATCCATCTTTAAATATGGTCCTCACTGGTAAAAAGTAAATATAGCTTTGCAAAATTGTTTTTTAATTTTGTTCCATCTCTGTTCTGGCAAAGGAAATTAAGCCAGTTCTAAACTCAGTACAGAGAATCTGGTTTAAACACAGCCTACGCTGGAAGTGAAATAAAAATCGGATGCAACATACATTACTTAGATGATCTGTGACCCAACTTGGGCTGTGACCAAAATACCTGACTTGGGCTGCAGTTACACACTCATCCAAACGAACAGGACTGTGGACAGTGCCAGTACTCTCATTTTCCACTCAAAAACCTCGAGATGTACAGCCAGCTGAGGTGTCCTGCCCATCAAGGGCATGCTGGAGGAGCACACAGCACGGGTGGGTGATCTGGCCACTGGGACACGCCACCTGGGTGCTTTACATGTGTCACTCATTGTTATTAATTCCACACTCTGCATATCTGTACAAGGGGAAAAAAATAACCCTAAGAAATTGAGAGCCATGTAGGGAACACAGTCCTGTTGATAGAGGACTAACAAGAAAGTCAGTAAGACACCTCCAAGCAGACTTCAAGCCAGAGCCAAAGAGAGGAATGGAGAAAAAGCAGCAGCAACTAGCATTTTTATCTGCCAACTTGCTTGCACACAACTCCCAGCAAAGGGATTTAGCTATGATAAAGAGGGCTGCAAGATACCGAAGCGAGATATGGTGGTTTTGTGATTCTTTTCAGGTAGCTGAGTACAAAATCCCTGCCCCTTTTTCTTCTGGGGCCATTCATCTTCCCCAGGTGATGGAAAGCCAATCTCCCAGCAGGTGGGCCTGCTCTTGCAGACCTTAATGCTTAATTGCCACAAATCAATTCCAACCTTGATGCTCAGGCTGCTGCTACCCCATCCCCGTTTCCACCCCTCTCTCCTCACACTGATTGCAGTCCAGGATCCTCTAACTAAATCCATCTTTGGACACAGCAGCCAGGAAAAGCAAATCTTCAGCTCCAGACACTGCTGGCTGTGGCCAGTGCTGTGAGCTGACCTTACACAAGAACAGCCTCAAAAAAAAACTTCAGCTGTGTCCCTGTGCACGTGTGCACACACACATGCCTTCTATTTTATTTTTTTGTTCAACTGGAATTAATCAGGAATGATAAACACTGTTTGTTTCCTGAAAGCAGCAGTGGGGGGATGAAATATGCCTCTTAAGCTTATCAGCTTCAGCACCACTGAAGAGAAAGCTGGCTTCTAAGCCCAGGGATAATGGGCTGTCCTTTCAGGAAGGTATCAGAGGTCTCAGGAGAGGGACACAGCACAATGATGTGACCTTCAGCTAATAAAGCCCACCCTAGAGTCCAAAGAAGCTTGGGGAATATTGACAAAAGTTCATATTTACAACAGCCTGGACCCTTTCCAGATACCATTACCAGTCTAGAGAGCTGCAGCCTCTGTATGTACACTCACACAGGCTTTTATTCTGCCTCCTTCTTTCTTTCTTTGTTCCCATGCTGGCAAAAAAAAATGAATTAGTCAGAAAATGGCAATTCTTCTGCTAAGAAGGCTCCACCAGCATCTTTTTTAACGGAGTTACTTAAAATTTTAGTTTCAACCCTATCCTCTACTTGAAGGAGACTGAAGGCCTCTTGCAAGGATTCTTGGTGCATCATCGTGTTCATCAGGAAGAAAGCATATGTGTTTTTGTGGAAAATCTGCTGATTTATTTATAATTCTTTAAACAAAAAGGCAGACAACATATTGTAAAATGAGAATGTTGCTGGGTTTTTCTTCAAATAGGCACTGGCAATCAATGCAACCCATCAGAAATACACACCCAAAGCATTTTCAGGCAGAAACTGATCCCCCCCAGTCTGCGTTGTGGTTGGCAAAATGACATTTAGCCCATAACTAGTATGCACTGGCATGACTGGAATACAAATAAAAATAATATTTTAAAAATTGTTCATACGGTGAAAAAAGCCAATTTCAAAACATAAAAACTGTTTGAAGCTGGAGTTTCATTTTTCTGCCTCCAAAAATAGTTCCAAAACAAATATATAAAAATAAAGGTTTGGAGGAAATATGTTTTCAAGGGTAATTTCACTGAAATCAATATTAAATCTCAAAACACTTAATGGAAATAACATCTTCAGTGACAGAACTATTTTGACTGTACTTTCCAGTCCAGCTATATGCCAGTCTGCCATTTTTATTTATCTGCTTCATAATTAATCTTTGCCATCCTGAAACTAATCCTGCTGGGGATCAAAAGGGATCCAAAAACTCAAAGAGGTTAAACTTGTCCCAATAACATCTTCTAAAAGATGCCTCTGTATCATGGTGGTCTCATTTACCATGCCAGTATTTGACAGGCAGGAAGAAGGCTGAACAAACCTCTATGAAGACCACACATTTCTCACTTTTGCAGCTTTTTTTTCCAGTGAAGAACAAGTTTCCACCAAGTGCTACAGTTACATCAGCTACGCAGGCTCACATGCAATTTTCCAATTTCCTAGAGTTTTGGCCCAAGCAGGCATTTTACCCTTTCTCCTTAATCCCATCCAAGCATATTTGCTGTCAGGAGAGTTCAGGTGATTGATTGCAGCCTGTCTGAATCCAAAGTAGTCAAATTAGCCATTAATGTTGTGCTTAATGTGCTCACACAAACAAGGTCATTGGTTGCATCGAGACTAATAGAAGATGACACACACTGGGACTGCACAGCCCAGGGGACTGCAAACAGGATGAAAAAGTCTTTGGTTTATGGCCACTACCTCAAAATCAAGCCTGATGCTACAGGCATCCTATCTGTGCTCAGCACTCCAGCTGGGATCCACTCAGCACAAACCCAGGGCAGGAGCACTCGGTTCTCCATCACCTCCAAGGTGCTATTGGCTCCACTGCAGACACATTCTGATCCCTGTCAAGGTAAACCATCCTTCCTCCTGGATGTTCCCCCAAACACTGCTCCAAATTACATTCATCTTCCCTCTTGAGGTAACAAAAATCAGTGAGCTAACAAAATCAACCAGCAGCAAGCAACACTGAACTCAGGAAGTGGTGTAACATAGCTGAAGAAAAATAGAAAGAGTTAATAGTGCCACAAAAAAGATGAAGCCATGTTCTTCTTGGAAAAATACCAGCTAATTCATCTGTGGGGAAAAACTCCTCAGGAGAAGTTGGAAAAGTGAAAGGCATTGGGTTCCTCCAGCAGGAATCCTGGAGCTCTGCTTGGAAAGCTGGAGCCCAGTAGGCAAAATACCCATTACCAGCCCACCTGAGGGCATGCAGACACAAAGACTGCTCAAGCAAAGTAAAACACCATTTTCTATGAATAAGAGAAGGTGCTACACATGATAACATGAAACACTTGGAATCAGCCTCAATTTCTCTACACACTATTTCAAGGATGAGAGGTGATGTCTCCTGGCTGCCACCAGGGTCCTCACTAAGGGCTTTTCATTGCCTAAACCTCTACACCAGCACTGTTTTATTAACAATAACAGTGAGTTCCTATTGAGAAGCTCCAGAAACAACTATGTCTGGTAGCAATTTTATACCTGTTTTCAATGGCAGAGCCCCCTGGCTCTCAGGAAACCATGGGATATTAAGTGTATCCCAGAGAAACAGGCAGATCCAGGACACGTCTTCTGCTGCGGTGGATGGGCAACTGCTCTGAACTGCTGTCCTCTCTACTTACAAACCACAAACACTCAGAAAATGCCTTGCTTTTAGGGTGCAATTTTAATACTGAATATTGGAGTTATAAAGCTGAAAAAGCAAGCTCCATTCTGAGAGGGTGTAACAATCCTACCTGTGGCTGTTGCCAGCACGCTCTCCTGCACCCTACCTTGGAGCACAAAAATGTCAAGCATAAACGGCCTGCTTGTGATGTTACATGATATGGCACAAGGCTTTGTCTCCCTTTAGTGATGAGGTGAAAGAAATAAAGAAAAATCAGGGCTTGAAACTGCATAGAATTAAGCCTTAATACCAGCCAAGCTGGAGACTGGATCTCGGAGGCCTGTTTCTCTCTGAATTTCTCCTTGCTGCTGTGACATGCTCACACTGAAAATTTTCCCCTGAGCAACTGCCTGACTAAAATACAGCACACCCTTACCATAAAGCCCTTTGTTAAAACATCTTTGCCATAAAGCTGCAAAACCTTGGCTCCCAAGTACATTAAATCGTTATAAACCTGCCTTCGTTTTAACCGCGCAGTATTTCAAAACACAAAGCGCTTCTTCCGAGAGATAGCACTTTAATGAGGAGAGGGGTAAAATATATAAACCAAACCTCATTATAGCATAATTTCCAGGAGACAAGCATGCTGTTATAAAAGGATTCCATGGCAATAGCATTTCACATCGCTTGATGATTTAATACTTTTAAAAAGCCACTGCTACTTTCAGCCTTTGGTGGTGTTTTGTTTTGAACGTAACAGAAACAACCAAAATTATGGGTCCACTGTCAGCTATGTATTTTATATTCTGTAAATTGTTGCAAATGGTGGATTCAACTCTAAGGCATGCTCACAAAATATAAAAGAGTCAGTAAGAGACTGACTACGAGTTACTGTGTATACTTTTTCCTTTAAACCTCTGCATTCTTAAAGGTTGTTGCTTTACGCATGATGATGCAGCATGGACATGGTAAATTACCCAAACCAGATCCAATTCCTACTGGATTGAAAGTACTTCTAATGATACAGTCTGCTCATGTGTTAACAATGAAGCCAAAGAAACCTATCACACTATAAGAAAAATCTGGAGTATTAACAGACAAATGAAAGTAATGGATATAACGCCGTTTAATACCACCTGTCAGATAAATCAGGGTAACTGGCACATCAAAGGGACTGCAATTAGTTTCCAAAAATGAGAATACTCATTTTTCTTTAAATCTGAAACTTGATTGCTTTCTACAAAATGACAAGTGGATCAGCCTCCCCCAGCCAACGAGAAAAATGTTACTGGAGAAAACTGTTCTTCCTAAGAACAAATTATCTATCAAAGGAGCATCCTGAATTACACTTGTCTACAAGACTTTTAAACTTAATCTAATAAGAATTGCCATTATTGATTACAGTTCTTCCACATTAGTCTTCCAGTTGTAACTTCTGAAATGAAAGCTTAGCAATGATTAGGTATTTTCTACAGTCAGTAGAGAAAAATAGTGAAAAATAAGATGACCATAAAGGCCTCCAAAGAAACAGTGTACCTATTTTTTTTTTTTTTGAGAGGAGGAAATAAAACAAGCAAAAAATCCCAACCCCCGCCCCCCAAATAATCCCATCCCAAACCCAACAACAAGCAAGGGGAGATGTAACTCATGGCAGCTTTGACTTAAAGCACATGTAACACTGATTGATGGATACTGAAAGCAGAGACACCTGTGGAAAATTAAACCCAACCAAGCACCAAAATTGGGACAGGTTTTTTTCTGTTTCTTGGTCCTACTTTAGAAAATTGCGCAAGAAGGATCAGAATTTCAGGAAATGATCATTCTAGCTACTGTCACAGATCTGGGTCAACAGCAGGGTAAAAGTTGACCTGTAATTGATGCCTATAACCTGGTTAGGATAAGCATTTCCTCTTATCTCTTCGCTGCGGCTTATAACGAATGATATTCTGGACTGAAGGGTGCTTATGCTCCCTGATTACCAGAAGGTTCAACACTTACTACATGGCTACAGTGATGGAGTGGCACTTCTGACTGCAGTTCTCAGAGAGGGTATCTGAAGAGAACACAACACACCAACCCTTTTCCTAAATACAGCATCCATGATTTTGCCATTTGAAGTCCTGTTTCTGAGGTACTTTTTACAATTTTCGTTTTTACTGATGTGACTCTTGTTTCCAGGTTTACAGCAAAAGGATAGCAGATTCCTCCTTTACTGTCACACTCTCTTGTAAGTCACAAGAGATGTTTCCAGCTCTTACCAACTTCAACATGGCAGAAGACAGCAGGCTGGACAAGTCTGAGGCAGCACATCAGCACATCAATTTTAAGGTAACCCAGCCTAGCACGTGCCTTTGCTTACCTCAACTTTAATATTTTTCTGCTTGGCTCTGCAACTAAACCTCGAGGAAGAAGATAGCTGCAAGCAAGTGCACATGCTACTTCTGTTTTACAATCTTCCCACTTCCTCCATTATAGGTGAGCGTTTGGGGTGCTAGAAACAAGATTTATCACAAATGTGCAATGAGACCCTGAGCTAACAGGTTAGCTGACATGGAACTGTTAACAGTGAATTGGCTTGGAGACAGTGGGGGGAAAAAAAAAAGGGGGGAAAAAAAGGGAGACAGAGTGAGAGAGACAGAGACAGCAACCAATTCAGCTGCAAGAAATCAAGCTAAATCAGTCCCAAGTGCCCATGTTGGAGAGACTTGATCTCATACCTTGCTTGTTATCAAGGCACTCCTGATACGAGTCAGCTCCAGTTCCGTTGCGGTCTACAGACAAAACAAAAAGTTTCATTCATATCAAACATAAATATTAGAAACGTCTCAAATGGCAGCCCTGCTGGAGCAACACGTTAGGTGCAAACAGCGCTACTTCCTTCGGAGGCCACGCTGGTTCGCTGACAGAACCTGTGAGTGGTTACAAAGGTGCGACAGACTGACACCAGCCACTGCCAGACACTTATTCTAGTCCTGGCCAGGAGGTGATCCCAGCCCTGCCCATCTGTCTCCACACTGCTGCTGGCACAGGGGAGGGGATTACAGCTCCAGCTGCTCTGAGATCCTTAAGCACATTGAGGATGGAATACTTGGAGTTCAATCTATCATTGCACTGCTCTCTGTAGGCCCAATGGAAGCACTGGTTTGAACCAGCAGAACTCAAACTATAGTCTAGAAGAGACTTCTCTGTGGCTTCTGGTGCTGTGAAGATACAAGAACATGCTTTCCAAATATTACTTTTCCATGGAAGCAATGTTACTGTAGTTACCACTGGGGTTATTTGATCCAGCAGCAGCAGAGGAGCTGGTCTGTGCCACGAAAATGGGAAGCTGAGACTCTTGTAACACATGTGTGCTCCACACAGGGAAGAAAACAGACAACTCCCAAACACAAGTGTGGTCACACATGTGGCCTCTGACATCCAGCACAGATATCACCTAACAAAGCCCTTCATCTGCATTCGAGGTTCAATTAGATCTCATCACCTGTGTGTAGAAATGGTTTCACCTGCAGGTTAGCAGAATGAGGTTACAACATGTTTTGGACTTCAAATGCAAACCAAAGAATTTTCCAGCACAGCTTCTGCCCCTGCTTTACAATTCAGCTGAACCACAAAAAAAATTGCCTGGATGGTCCTCAAGAAAAATATTAAATGCATCTGTAAACCCAGGTAAACTAATGTGCAAGTAAGCTGCTGAAAGAACCTTACACACTGTGTTACACGAGGACTAAAGCAACTGAGCCCATGAGGTGTTTGCACAACCTCAAGAAGTGAGCTTTTCTACATCACACAGGTAAGAATGCACATGTGCTAAAATCACTACCACAAGATCAGTTCACCCATGGCACCTTCTCCTACCACAGCAACCCCAATGGCACTGGAGACAGCTCCTCTACTGGAAGAGATCCATGAGGTGATCATGATTAATGAAGGAGCCACTCCACCAGGCTGAGCTGGGTGGCCAGGCTATCCCACAGCAGTATTTCAGTGTCACCATCCAGAGCACAACAGCAATGTGTTTATTTCTTTCTAAAGATGCTGTTCAGGACCAGAAGTTTATAAATATTGTTCACAACAGAAAAAAAGACACTAAGGAGAAGCCTGCCACCCAGGCACCTGCAAACAACTTCATTTCTATACCTCCAACAAGCGACTGCTCCCTGACTATGAGGGCTTGCTGGCATTACTCCCGTGTGGCAAACACATTCCCACATCAGCTGCCCCTTTTATTTTTTCTCAACCATCAACTGGTGATGGCTCCTTGAAGAGGAAGAGATTGAGATCCGAGTTAAAAGGCTTCACATTCAGCAATAATATTTAATGAACAAAGAAGCAAAAATTGAAGTTGCCCCACTGTTTGTGTTGTGTAAATCGCAGATAATAGATCTCCCTAATCCTAATGAGGCCTTCCTATTAAAATCTTTATTAGCTTTCAGCTCTGCAGATTGCCCAAAGGCTCATCAGTTTCCCTATCTCTCAGTACCAAGATCTGCTTTAACTTTTACAAATAGCTCTAAGATATTTCTCAGCTTATCAGCATTGCCAAGCAGTCTGTCTTATCATTACTATTGCAGATAAAATAAATGAGCTCACGATGATATGAATAATGGCATTTTCTGTAGGCTGGTTTCCCATTACATTTTCAACAGATTGTAAACTTAAGCACAAAAGAGAGAAAAAATAAAAAAGAAGCCAGTGTGTGTGTGTGGGGAGAGTGCCTTTTTTTTCCTTCCCATTTACCTTCAGTGCCTTAGAGCACAGGCTGCATTTTAAGCTCACCTGATGAGAGCTAGTAATTAATTTTGAAAGGGAGCAGAAACACCTCAGCTCTGCTTTCTCTGAAGACCAAAAGCCCAGTTACTTCTGGGATGTTTTTTCAGCTGCTTTTGTTGGAGAGAAGCAAGGGCTAAACCACGCTCTGCCTAATGAAGCCATCTTCATTAGTTTGCTCCTTTCCCTCGCAGCCTAGGAATACCAGTCAGATTGGGAATTGAAATCATGAAAAGCAACAGAACTGCATTTGAATTAAAAGACTAAGCTACAAAGGTCTCCGACGGCTGCTCGGGGCTGATTAGCACGAGGCGCGTGTGGCACCGTTGCGGCACAGAGCGAATTTTGCAGCGCACGTTCGCGGATAAAGGCAAAGCGTCCGCGGGAGATGGGAGCTGAAAGCCTCACACGCCTCTGCCTTCCCGTGACAGCGAGCAAGGAGGTCATGTTCTGGCAACCATTTTCTGCCTGGTCCCTGCAGCAATCGCTACAGGGTTAAACGCTTTCCCGCTCTCCCCAAATTCCTCGCCCTGTCACTGTATCAAGGTTATCTATTATTGGCAGTGACAGGTGAAAATTAATCTCCTAATTATTTCTTGCTGCGTAATCTGCACTGAAGGAGTAACGTAAAAGGATTACAGTACACCCTCTACGGAAGGCTTTGCTAGAAAGCCAATCATCCAGGGAGATAGAGGGGATGTGGGAAAGAGATATTTATGATGGATTTCCAACCATTTTGAAGGCAGAATACACTATAACTTTATAACCGACAGCTCTGGAGTGAGGATATTCTTGCAGGTATTTTAATAGCCTAAACACTTTTTATTGCTGATTCCTCCAGGAAAAAAAAAACCCCTCAGATTTATATCCATTATTGTCCCCGATTCTCCTCTGGAATAGCAGTTACTGCAGGAACAGCATTCATGTACAGATGTTTTTTACCCCCCACAGAAACATTATGGCAAACAATGTACCCAGACTGCTTCAACTCAATATTAAAAATCTTGCAGCTACCTTCCACAGAAATTTAACTGTAACACTTTTTCCACAAGAACATAAGCTAGACTGAATACTTGCAAAATAAAAGCAAATTTTTAAAAAAAACCTCATTTTGTAAGCAAGCTAGAAATATCTTTGGTAACAACATAAACAGCCACCTTGAAATGCTGGCATAGTGTAAACTCCAGCTCTCCTCTTACCACCCACCAGAAAATAATGTTTATTTTTACAGGATTAAAGAACACATTTATTTTTAACCCTTTCCATGCAGCCATATAAAGTACAAATGCGTGTTTTCAAGAACCTATTTTTCTATGTCCATGTCAACAGCACCATCCTAGTTGAAGTTTCCAAGAACAATCCATCACAGGTTGTACTCAAAATTACATTAGCTGCCTTGAGAGATGCTGTCACTACCTGTGTCTCTGAGATAGTTAATGCAGGGGTCCCTGTCTATGAAGCCCTGCCTGGCAGGTAACAGGGCAGGGCAGCAAGGAAAATCACCACTTGCAATCAAGTCCTGACACTGGTATCACTCACACTTATCTTCCATTTCCTTGACGGCAACGGTGCAGAAACAGCTTCTACACCGTGCAGAAAAGTCACTAATTCATTCATGCAAACTCTCAGCGCTTAAATCCAGCACCATGTTCCTAATTTTTGGAAAGCCAAGCCCTGACACAAACCTGGACAGAAAGAGACCCGTCAGCAGTGAGCAGCCAGCACTGTGGTTTGTGCTTCCATGGACCAGGATCTCATGGCTGAGCACAAGTAAGTGACACTGCCCCAAGCTGGGGCAGCCCAGGACAGCTGAGTGACACGAGTGCCGGTGTCCCGAGCTGGGGCAGGAGCTGGTGGCTCAGGACAGCTCAGTGACACGAGTGCCAGTGTCCCGAGCTGGGGCAGGAGCTGGTGGCTCAGGACAGCTGAGTGACACAAGTGCCGGTGTCCCGAGCTGGGGCAGGAGCTGGTGGCTCAGGACAGCTCAGTGACACAAGTGCCGGTGTCCCGAGCTGGGGCAGGAGCTGGTGGCTCAGGACAGCTCAGTGACACAACTGCCGGTGTCCCGAGCTGGGGCAGGAGCTGGTGGCTCAGGACAGCTGAGTGACACAAGTGCCGGTGTCCCGAGCTGGGGCAGGAGCTGGTGGCTCAGGACAGCTCAGTGACACAAGTGCCGGTGTCCCGAGCTGGGGCAGGAGCTGGTGGCTCAGGACAGCTCAGTGACACAACTGCCGGTGTCCCGAGCTGGGGCAGGAGCTGGTGGCTCAGGACAGCTCAGTGACACAAGTGCCGGTGTCCCGAGCTGGGGCAGGAGCTGGTGGCTCAGGACAGCTCAGTGACACAAGTGCCGGTGTCCCGAGCTGGGGCAGGAGCTGGTGGCTCAGGACAGCTCAGTGACACAAGTGCCGGTGTCCCGAGCTGGGGCAGGAGCTGGTGGCTCAGGACAGCTCAGTGACACAAGTGCCGGTGTCCCGAGCTGGCGCAGCTCGGTGCTGGGGCACCTGGCGCAGTGCGCACCCGCAGCCACACGGTGGCGCACGCCGCGCTCCGAGCGCGCTCAGCCCGAGCGCTCCGGCCCCGAACCCGAACCCCCAAATTCCGCCCCGAATCCCCAAATCCCGCCCCGAATCCCCAAATCCCGCCCGGGCTGTGCCCATCCGGGCTGTGCCCACCCGGGACCGACCCCCGGCACCGTCAGGGGTCACTGCGCCCCCACAACCCCACTGGCAGAGGAAGCCGCCAAGCGGGAATTCATTTGCAACTCCAGGGACGCAAGCTGGCCGAGCCATCTGAAACACTGCTAAAATCACCAGCACTCGAGGTTTTAAATGAGCAGCTCAAATTAGGCAAATTCCCCAGCAGTGACAGAGGTGTTAAGGTTGTTCACCTTTTCCTCTGTTGGTTTTAACACCTCTGGGCCAGGCTGTGGCTCCTGGAGCCTCACCTCTCCCTGGACTTCGAGCATCAACAGAGCTCAAGGGCAGGTGTGTGGAAATGGATTATTTACCTCCTTAAGGCAACTGCTACTAAAAAAGTAAGACTCTATTTAAGTAACTTTTAATAAGCACTTGCTTTTCCATCTGAAAGACAACTCCAAGGTGATCCTTAGGATATCATATGGACTCTGAAAATATGTGTCCAACTATCAAGTTTTGCTGAATCCACACATCACCTACATAGGTTTCTACGTATTTCATTTGCACCAGCATGAGGGTAAGGCAATTCTGAGTTTACCCCATTAAGGCTAGCGATTTACTTCTCCTTAGGAACTATTTTCAATAGATAAACAGAAATAATTCAACAAAGCCTAGAAGAGAACATAAGCCCTTAATGGTTTACCCTTGGTGTTAAGTAAATGAGGAAATTATTCACTGGCATCTCTTGTTCTGCGGATGTTTCAATCTTACAGTTACCTAATCTCTTACACAGTAGTTATGAGAACAAAAGAAATGTGTATAGAAGCAAAGCACCCACCTACCAACATATCAGTACTTCTAACAAGCCTGTTTCCCAGTAATATGTTTTCCTGATGGAAATCTGAAGAACAAATTCCTATCCATAGGCATTTTCCCCAAATGCTCCATCATCAACCTCATTATGTGATACAGAAATTCTCCCAAAGGATATTATGTAATGGCAATCCCTCCTTCCTCCCCCTAAGGAGTATATTTCTCATTACATCTCCTAGTAATTGATCAGTCTAGGAAATAATTTCTGGTAAAACCATATGTTTCTTTACCTACTTTAGAATTTCCATCTTTATTCAGAAGGATAAAAAAAGACTTTCAGGAGACCCTAAAATTTCCATTTCTGGTGCACGATGTCAATCTTTGCTCAAACACACTGTTAAGCAAGGAGTAACACGTTTTTATACCTGCCTGACCTCAGATCTTGCAAACTTATAAAGTCATTAAAATTAACCATCTTACATTTCCTATTCTGATGCTACAAATAGTTTTATTTGAATGAATCTGTAATGGATTTTAAGACTGTTTCATATTCCAATGTATCCAAACACCACAAGCCCTAAATGTTGTGGGTCATTCAACACAGGGATGCTGGGAGTCAAGGAATAAAAAGAAAAAAGAAATGCAAAAAAAAAATTAAGGCGCAAAATGACATACACGTCTGTGCTTTCCAAAAGTCCCATACAGCACAGACCAGCCAGCTGAAGAATGCAGCCCTTTTGACTGCCACTTCTGCCAACATATCACCACTAAACATCCTACCAGGTTTTACTTTAAAAAGCAACAGCAGCAACCACTAGTATTTATATCCCTTGCTCAAAGTTAACACTTCCAGATTGCACATTCTTGACAATCAGACTAAAATAATTATCAACTACTGCTAAATATCTGTAGTTTGTCACTGGAACTCGAGACATACTCCAATCCCCTTTTTAACTCCAAAATACCAGAGCTACGTGTGACACTGCTATTTGATTTAGCCAGCCCAGGCCACAAGGTCCAGCAGATGACTGCATGTCCTGATAGAATAACACTGGGATATATTTCGCTCCTTCGTTTGTTTATGAGAACAGACTGCCCCTCTCAGATAAACAAGGCTTAAGGTTTCACTCAGAATAGCCCACCTTCCAAACAAAATAAAATTAAAAAAAAACCCCACGGTATACTAGTGAAAACTTGGTATCCAGCTAAATAAAACACTGCCTGCCTTGTCTTACAGCATTAATCTCCACTGGAAAAGAAAATCAGACATCTCAAGCTGGTGCCTTCTGGCTTTAGCAAAGGGCAGTTTTAGGGAACTGCTGTCAGCAAAGAAGAAAATTCTTGAAGAGAGCATTAGGAGCCTGCCACTTGTAGGAAGTTAATGCCGTGTGTATAATTCAAGCAGCTCACCCTTGTAAGTCTGTATGTGGGGAAAATCGGATTTATACATAAACATAAACCTCTGAAGTAAATTCTGATCAGGGATGACCAGAGATTTAACTCTCCAGAAAGAAGAATGGGAAGACTCTATTTTCCTGTAATACCTTGGCAGCCTTTTCCAGTTGAGCAAGGCTTTCTTTCAAGAATTGATAACGGAGTAAATAATTCCAGTTTCTGTGGCACAGGGGAGACCAGTTAAGGACGCTCTCCAAGACCCAAAGCAATCATTCAGAACAGCAACTTACATAACAAGAAATTATCTTTGTTACAAAATTAGGTTAAAAGGACCTCAGATACTGTAGTGTTACAAAAAATCAGGACATGCCTTGAGAAGATTAGCTGGCAAGCAGCCTCCTGAGATAAATGCACAACTTCAAGAAGATTTTACAAGCCTAAAAACGAGTTTAAATTCCAGAGAGACACACAAGCCTTTGCCATTTAAAAAGGTCCTTCTTTCCTTCCCTCTGCCCTCACCTTATTCCCGAGCTCTTTTTCCAAACCATCTTTAGTTAACCAGTGACCTGGAAATCTTATTTCGCCTCCCCCTCCCCTTTTCAAATTTGTCACTTTAAACACACAAGGTTTAATTTCTTAATTGGATTAAATTTTTCATTCAGGCTAAGCAGAGGGGCCCCGCAGCAGGCGCGGGGAGGGGAGCAGAGCCCGGCAGCCCCGCACCCCGCGATCCAGCCTGGCCCGCACAACCTGCCCGGCCCGCGAGCGCCGGTGATCCCTCTGCCCAAAGACACACGGAAAAATAAAAAAATAATAATAAAAAAAAAAATCCACGACGACCATTTTAAGACTTGCTATTCCTTGTGAGCGCAGAGGGGCTGTGGCCGCACCGAAGGGGTTAAACCGCCGGGCACGGATTTTTTTTTGAGTTTGTTACCGTTTTCAACAGCCAGAAATCCCAGACCAACACCGGCCTCATCCGGCGGCCGGCTCCAGCGGCAGGCAGGCGGCGAGAGCCGGCAGAGCCGAGCCGGGATGTGCCGCTGGAGGGGAGCCGCGCTGCGGGGCGGGCACGGCCACCCGCGCCTGGGAGCAGCCGAGTCCGCCGGGGCACCCGCGCTGCCCCCGGGGAAGGCACAGCTTCAATATTTATTATTCACCCTCCCCGCGAGGGTGGGAAGGGGGATGCGGTCGCACTGGAGGAATGTGCGAAATGGGGTGGAAAAAAAAAAAAAAAAAAAAGAAAAAAAAAAAAAGGTAGCTCGGGAGCGCATCGCATCCAAGCAGCTCCGCGGTGCTGCGTCTCTTTCTTGTCTTCTGTTTTATTTAAACACACCCAGTTTCTCGCAAAAAAACCTCCATAATTCTGGTCGGAGCGCTCCACGGTTCGCCTCCGGGAATGGGCAAGGAGCGGCTCCTGCCCCTCCGCATCCCGGCCCCGCTCGGGAGAACGCGGCGAGAACCACCCCGAGGAAGCCACCGGGGCCGGCAAAACCGAACCGGCCTCCCCGGCCGCGCCGAAAACGGCGCAAGAGGGAAAGAAGAAAAAGAGAAACACACAGAGACCGCACGCACGGAGCCGCCACCACACCGGCGGGAAGCACGGCGATTTCCTCCCCTCGGCTGACCGCAAAGCCGCCAGCTCCCCGGCTGGAAAACACTTCCCCCGCCGAGGAACGGGGCTCGGGGTGGGGACGCGAAGTCCCCGGGGGTGGGGGGGTTCCCGGCCCGGAGGGCGCCCACCCGCCCGCCGCTACTCACCGCGCGGAGCGCAGACCATGGCGAGCCCCGCCGGCCCGCCGGGCCCCCGCGGGATGATCCTCCGGGCGCGGCCGGGCGGGCGCGGCGCGGAGCGGAGCCGCTCGGGGCCCCCCTGCAGCGGCACAACGCGGCTCCCGGCCCGGAGGTGCCCCGGGGGTCCCGCCGGCCCCCGCCTCCTCCTCCCGCCGCGGTCCTCCGCCGCTCGCTCCTTCCCTCCGCTCTTCCTGGGGCTGCAGGCACAGCGTCTCCTCGCTTTTTTTTTTTCCTTCTTTTTTATTTTTTTTCCCCCCTTAGGTTTTTTTTTTTTTGTTCTTTTTCTCCCCCACGGCCGAACCCGGGGCTCAAAGTTTGCGCCCCCGCGCCCGCTCAGCCCCGGAGCCGCCGCGAAGACGGCGCTACGGGTCCATCACCCGCGGGGCCAAAAACACACGAAGGGGCGAAAAGCCCACAGACGCACCAAAAAAAGGTAAAAAAACAGCAAAAAAAAAAAAGAAAAAAAGCGACCCAGGCGGCGGCTCCGGCCGGCATCCGAGCACGGGAACGCTCAGCTCCGCAGGCAGCGCCAGCCCGGCCCCATCCAGGGGCTTCCCCCGGCGGCGGGTTTCTTTCTTTCCTTCTTTCTTTCTTTCTTTCTTGTCGTGGTTCACGCCTCGGTAGCCATTATTCCCAAGCACGGACGGGGAGGCACCGCGCCGAGCCCGCTCCGCTCCGCGGCGGCGGTGCCGCTCCCCGGGCGCTCCGCGGCGCGACTGCTCCGCGCGGCCGCGCCCGCCGCGCCCCGCCCCGCCCCGCCCGCCCGCGCCGCGGGGCCAATCCCGCCGCGAGACGCGCGGCCCCGCGCCGCTCCCGCGCGCGCGTCCGCCCAGCCCCGGCCCCGCCCCGCCGCGGGGGCGCGCGGGCGGGGGACGCCAGAGGTGCGAGAGTCGGCCCGAGTTTAGTGCGAGAATGGCAGTGACCGTGGGTGGGAGTGACAGCGCCCGCTCCGTGCCCTGCGACCGTCCGGGCGCGCACACGGGCACAGGTGTGCAGGGGCCGTGTCCGCACGGCAGGTGTGTGTGTGTGTGTGTGTGTGTGTGTGTGTATGTGTTTGTGCATTGTCCCGGTGTGCACCGCGTGCGTGCACGGCCTGTGTCTGTGCGTGCACAGTCTGTGTCCGTGTGCGAGCGTGCGCTTGGTGCAGTGTGTGTGAGCCGTGTCTGTGCACAGCCAGCACACGTGTGCACGGTCCATGTGTGTGTGTGTGTGTGTGTGCGCACAGCCGGTGTGCCCGGTGTGTGCCCGGTGTGTGCCCGGTGTGTGCCCGGTGTGTGCCCGGTGTGTGCACGGTGTGTGCACGGTGTGTGCCCGGTGTGTGCCCGGTGTGTGCCCGGGCTGTGCCCGGTGTGTGCCCGGTGTGTGCCCGGTGTGCGTGGTTTCTGCGTGCACGGGCTGTGAACAGTGCATGTGAGCACACGAAGGATGGATGAAGCGTGTCAGCGCTCTCTGAACGCCCGGGTGTGTGCATGCCTGCTGTGCGTGTGTGCTCACGCTCCCTCCCCGCCACCGCTCTGTCGATGGGCTGAGGTTGGGCTCCTTTCCCTCTATTTTCCCTGTTAGTTACAGCCTCCTGCGTCCCTGAGATGCATTTGGACCCCCAGGGCATTTGGATCCGGGCAGAGGGAGAAAAGCAAAGGAAATGTTTAATCGTGATTAACCTTTCCCATTGCAAAACAGTTGTTAGTAGGTATATTTAAAATATAATTACTATTGCCGTGATTCATAGGTGCTTTAATAAATGGTTAATCAATGGCCACAGGGCCGACAATCCCCGCTGCCTGACATGCCTGGTTAGCACCTGCCGCAGTAAAGGTGATTCATGGGGACGGGGCCAGCCCTGCCCTCATCTCCCCGTGCGGGACTGGGGCGTCACAGCCACGAGCCTTCGCCACGATTTTGGGGTGTTCCCAAATGGCCCCAGCACTGCGACTGCCTCTGGGGTAGCAGAAAGGAACTGCCCGAGCTCAGTTTTCAGCTGGTCTGCTGAAATTATCTGAAAATCTTCAGGGAGAAAGGCGGTAAACATCTGTATACTATTAAATCCATTAGATGTGTTCATTATTTTATATTGATTGGTATATCACTACACAAAGTTAATATATTATGATTATTAGTATATTGTTAAATCATTAAATACGACAGCAGACACAATAAATAATTTCCAGGGGATCTCAGCTGACATTTAGAAATTGATGGGTATGTTTTTCCCTTTGCATCCTGGCTGGCTGCAGGACTGCAGCGACGCTCTGGCTGTTCTCACTGATCTCATTCCCCGGCTTTCCTCTGCAAGTGAAGGCGGCAGAGAGAGCCTGCTCTGCCATGCCCAAGTTTGCATTTTAAAAGATGAAGCTGACTTAGTAGGAGCCCCAAAGAAACCTGTTGGACGAGGATATTCAAACCACTCGCATGAAACAGGGAGCCACAAGAAGGATCTACACCGGAGGCTGTACCTCGGTGTTGCTCAGGGAGAGGAACACCCTCTTGCAACACCAACAGGATTTTCATGTGGAAGCGCAAGGATGGAGCTGCCCTTGCGTCAGGAGCGCTGCCACCTGCCTCCTGCAGGTACCCACCCTGCTCACTGAGCACAGGAGCATCCCCAAACCCTCAGCCCAGCCTGCAGGTCACGGGGGGTTGTGGATTTATGGCACAGCTCCTCACGAAGCAGCAGATGTTGGAGAGCATGCACATCTGTATCTTTACAGCAGGGGAGCTGGATGCCAATCAGGGTTAATTCGGGATAAATTTACAAGAGCGCACAGCATGACCCAAGGTAGTTCTTTATTGGCCTACTACAGGCCTGCTAAATGCATTGGCCAACTACCACACATTAAAGCCACATGAGCTTGTATGTTCAAAATGAATTTTACAGGAAGACACAGGGATAGAAAAAGGAGGAGAGCTTGTGTCACAAATGACATCCAGATGTGAAAACACTGTAAATACAAACATCAAAAGACTCACCCCTCCACATTCTGCAAAGACAACACTGGAGAAAGGACTTGCTGCATTTAAAACAAATATTCTCGGCAAGGAAGCCAAGGAGCCTGCTGTCCCTGGTGCACAGCAAACCCCCACAGATCCGAGTGGGAATTAGCCATTTGTCAAGGCAAATATGCAGCAAATACTATGCCATCCTCTAGACAGTTCAACCTTGGATCAGGGGCAATGAAATGGGATGGGAGGGAAGGTGTTTTGCTAAGAAGACCAGAAGTTTAAATGTAATAACTCAAATCTGAAGACTGCACTCCAGAAAGCTGTGATTGTTTAGATAAAGTCTCTAGGGCTATGACATACTTCTTACTAGAATTGATACCATTCAGGGACAGGACTTAAGCCTTGCCAGTTGTATGAAATAACTAAATAAATAGGTGCCTCTTAAAGCCTTGTTATTTGCTGCATTGAAGATACGACTGGAGTGATAGCCTAGAGAATCTGGGGTATCTGGTAAACCACTCAGAAACGTTGTTTTAAGAAGATGTGGGAAATTAATGGCCATTCCCCTGAAAGGGCTCTGAAGAGCTCCAAACCTCTGTTTGCATGGACCTTCAGAGGAACCTAGTGAGTCACCACCAGTGAAGGACAAGTGTTCCTGGAGCCAAGGACTCATCCCATCAGTCACCTGTCACACCATCCCTTTTCCTTCTCGCCTGCTTCTGACTGCAGTAGAACACAATGGGGGACAAAGGTGGTTTGAAGCAGCACAGAATAAACCTAAAGTAGCATCAATGACAGGGGAAACCACTCCACACCCTTCCAGAAAGGTGGGGATTGGAGGCTAAGGGTCCAAGATCAGATGTTCATTTTGTGTTCTTGGTTCAGCCCTTGAATGTGCAAACCACGATGACAAAATTGGGTGTTACTTGCTTGAACTCTCCTCTCAGAGCACCATAGCCAGGCACTGGGCTGGGGCAGTGTGAAAGCTAAGCTGAGACGGAGTGTATTCTTGTTGTCTTGTCTTTTAAAGATCCTATTTGACCACCAACACCTTACATACAGCATGAGCAGACCACACGAGGGACTCCACACCAAGCTGTGCTAATCTCTTGAAGGTGCTGGGACACCAGGGTGAGGGGCCAGTGTGTTTGTTCTCAGAGATGAGATGAGATGAGATGAGATGAATGAGATGAGATGAGATGAGATGAGATGAGATGAATGAGATGAGATAGGCTGGGGCTATTGTTTTCACTCAGGCCTGACTCAAGGCTGCAGGATCACAGCCATCCACTCCACCAGCATATCTGTCTCAAGTGGAGAGCCCTCCCTCGAGACAGGATCCATCAGACCAGACTGATGCTTGAAGAGAGCACGGAAGACTCTCACCCTGAGCAGCCAGAGCACACTTCTTATTTTGGAGCTAAAAGCTTCAAGCAGTTTGATACTGGCAGTGCTGACAACAGACGGAGAAAGCACTTAACCATTGTGTTGCATAAAGATATCATGAGGAAATCAGGATTATGCAGTAGAGAGAGGAGAAAAACACTCAGGAAGAGCTTGGATAAACTCCGGGCGAGATTCAATAACAGATGCTGCCGCCTCCTGCACCGTGCGTCCCCACCTGGGCTTCTGCAGGGAGGCAGCCGGAGAGGAGTTTTATTGAATCTGTTATTGAACCTGCCCCCAGGCTGGGGCTGTGCTAGGTACCCTCACAGGGCCTAAAATAGAAGTGAAGTTACACACTGTTAAAATATGCTCTGATTTGCCTCAAAAGCTGGCGTGTGTGGGGCGAGGGAGTGCGGTGGGGCCAAGCTGGTCCCTCCTGCCAGGGCTGTGCAGACAGTGCTGGAGCAGCACTGCAGCTCTGCATCCATCCCAGAGCCTGCTGGTGACGCACAGCCCCGCTCCCAGGCCTAACAACACCGCAAAACTATTTAGCCATTGGAGGATCACATTACATGCAAAATCTATAGCTGCTCAAGAGCTTGATTTTGACATAAAATTTTCACTTGCTGAACAGAAAAGGGAGGGGAAGTCTGAAACTGTCTAAACAAAAGAATGTTTTTTTCCACTGCACTTTCAAATGTTCATAAACCGAACAGAATACAGTTAAAGACGGCCCTTCGCCTCGGGCCATCCAAGGCTATGGCTCCAATTAAAGAGAACAAGGATACAGGAGGTGGTACCTCCAGTCTGATTGCTCTCGCCTGGGGCAGCTAAGCCTCATGAATAAACACTGTTGACTCTAACTCTCAACAAAACAATTACACGTTTGTTTTTAGAATACATTTTCTTAGCCTTTCCACTTGCAATTTTTGCTACTATAAACTAGCCAGGACAAGAATAAATACCTTTGTGATTCTCTAAACATCCTTGTAATTGCAGTGCTTCACTCATGAATGTGTATTTTGACATTAGAAAAGATCCTGAGCGATAAGACTCGATGTTTCTTTGAAGTAACCTTTCAGAATTAGATGCAAAATATTTACAGCTAATTATTATTACAAGAACTCCTGTACACACACTGCCAGCCACAGGAGTGAAAACCTTATGTGCAAATCCAGTTACCTTTGAAGAACAAAACCACAAGGAGACGGGTGAGACTTGTATTTTTTTGGATTCTTGCCAAGTGTGGTGCAGCCCCCGGGGTTCCCCATCTCCAGTGGATCTGCCAGCCCTCACAGACCTCCCTCCTGGCAAACCATCCCCAAAGGGATGCTCCTGAGAGATTGGGGCTGCTTCGACGCCTCAAAAGTGCCAGCTCAGCTACCTCCTGGATGCAAATGAAAGGAGTGGCAGGAATTCTACTGCTGGGAGAGTCTGAACAGAACAGATAGTGTATGAGTCGTTGCTTTACTGTGTTGGAGACTCAACACAGCTGTAGAGCAGCTAGGACAAAACCTGGAGCTTTCACAGGGACAGAAGAAGACAGCTCCAGCCAGCCCTTCCTGGGCTCAGGTTACTTGTAAAAATGGGTGCAAAAGTAAAGCAGAACTCTGGTTTTCTGCTGAGAATAGTGGTGGAACATCTTTACTTTTTACTTTACTCAACTTTTAAAAGGTTTTTTTCCCAGAAAGCTAACCTATTGCTGCAAAAGAAAAGCCAATCACCAACACCATTTCAAAATGGCAAGCCTTAAACTGCTTAGCACAAAAGATTTTGGCCAATAAATAACACTTTCTTTTTTTTTTTCCTTAGAAATGCTTCCAAACTGGATTATTATTGTCCTTCTCACTGTTAGTGTGAGGATGAGAGAACACGGAATGGGAAGGTAAGGGAGACCCTGCTACCCTATGGATTAGGGATCGACTCAAGCCATCCTTGAGGATGCTTGTTCCACGTTCCAAGGCAGACTACAAGAGATGTTGCCTGCTCCTATATGTTATTTATACATTGTGTTAAGCAACAACGTGCAAATGAGCTGGAGTACAAAACGTCAGACACGGCAAGATGTTCCAGCGCAGTACAACACAGCACAACACAGGGAAGCGACTCTCCGTATGGGGCCCTGTATCCTAGGAGTGTTTATACTCCATTGGATAATTGGGACCACAGCCAGCTCATCCTAAAATATACAGCATGAGTATGCTTAGGCATCGCATCTGTAACATATACAACTTTAGATGTCAAAGCATCTTTGTTTGAAGTCAACAGCAATAAAAACTGCATTTGTACGAGAGCTTAGCATGTGGGAATACATATTGCTAAACCAGGATGTTAACACATGGCCCTCCTCAGTTGGCTGCTGCCAAAAGTATGCCTTTCAAAATTGGGATGAGCATGCCAATAATCTGTAGGATATTTTAAAACTTGGAGAAATCTACAGCTATCATCCAGTATTGGAGAAAACTCTTTTTTTGGGCACATTTACCTTTGGTAGAAACTGGCACAACTCCCTTTGCTTGGAAAAGATTTGGGTCCTTTGCATATAGGGACATGTTATGTGTAAAAAACACAGAGGGATTTTTCTATCTTGTTTCATTTTGCAGAAACTTTGCTTAGTCACTTAGTGACTAATTATTCACTTGTGTGCAACTTTCAAATGTACACAAAGTTTCAAATTAATACAAACCTATCTTTCAAGGTTGCTATCTTGCTATTATTTCATTAAGGCACACAAAAATTACAGCAGAACTGTGTTAAGCTTATGGGATTTCTATGAATTTCCTTTCTGTATATTAAACTTTAAACAAATATTATGATTGTATTCCAAAGATTTGAATGGGCTGATGATTTTGAAAGTGCTACTTTGGCATCACTGTACAGCTCCATTCTTTCATGTATGTTTTGTTAGAACACAAAGAAGCTCTATTTATGAAAAGCCAGTGTTAAATCTATAGTTTGTGAAGCCATAATTTGTGGTTGCAATTGTGGTTAATTTAACAAAGCAAGCCTTTTGGTTCACAGTGCGCCATACTTACTATTTTTCATAAACTATCAGAGCAAAAAAAAACCCCTTCAACATGTCAGATATATGATGATCCAGCAATGTTGCAATTTTCCAACTCCTATTTTGTGGTATACCATATTATATGCACAGGAATGCTACATAATTTATTCTGGAGCACAGCCCTGTAATTATTGCTGGCAAACTACTAATTACATACCGCCATCAAATCTAACCATTTTCCCTATAAAAAACCCTTACTTTCGTGCAGAATACAGCAAATCCAGCCCTGAGTGTACGCATGTTTTTATTTTAACACGCATGCCATATGGTATTGATCCTCCACTCACATATACTTCACCTAAAATATCTGTACTGACTACGGGATTCTGCAGGCTTTGGCTGTGGCACGATGCCATAGGGCAGGAGAGGTCTCAGATCTGGTTCTGCACCAGCATCTTCCCCCCTCCTGAGGGCCAAACCTCTCAGCTCACACGATTTCTGGCTTGGTCTAAGTAAGATTCAGGCCCTGCTATAAAATGAGGGTCTAGGTCTTGAGTTCCCCAAACTCCAGGATTGGGGTATTTGGAATTTTATCACCAGTTCATCGTTAGAAGAACTCTACTTGTGGGTCCCCACACGAGTACAGTGGTTAGCCTTGTCAGCTGGCCACAAACCTGCTCTCTGCATCCCAAGGAATTCTATGAACTGTGGCACATTTCAATTGCAGAACTGCACAGCTCTGAGATGCTTCTGGGGAAAAAGAGGAGGGATTGTGGGGAAGAGGGAGCACACAACAAAAATTCCCCAAAGATACTGCCCTACATACACTGACATTTCCAGAAATTGGCCACAGATTCGACAGCCTGGAGAAGCCCCAGTGTTCCCATGCAGCAGGGGAGGAGTATGGGCAGAAAAGCAGCAGGGATATATTGAAATATGGATCTCAGTGTCTCCACTCGAGGCTGTGCGTGTCCGGCACACTCGGGGGGTTCAAGGCACGGCTGTCCCGTGAGGAGCGGTGCTGCAGCCTCCCAGGAAAGCCCAGGGTGAGGTGGGAGCTGCCTGCGAAGCTGCAGGGAGCCAATTACGGATCTGAGCTCCAGGCTGCTGGCCTGCAGCATCTGCCCGAGCGGCTGCGGGGCTCCTGCGCTCACAGCCGGCAGCAGGATCGCCTGCAGGGATGTGGCCAGGCCAGCACAGCCCAGCAGAGCAGGGCAGATGGGGCCGGTGGCTGTAGGAGCTGCTTTCCCCCAGCAGCACTCCCTGGAGGGCATCTCAAAAGCTCTGGGCAGCCAAGGGCAGGGGGAGAAACCCAACCAGCATCAGCTTCCACTGCATCATTTTTCTTCATTCACAGAACCCCCTCCTAGCTTGGGGAGCCATTCTGCTCCCCAACATGACTTCCCTGGACTCTATCCTCCTGAGCACTGCATTTCTGGCTTGGCAATCAAAACATCTGTGAGACTTGTTCCCTTTTAAAAACATGACAAACAGCGTAGGTATGCGAGACAATTTTCTTAATCTTTCTCAATTTTCTCCTATTTCCAAACTGCAGTCAGAATTGACGGTGGAGCAAACCCCCTCTCCCGCTTGTCTGAAGGTCTGGAGCAATGTAAGGAGCTTGTTGCACACTTTGATGATAACGTGTGAAATGAAGCAGCCAGGGGCGCTTGTGAAGGATGTCAGAAAAATCCCACAGGAGTACAACAACCCCAGCGCCTCCGTGGCAGCACAGGACACGGGCTGCCAGCACAGAGCTGCAAAGAGCTGCAAAATCTGGCCCAGTTCTGGTAAAACATGGACTATTTGCTTAAGTTTCTGGCATTTGCTCTACAGTATCCTTAGCAGCTTTAACAAGAATAAAGCATGCTTTGCATGCCAAGCAAGTTGGCTGATCTTAGTCATGGCCTTGGTCAAACACGAGGAGTTGCCTGACAAGGAAGAACTGCCACTAAAAACATTAAAAAATGTTAACTCGCAGCTTGCAAGTTTAGTGTTGCATCTGAAGCCTGAAGGTCTTTGGGAGCTACCCTCAACATTCATCTCAGCGGTTTCTAGACACCAACACTCCTTTTCCTCTCTATATCTCTGCTCTTATTTATTTCACAGCTACAGAAATGGTCTGTTCAAAAAAAAAAAAAAAAAAAGTGACAGGTATAAGACTCAGCTCATATGGATAACTCTGGAAAAAGAGATTTTCTTCCCTGAGACTACTTTCAGGTTTGCTGCTATCAGCCAAGGATTAGTCAGCTAACATGGCATCTCTGCTGACATACATTTTCTCCCCACAGCTAAGACAGCTTAACTACTTTATGCTCCAGAATATTGCAATGGTTAACCAGATATTTCCCAAAAAAATAAAAGCATCTCCTACTTATTAAATTGTAATTCTGCTTTTAGTATTGAACTGGAATCCACAGACAATGAAATAAGCACCCAAACACCCTTTTGCCTATAAAATATGCTCACTTGAAAAGCTTGAAATATAGTTAAATAAATAAATGAACAGAAGAAGTTGTTTGGCCATTCTCACAAGAGCACAGAATCCATTCAAATCTTGCATAAGTTTTCTTCTTCAGCACATACACATTACAAGGATTAAACAGAAAGGGAAACTTACAGCTTTAGACACACTTTGTGTCTCAATACCAACTGCAGCACCAGCTTCTCTGTAAGGATTATCAAGGCTACAGCCCCATGCAGCTGTCAGTCCCTGGGGCTGTAATTCAGCTATCCTGCTCTCACTCTATCCATCACATTTACACAAATCCCCAAGGTGGACTGCCTTCTAAATGTCTTTACCTTGTGCATTATCCTGGGGCTTAACAATCCAATATTGGTGCAGCCAAGGATAATTACTCTCCATTGATGATAAAACACCCTGAATCCTGTCAGGCATGGCAATTTGCATCTTACAGTGCTGAGGATCAATAGATACAACAAAGGACTGAAACCTGATTAGATACTGCTGCCTCTCAATGGAAAGGGAAGAGCTGATTGTTTTGCAGGGTTGAAGTCCTGGTTAAAAGGGAAGCAGAGGTCTCCCATTACAACACAGTCCCCAAGCCTGCTGTTCACCTAGAAACTGCTGCAGGGAGTTTGGGACTCCAGGAGAAAGTGGTTGAATGAACAACCAGGTCTTACAGACTCCTGTCAAAAAAGAGGAGTTATTTACTTGGGCCAGCGTGGCTCGTGCAGTTTCACCGCAACCCAAGACAACACAGAGGGTGTGAATTGTCTGGAGCTCCAAGAGGTTCTACTTTCCCCCTGGTTTTATAGATTTACAGCATAAAGAGGACAAGTAACTTGTTCACGATCACACACTGCTTCAATAATGAGCCTGGAAATTGGCTACTGGCTCTGCAAATGGATCTCTTTCTGAAGAATCCTCTAGGAGCGTGGGCTCAGCCAAGAGCTCCTGCCCTGTCGAGGCAACAGAAATGTCATATATATTTAAAACAAGGGACTGCAGGATTTTCCAACCACAATTAACCAGGTAAGCAGATGCATGAAGGTGGAGGTGGAATAAAAAATTATCCCAACAGTCTTCAGTCTTCTGACACTAATCTAACACTGAATCTGATCGAAGATAAGAAGCGTGGTGGGTGAACTTCGGTTCCCACATTTAATCTAGAGAGACATCACAAGCTTCCTCCTCTTCAAGTCTTTATTTGGAGGCCAGTAACACATTGACAGAAACCCATGGTTTGGCTGACAGCACTGCTGGGCTGCAGGCAGGGAACGCATTCCCGTTTGGACGTGATTCTCCACCACTGACACTCCCTGGGCTCAGCTGTGCCCATCTCCCACAGCCTGCCCAGATTAGTGATACCAAAGCTCAGCCCTGGGCTGCACACCAAGAGCTCCCAGAAAGGATGTAGCTAACTCTGTTAAATCTGGGTTTTTATTTGGTTCCTGGTGGCAGAGCTACATTAAACAGGGACTGCATGTCTCCGTGTTCTTGCCTGATGAAAGAAATGCAGAGTTTTCTTCCATGGAAATAAGTCAGCAAAGGAAAAGCTGAATTTGGGGGATTCCCAACCATGTAAAAGATAACATTCTAAAAAATGCCCCGAAACATACAGAAAGTAAAACAACATCAAGAAAAGAGAATCTTTTCAGAATGTGTGCTGTGAGACTGATGAAGGGCTCAAAGCAAGAGAGGAGGAAAACAGAGAAAAAGAGAGAAACTCTTCAGAAACCAGCTGGGAATAGTCTGTTCTTATCAAAACACGTTGCTGACACAGACCTGTCACAGAGCCAACATCTGCTCCCAACTCTCAGAGTCAGTCCAAGGCAGGCTGAGTGTCTCTAGCACAGGAACACCAGGAGTTGACTTGGCACGATGGACGTAAATGAGAAAAGCTTCTGAAAGCATCAGTGAGCAAAACGGGAAGGAAACTTGTTCCTTTGATGAAAAACCTTTTTATTTTGACCTACAGGCGAACTTGCAGATTTTTTTCTGCAGAAAGGCATCTCTTCCAAGATGGGAAATGGGAAAAAAAGCCTGTTTCTGGACACCTGACGCATATGGTAGCGTCTGCTAAAGCCAACGGGGGGTTGCATATGGCAAGCCTGGAAACCTGAGTCTCATTAACATTATGGCATTGGATTATCACTATTTTATGGTCATAAGGGTCTGTCTCTTTCATCCTGATGCCTGCTGAGTGATGGTGGATTCAGATGCCCCATATTAACCCCTAAAAGTAAATATAATATTGGTGAGAAGTACCAAGCCTGCATCTAAAATCCTTTGTCTCCACTCGTGCAGTGGAGTAGAAACATGTTTTCCCACCCTGATCTCCTCCTGAAATCTATCTCAGCCCTTAAAGGCTTTCACTCCCCCTGCCTTCTTCAACCTCCAGCATTTTTGGGGTACTGGAGAAGATTTGCAAACAGTCTGAGACAGCATCGCTGTAGAACAGATGGCAACTATCCCACCTAGGGCGAGACACCACGCAACATCCGTTGGATTCTCACATGAGCATCCAGCTCCTGGCACTGCCTGAGCCTCTGCAGCGGCACTCGGAATCTCTCCTGCCTTGTGGGAACCCATCACTCCTCATGGAGAAAGGGACGTTATTATGGTTTTCCATCTGTCAGTGCAAACCGAAATGTAACTTTCTACTGGGCTCTCCACTCTGCACTCAGGCATGGAAGATTTAGAGCTTGCTGTTCCGTATTTGAAATGGGAAATTGGAGTGGAGCTGCTGAATCATGAGAACAGGGGGCCTCTCTCGCCAGCCATTTCTCCCTGGGGAAAACCTCTAATCCTCTCTGATGCACCTGGGTGCTATTGATTCCTCAGGATTCCCGCACACTCACACAGCCTCTGACTGCCAGAGGAGCATTGATTTGTTCAGCAGTGGAGAACAGAATGGATATAATGGAGGTGATTTTTAAGGTGATGATTGCTATGGGTGGGTGAAAATAAAACCGTATTAAATAAGCAGCCATTAGAGCTTAAAACAGAGCAGCCCAGCTGCCTGCTCCTGCCCTTTGAAAGGAGGATGATCACACTGTCACATGCTCCAAAAACAGGTGAGCAGGAGCATAATGAATTCACAGGGTGTAATAATCCTGGCGGAAACTGGCTCAAAATGCCCTTGTGGTAATAATGCATCCTCTTGCATCACAGTGCACTCAAGGACATTGTCCTCATCTGAATGATGTTACGTGTGGTGGAAGAAAACAGGAGGAGAACATAGATGTAGGAACCTCATATGTAGCCACAACCAAGTCCCAGATAAGAACATCCTGTCAAAGACAATGATGTTAAACCCTTGAAAACAAATGTAAACCAGCAAAACTGCGTGTCAGTTTGCCAGGAAAGTTTCTGGTGATCGTCAACTGCTCCATGCAATTGGAAGGGAGAGGAAAAGGGTCAGGGTAAAGACCTATTTCCCTATCAATTCATCACATCACTCTTCATATAAGCACCCTGCTGACCAGGCTTCTCCCAGAACTTCTCAGCGATTAGCACCATGCTGTTTCTTACTGTGAATTTGAACAAGAGTAGCACAAAGCTATCAGCAGGGACTTCAGTGATCAGAAACTGCTCGGCCAATTTTCGCTATCATTTTTTCTATGTCAAACAAATGCCTATTGTCACCAGGCCTGCTCCTGCGGCATGTTGAGAGCTTCTGCAAATTGCAGAGCCCCCTGTCTCTGATTTTAAATCCCTAAAATGTTAGCTCCCACCTTATAGACTAACAGATGAGCAAAGGACAGGGAGCCAGGAGCTGCTGGTGGTAATTCTGGCTATTGATGCGCAGTGTAAGTACCTGGGTACCCTGCCCCTGCCTCAACCTCCCCTGCCTGCACAACAGGGATGGAAAATGGCAGTATCTGCCCTGCCACAAGGCAAAGAAAGGACAAGTCTGTTTGAGATGCAAAGTGCTAATTACTAGTTCAGACTATAGGTCTTGGCACTGGAATTAGAAGTAGCAGAACTATGTGAGCTGCTGTTGCAGTCACCACACACAACAAGGCTGCAACAGAGACTTCCCTATGATCCTGTGCTTGTGAGATCCCCATCAGCTGTGGTGGGAATGTGGCACATTGATGGGATGTCATCACACAGCTATAGGACTCTGGTGGAAGTGGAAAGAGAAGGAGCAGGCAGGCTATGAAGTGTATAACCCTGATTTAATGTCATTAATGCAATTTCATAATTAGCAGAGGTATTATAGGCCTTATAGGAAAACAAAGGAAACAGAAATGGATTTGGGCAAATAAAGGACATGTTTTAGAGCTTCCTCCAGCCTGCAGATTTCTTTTCAACAACACATATATTGCATTTTTTCTTACAGCAGCCATTGTAGGGGCCAGGGCATTGTATAACAAGAAGAATGGTCAAACACAATTTTAATGTGTCTAGTAAGGCAGAGTGCAATACTTATATATATCAGAACAAGCAATGTGCCAAAGTGCCCGATGATAAGGAAGAAATGTGTCCTCGATCAAGAAAAACCAGTTTAATGTGCACACTGGGAGCAGAGTATTACACAGATACAGCTTTCTCCTGGCCATGAGAATTTAAGGAACCCCTGCTGGTAACTGAGATTCTTTGCAGACAATCAGACCAGAAGCAAAATGTTATAAATTCTTAAGGTACTGTATGACGTGAGATACATCCTCACATTTTATACAAAAAAAGGGGAAGATAGCATGTAAGCATCTGAACTCCCATACAACAAATGCCATTTCAAGCATCATTTATTATGCTGCCTTTCACAGACTTTTACAATCCTCAATATGGTTAGCAATTTCAGCTGACTCGTAAAGCGGTTTTAAAATTCATCACCGAAAAGAATGTTTATCTCTGTGTTTCCTCCAGTTCGGGAGTAAAATTAGACTCTTAAAACCTGGGGATGGTGTGTCTTTAATTTTGTTTAGAACAGAAAATAACTGTGATATGAAAGGTTTAATGAGGTTAGAAATCTAAAAGGAAATGGAGTGGGAATAGATTATCAAGAGAAATAAAGCCAACCGCTGGAGAGTACACTAATATTAAATATTAGGTTTCTAAACCAAATATATATAATCCATTTAGGGACTTAATGGTGGTTCTCAGAAGCACATTTATCTACAGCTTATGGTTCAACAACCAATATTATAACTCCATTTGTCACTGTTAGGCGAGGGGGATGGATGTCAGGGAGGCGAGGGTCAGCACATGAGGAGGAGCTGGGGAGACGCCGCTGCCTCACCTTACAGAGGGCCCTTGAGGGGAAGAGCTCCACTGCACATCTCTGGCTCCACACCGAAGATCTGCCCTGGAAACATCTCCTTACAAAAATACTCCCTCCTTCATTTTCCTCACCAAGAACAAAGGCAACACTCTCAAGCAGGGATTTGTCTTAAATTAGGCTTTATACCCATTTTTCATTTAGAAAGATACTTATACGTGTGCCTAACTAAATGTGGGATTACGCACTTGATTAAAATTAGCGACATGCTTAAACTACTTGATGAATTGGGTCATTAGATACCTAAGTCAATACGAGATAAGGAGCTCTGAAAATCAAGACAAATTGAAAACTCAAAAATGGATTTTGGTTCTTAGCTTTTTGCACCTATACTAATGAATTTACAGTACAGGCAAAGATTTAACTAAACCTCCTGATATCAACACCCAAAAATGAAATCCCTGCTTAGGAAACACCTGCTCCCTTTCTGGCTCTGCTGGGACACCAGGGCAGGGAGGTGACCAGCTGTGGGACAGCTCTGCCCTCTGCAACTCCACTCAAGTAGCTGCAGAAAAAAACTTCCACCATTAAGAATAAGAGACTTAGGAGATGGAGTATTTAGGGAAAAAATAGAGAAAGATGCATGGGTTGTCACACTTTAGAAAAAGGTGAAAGAACTCTGTGTGGAGACACCAGCTACCTGGTAATATGGAGGGAGAGCTGCTGGATGACCTGTAATTCCTGATCACTTTAACCCCTCTGTGTCACCACAAGCACAGGGTGAGGTTTGTAGGCAGAGGTAATTTTTTTTATTGTACTAAATAGTTGGACAGCCTTTGCAGTGGCCTTTTTGTGAGGGTGGTGTGCCAGAACCCGTCCTTCTGCCACAGTTCCATCTGCTGTCCGAACACCAGGCACCCTCTGCCTGCCTCCATACCCTGCCTTGCTCTATCCTATCAAAAAAGGAGTCTGGTGCTCCATTTTACACTTGGGATCACTGTGTTATTTTGGTTATTCTTCGTGTTTTCCCTGTCTTTTCCTTTCTGAAAGGATGCCTGCTGTCAGGGACCCACCACTTCCAAGTGAGCACTCTGCCTGCCAGCTCCAGGCTTCTGGATGCAGCCAGCAGCTCTCTGAGGACTCCCAGACATGCTTCCTTTCTCTTTTCACAGGACAGGAGGGAAGCTGAGCTGGGAGGATGACACAGTAGGAAACAGAAGTGTGCTCCTTTCTCTTGGAAGGCTCCAAATCTGCTCCCTCTTCAGCCCCAAAGTACATCTTGCGCCAATTCTTGGTTGACTGAAATCTTGACATGTCACCAAGAACTGGAGAAAGCCAAAGGAGAACGCTTGTTTGAAGTGGTCAAAATGAAGTAAAACATACTCCACTACAAACAACACTTGGCTAATTCCAGCTTGAGTGCTTTTTGCTATCAATGAAATTCTGAGGAAACAGGGACTTCAGGCAGCACCATATGTTGGCTATCACTCTGCTCAGGCTGGGTATTAGTGGGTTTTTACTACTAACACCATCAATAACAGCAACTGAATTAGCTGTAAGAGTCAGAAATCCATCTTTTGAGTGGTATGACCAAATTCTTTCACATAATTTGCCTGACTGACAGAAAAATATGTTGCTAGTGTCAAACAAGTCTGGAAACTTAAAATGTTTTTAATTCTGCAAAAAAATAATGCAGACCTTCTTGACTCTAGAGAGCTTCGAATCAAGACCTCATTTCAGAAAAGTGCTAATTTTGATGTTTGAGCTGCAATCAGTTTTGCTGAATAAAACCTGTAAACCTTTCTTTACACCAAACACAAGGAAGCAGTTTTTCCATACTGACATGTCATTAAATTGTGGAATTCACTGCCACAGGATGTTGCCGAGGCCAAAAATATAAATGAGTTCAAAAAAAGATTAGACAAATTCATGGGGGATAAGTCCACCAGTGGCAATTAAACACAATGGTCTGGATACGACCTCTGGCTCAGGAAGTTCCTGAAGTGCCGATTGCCAGAGGCGGGGAGGATAAGCCTGGGGAAAGGTTCACCCTGCACAATCCTGGTTCTTACACTCCTTCCCAAGCATCTCCTGCAGACCACTGATGGGGCAGGGATTTCTGTGCTAGACAAACCGTCCCCATATGGTAATTCCACTGATCTCCACAACATTTGGATCTGAGCAAAGCTCTAAAATTTGCTGCAAAGCGGGGAATTTGGTCACATGCAGAATGCTGCTATTTTTCTTTTCCAAATCTTCAAAGGTTTTCCATAGTTCTCAATTAAAAAAACAAGCTTCGCCAATCATTTCAGTGACAAAGTATCTTGCACTTCTTGCCATCCCAATTTAAAAAGATCCAAATAAGATATTAAACCGAATAAATTGTTTATTCCTATGGGTATCATGCAGCTGCTCTATTACTGTGATAAAATTGTGGTGAAACAGCTGAACATATTCAGCAGAGTTTTTTGACTCCTATTCCTCTAAGTAATTTAAACAATGCTGTGTCCAAATGTCTTGCAAAAGTAGAATTATTATGGCATTTTCTGCAGGAGGAGTTTGCTTCAATAGGGTACAGATGAACAGGGATATAACTCTGAGGTCTAGAGCTCCTTCTCAGACTTATATTCACAGTGCAATTCTTAAGTTGTATGATTGTTGTTTTTCTTGAAGCCCATCTCTAAGTGTAATTCTGTGGGAATCTTGGTGTTCAATGAAACAGAAAATGATAAATTTCTAGCACTATGAAGCTTAAAAATGTGATCTAAATGCATTGCCTCATCACCCAAAGGCTGGGGCAAGGCAGAGAAAAATACCTCATTTAGAAACCAAGATTTCCCTGCTAAAAACGAAATATTTTCTGGGAAATATTTTCTGATATTTGATTAAGTGACTCAAATCTATTTATCAGACTCAACCAAGCCCCACACTGCAAGCACCCAGATGTAACTTAAATTTCATATTCTGTGAACCCCAAAATAACACAAGTTCTTAATCACATTCTTTAGTCTCATATCTCAGTTACAAAGCACAGCACAGATTTGGAATTACCCTATATAAGTTTGCTGCAAGACATAATGAAAACGTCATGATCTAAAATCCTTGGCTAGCAGTTAGCCAGAGACATCTAATTAATTAAATGGCCTAATTCACAATAACATCCTGTCTATGTACAAATTTCTACAGTTTTAAAAAACAGTTCTGCTAATGTGTGGCAAAACTTAGATCAGTTGTTTCAAATTCAATTTGATTTAAGCCTAGGCAAATTTAAATTAAGATCAAGATAAATCTATTTAATCCTGACTTAAAAGAGAAGAAGAAAGTCCGTGTTGAGTTTTGCATAGTTTAAGATCAATGATTTAAGTCATGTCCTTAGTTAGTGCCTAGTATGACTGTGAATAAAAAACAGTGCCTAGGTCAGGATGTATTTTACTTCTTAGCACTTGTAAAAGTAATTCTTAGAAAAGACTTTTTAAAAAAATGCTCATTTGTGCTTTTATTGTTCCCTTGTGCTGTACAAAGGCCATCCAAAACATTTTTTTAACAATACATGTATACACCTCCTGAGATTTTATCCACTATACTTCTACCACAAGAATCTTCAGCAGTAGAAAGCCTGAACAGCTTGAATAAAACTATTTTATTCTTTTAAGCTTTCCACCTGATGATCCTTCATGGCCACGCAATTTTGTGGATTCTGTAAGTCCTTAAGAGTCAGCTGGACAACGCACAGCTAGCAGAAAATCACCAAGATTTCCAGACCAAACAAAACCCCTAACTCCCCTAGTCAGCCTTTGGCTATCTTTATAAATCACAGGAAAACACTTAAGCCTCTTTTTTTTTTCCTTTTTAAAGCTACCACCTATAAACAACACCACCATTTGTTCCTTTCAGTTTCTATTAGTCATAAATTTTTGCAAAATTAAAGAAAAGGCATGAGCAGGGCCTGAGTATGGAAGCCAATTTGAAAAGAGACATCAAGATGAATGCTAACACAGCACCAAGTTCCACAACATCAGCATATTCTTTAAGTAGATCTAAATTATTTTTCAGTGCTGTTTTATTCAATTTGTTGCATCAGGTTGAGTTGTTTTCAGGTCAGATACCAGCCGCCATTTGGTAATTGAACACCTCCTTAATTTCAATCAGAGCCAAGCTATGCTAATGCAATTCTAGCTGGTTTAATTTCTGTTGTTTTTCCCTAATTTGCTTTTAGTCTTCTAGTCCCACAAAAAGTCTGTAAGACATTAACATTTCTTCTCATCCCCGTCAGTTGGGAACATACTGGAATCTGTAAGAAGTTATCCACCCTGTGCTCAAAAGCATCAGAAATCAGTGTGGTGACCCCAGCAAAAGCCAAGCAGAGGTAGTGGTCCCCAAAAAAACTCTCCCTCTGGCTTTCTCTTTTTTCTTGCCCCCTCATGGGGTACTTTTGTTTATTTGGAGGCAATGGAAGGGAAAAAGAGGGTTGTTTGGTGTTTTTTAGGAAAAGTTTTGTTTCCAATCCATGGCAGCTTCTATTAGAAAAGAAACAAAGAGAATGAGCAGATCCTGGTGTGGTGACGTAAAGCCTAAGAGATATTTCAGGGTCACCAGCTATCTTATATAGACAACATCTGGCAAAACCATCCAGCAGCAATATGGATACCAGCCCCAGGAAATACTAGTACACATAGCCAGAAAAAAAAAATATACTATTCTGGGTTTTATATTTAAAAAAAAAAATCCTTTTTTTTTTGTCGAGAAGAAAAAAGTGACACATCCATAAACGACAGCGGAGACTTCCCGGCGCAGGCAGTGATAGATGAGGACTTTTGCTCACTCTCAGATGCATGGAAGAGAATAGTTTTTTGTGTTAAGAGATCATTACAGCTTCAGCCCTCCTACTGCACTGTTTCCTCTGAAATCAGGGGCAAGATTAAATCTGTTGTAGCAGAGCGCTCTGTAATGGCTCTGACAGACGTTGTTTTTCCTCGGCCTCACATCTGGGAGTTAACCAGCAGAGCGCTTGAAACCAACCAGGTCAGCTCTTTAGTTGAGTTTCGTGTCTAATCAGCCAGGAAGGCTGAGGCCTCAGGTCACACATGGAAATCACTAGAGCTATTTAAGTCGCCAGAGGTTATTAATAAATCTCCCACTATTTCCTTAAGTAAATAATTGGAGGCCCATCTTTCAAACAAGTTATGTCTGGCCATGTTATGGTACCAATTTTATCCTTCCTTTTTTCCCTTCACCAAGCAGGAAGAACAAATCTCTGGTGACAACAATGGCAAAACTGTGAATTATAAACATCCATGTGTCTCTCATTTGAATGCCTCCTCAAGTTTCCTTGACAGCTGGGGGAGAGAGAGGCTCTTAGTCTTTCCACCAGAGCCTGAGCCACTGAAACTGCTCTCACACCGGCACAGACTTTGGGGGAAAGCCGCGCAGCTCTGGCTGCCGGGTGAAACAGGAGCCCTGCTCTCTGCATTAGGTGCTGTCAGGTAGCCGAGTTCAGGTCCTTCTGGGCTGCCACCAGGGACACGAGGGGAAGAGCCTGACTGTGAAACATGGCCAGAGGCAGAGCTCTGGGGGCTCTGGAAAGTAGGAAAGGAGCTGCAGCCAGGCCTGACACACACAGCTCCTGTGAGACCTACAGCCACTTGTCCCATGGCCAAATTCATCCATGCCACAAATGACCTGGTTTACCAAAGCCCCAGTCTTTCCTGGATATGTTCCTCTTTCAGCTCTGGAAGGAACAGACTGCTCACACTAAGGTCAATACTCACGTTCTCACACACAGAGAAATTAACGCCAGCCCTGACTGCTGGCCACTGTTAAATCGCACCAGCAATCCTCTGCAGGACATTTTTTCAGCAGGACTCCTGCTCACCTGGGCTCTGACAGAAAAATCCAACATGAGATGGCTCCTGCCTGCCCCTCCTGCCCTGCCCACCGAGCTATTGCATCAAGCTCCTTGCAGGTCTCAGGGATATTCATGGCAGCTGCAATAACCCCAGCGCATCTTCCAGCTGCCACATCCCTTCCACCGCTGCGTGGAGTTACGAGTTCTCTTTGTCTGAACTTCTTTCAAGATGATGCAGAGTCTCAGGCATTAGGAGTACAGAATGAGTGCTTTAAATGAAGCCAAAGTCCACATGGAAACATATATCTTGTGCATATGTATGTGTACACAAACATATCTGTCCCTTTACAGCAAATAAGCTAAAATTTGCCTCTGAACAAAGAACATCAGATCCATCATTCAAATCACATCAGCAACCTGCAGGTTAATAACCATCACAACCCTCACACACAGGAAACTATTTTTAATTTGCAATAAAACCTTTTTCCCCCCATTTTTTAGAAAATGGAGGATCTGCTCCTTCTTGTAGCAACACTTTTTCTTTTTGTGATCTAAAAAACATTCATGCTTGAATAATGTTTTCTTTCTTTCTTTCTTTCTTATTTTTTTCCTTTCTTTCTGTCCTTCCTTCCCTCGCTCTTGCCAAGATTAATGCTTTCAATCTAAACCCCAGCCTTTCTGAAGAAGGATTCTCCTCACACCATCATTGCTTTGTGGCATTTCTAACAGGGGCTATCGACTTAATTAACTCTAACTTTAGGTCTGAATCTCCCAACGGGAAGCAAATGTGAGCTGGAGCTGCTTTAGCCAAGCCCTGCCTTTCAAGCAAGCCATACTGAAATAAAATCCTCCCGTGCCTGCAGAGAAAGGTGGAGGGCAAAGCAGCCCTACCTTTGGGGCGTGCTCAGGCTGCAGGAGGAGCACACCAGGGCTGGACCCCAGGAGCCCCCAGGCAGGCTGGCAGAGATCTGGTGGTCCTGGCAGCACAGCTTTGTTCCAAAAGTGACATATTGAGGCTGTGTGAGCAGGAAGGTGTGGGTGGGGGAAGGGGGGAGAGGTGCAGGTAGTGCAGCGCTCTGGCACCCGGCTGTCGCCCAGGCATCGCTGATGTGGGCACTGGAGGGAGTTGCTTGCCAATCCTTCTGGCAGAAGAAAAAATTGCTACAGATGGCAACTGCCAGCAGGGAACGAACAGCAAAAACAGAGGAATTCATGACAGAAATTATGGAGAGGAAGAGGGAAAAAGCGTTTCCAATGTACCCGTTTCGCTTTTTCAGTTAAAGGAAAACCTGTTATCAAGAGCCCAAATGAGCAGCTCCACTAAAGCTGAGGGTGGAAATCACTGCAGAGCCTTCAGAGCCATGGAATGCCTTCAGTTAAAAATCTACCACGTGCTTACACAGGCAGCACATACATCTAATATACATATTTGCTTGTAAAGATGTGCATGCACCTAATGAGAGGCAGTACTTAGGCACATATATTTTTGTGTCTGTAGCTCAGGACCTAGGTTGAAGACAAGCAAAATCTATGGAATTTTCCCATCTTTCCTTTCTGTGTGACAGAAAGTACCAGAAGAAGATATTTGCTGTCCTATTCACTTAAAACAGCAAAAGTAAGGAGCAGGAAAGGAAAAAAAAAAAAAAAAAAAAGAAGGGAAAAAAAAATGCAGCAAGCAGAAACACTTAAAATGAGTTACTATGTCTGGTCACTCAATCCTTTAAGCCCTGCCAACACTTTTCTGTGATTAGTTAGTAAATCTGACAAGGCCTGCGTTTGTTCACAGCTTATTGACAGAACTGTATTGATAAAGCAATATCCAAGCCTGGGGAAAGAAAGCCCTCAATCTCATTTTACTTTCTCAAGTCTTTATTGCACAAAGGTGTTTTTCCTGGATGAATTCATTTTCCTGAAACTAAACTTTGAATTTTCTGAGAGTGCAGCTCTTATATCATTGCTTAATAATTATTTATTGACTGGGTAGCCATTAAACACAGGAGAGAAAAAACATGTCACACAAATTTATCTGTGCAGATTTCTGACCTGACGATGCAGGGACATTTGTTCAGAGATCATGAGAGACAAAACAACGGTAGCTGTGGGGGTGATAATTTTTCCATCCCCCAGAGATATCCTGTGCTTTCCTGTTTCATCCTGAGGTTCTTCCTAAAACCAGCCCCAGTCTCCCCTGGAGGTTTGTGTCACGAGCATCACATCCTGGATGAGGCTCCTGATGGGGTCCCTCGAGGACCCATTAGTGCTGCTCATAAATTAGCCAGATGGGGTTTGCCTGACCCAGCTGCAGCAGGTTTGCTCTGGAGGGGAACCCAGGGCTCCCACCCCACGCAGAGGGAACAACATTTCCAAAGATTAGGAGCACTGGGATATGAAAAAGCAGGAATGGACAGGATTAAACCAGCGATGATTTCATGTTAAAACCACATATATTACTGAAGCCTAATTGCAGCATTTCACATCCAGTTTAATTTTATGAGCTTGATGAATCCAGAGTGTCAATAAAGAAGTGGCAGTGTGGGATTGTTCAATGGTTGCAACCCAAAATGCAGGGAAATGGGCTCAGTAACAACCACTGGATACAAACACCATCAGAGAGCAAGAAATGGTGAGACAACTTTGCTCCAAGAGGCTGGAGAAGACACCAAACACTTATTATTATGTGCTCCCACTGGAGACTGTTCAGTTAAAGAGATCTAACCACTAACCACTTGAGCCACTGCTGAAGCTGGTAGTTCAAAGAAATTGTTGAAAAAACTCCTATTTGTTGGTGCTTCATTTACTTTTTCTCTTTCTCTTTTCTGTGACTAGTGGAAATTAACAGATATTAGCCAGCAAAGAAGTGGAACATCATCACCAAAACACAGAGTGAAAGGAAAAATCCCTTTATCATTTGAGTGATAAACCATTACTGGGTATCAATGAATCATATCACAAAAGCCTATTTAGGCTTTCCTGGCATTACAAATCCAGAGCATCCTCTGGGCTCTTTTGCAATCACTATTGATTACGACTTTAAAACCAAAAAAGTCCTCCTTACTTACGCTAAAAAAAAAAATCATTCATTCTAAACACGAAATAAAGCAGTTTTCAAAAATGGGCTGAAAAAAGGTGCACACGTATCTTCAAAGGCTATTTTCACTACTGCAAGCATGCACATAGGAAGTCTTCTAAAATTTATGAAGGAAAGATTAAGTAAGAGAAATTATAACCAGTTGAAAAATGGGCTGTGCTAGGAAGAGGCTAATAAAATATATATACTTCAAGGGGTGACATGTTTATTACTAATAATCTATAACAACATTGTCCCTTTATTCACCAGTGTTGCATTAATAAGGAAAGTAGTTAAGAACCTACAGATGTTACATGTGTTTTGAAAGGATTAGTTCATGTACCAATGACTTTCTGAAAAAATGGAAGTGTTACTACAGCTGTATTGCCCTGGGCTTCTGCAACTCCAACCAATTCAGCAGTGAGACTGGAGAAAGGAACAACCTCTAAGTGTGTGCTCACAGTGAGTGCTGAGATGTGGCAGAGCTCAGCACAGCTCTCCCTCCCCAGGTGTTGCTTCCTCAGGAGCAGATTCCTTTCTGGCTGAGTCCTGCTGATCCTCTCCAAGGAGAAACCCCACTCAAAGTCTGTCAGGAGAGAGGTCATGGCAGGCTGGAGACACGGCTCGGCCGTGTAGGGTCTTGATAGTTTTCTTATTAATACAACACTGGTGAGATGTCACAGCTCTTGCTTAAGCCAAGCAGGGTTGCAGTCTCACAATTCTCATTTTGACTGTAAACAAAGAGCCTGGCCCTCTGTGGTAGGGATCTGGGGATGACTTATTGTTAGAGCTGGATGTTGGAAATTATTGCTGTGGCAATACTTTGTTCTGCATCGAATGCCATTTCATAACATAATCAGCTCAACCCTGCCACAAACATGGATTATGTTCCATTCAGGAGAAATTTTAAGTTTGTCAAGTGATGCTTTACAACTGAGTTACCTCCAGTCTAGTCTGCTGCTTCATGCACAGTTGGACTGGACAGAATGAAAGAGAAATGAAGTTGGTATCTGAAAAGTCTATAGCAGCACTGTGGCACTAAAACCAGTGCAGGCCTTCTCCACTGCAGTCATTTCTGAGCAATATAAATCAGAATCTCCTTGCTACCAGCTTTTCAAAATACCTTCAGACTTGGGTTTCCTGAAGCAATTCACCATTATGGTAAAAGAATCAACATTCTTGCGTTTTAGAAAGTTTGATGAGTGTAGGCTCTAGGAAGTGGAAAGTCTGGTTCCATCAAAGTCCCTCCATATGGCTCTGGACACAAATCTAAGAATCACTATTTCTAAGAAAAAAATGGCCCTGTAGTTCTGTGTCCCTGAATTTCTGGATATACCTTCTTGAAACTTCTCTGGCCCAGCTTGGAGAGGAGCTGGGCACTTGCAAACCCTCCAATGGTCACAGCAGAATCGAGTGCTCAACAATCTTAGCGCTGGGTATTTTACGGGACAGGTCTTGAAAATCAATCTCTTTTTGTTTGCTGTCAACCCCTGCTTTTCACAACATTCTTTGTTTTCACGCCTATGCCATCCTAAACCTGAAGTGGTTCTATCTCCATCCAGGGTGTATTCACACTCCAGACCAGAGACACAGGCAGTGCACACCTGCTACCGCAAAGCGCATCTAATGAAATGTGCCAGGCCACTGCCATTATATGCTCAACTACAAGCCCTGCTTACAACAATAAATATTCACTAATTGGTAACAATTATTCCCAATGCAAGGAGGAGGAGGGCTGCAGAGGGAAAAACGTGCCCCTTTTATTTTCACAGTCTCTCTGAAGCCATGACATATCTACACATTTTCCTACCACATGTGCTGATCTAGAACTAAGGACGAATGGATGCTGAAGAGAGCCATTTCCATCATCCCTGGAGAGATTTGTAAAACAAGAGGGAGGGTTTCTTATTCCCCTCTCTCTGAAAGAAGCATTGGCTCCTTTCCACTTCCAATTTCACCATGGCTGCACACGACTAAACATCCATTTTGACACTAATGCGAAGTGGTGCTCTCTGCTAGGTTGGGTCAGCCAGCTCTCCTGCCTGACTGGACAAGTGATTGTAAAATCAGTAATGGTATATTTTACACCCCATATTTCTTAAAAAACATAATTACTAGGGAAATTATTCTTCTTTTACTCTATGATTTTTTTCTTTCACTTTTTTTTTTTTTCCTGAAGACACATGTGCTCACTCTCTCATAACATTCAAAATGAGGTCAGAAACTTGCGCATATGTGGCTGTGTGTGCTTTCTCCTCCAACCAGAAATGACAAAGCAGAGTTTGGCAAGGCAATAAAGGAATGGCCACAAATCAGCCAGGATTATCTGACTTCCTTTAAGAAAGCCATAAATTGTTTACAGCAGCATTGGTCTTTAATGGCAGAATGGGGGGTGATGGAGGGAAAAGCTTTAATCTAACAATTTCAACAGATTGCCAAAGTCCTTTCCTGTAGTTTACAATAAAAGAACCTCCAAAGCATCTAACTTATGTTGGCTGGACTTTTTATTTTCGGGGAAAAGATCCTTCCCATGCTCCCTTCTCCTTCAACAGAAATAGACTGGAGTGTAATGAGGTTAAGTTTCAAAGCATTAAGCATTTTACAAAAATGCTTGCAAAGGTTTTAGCACCAGAAAACCTCTAGAGAAACTGGACAGAGCCTGGGATAATACACAACAGACTCTTCCAAGCTTAATGCACTGGGAATTGGAAGTGCATTAGGATTTTGGCTGCAGCTGGGCTTTTTACGGCCACTGGATTCTCGGCACCACTGCTGCTAATAATATATAGGTGAGGGGACATGGAGACAGACAGCTTGCTGTGATTGCCACTCACTGTACACCACAAAACAGTTCCAAACAGGAGAAGGCAGCAGTCTAAAAAAGATATGCCTTGGAAATGGAGTCAATCTGCACAGTTCCTACAGATGAATTTCCAACACTTCCTTCTTCCCCCATCCAGTGCAATTCTACAGTCAAAGTTGTTTGGGTTTATCCTTTTGTTCTTGCTTGTCCTAGAGGGCAATTGTCAAATTCAGAACCATCACTGGAATTTCGACAATGAATATTTGTAAAGTCTGAAGGTGCCCATAGGGACATTTTTAGAGATAAGGTTTTTGCCTCCTGTATTTCTTTGTATGTTTTGCATGTCAGGGCTATTTCTCAGATGGCACCATTGTGCAACATGCATCTAGCACAAAAATGCAAGCTTCTCCATGGCCTGGTATGGAAATCCTCTACATCTTTTCCTTCTGGGATCATTCCTACTGTGGTACTGTACTTTTTCGTTCACATGCCACTTTTGGAAAATGCATTTCTACTGAAAAAACTGATGTAAATAAATACAGCACAGCTCACATGGTTTGAAGAGTTTGTCAACAGAAAATATCCATTCCAGACTACTGGCTTCTGAGAACTGGAATGTTTCCAAATCTATTTATCACATCACTTTATAGAAGCTCTTTCCTCTCTCCTCTTGATATTTCAGAAATTTATTTGCCTCCCATTATAAAAATAAATACAAGTGCTTTCCCTCCCCAATGCCCAAACAGTAATTAGTTATAATGATTGTTATTTATGTTGTGGCAGTGCTGTGGAGCCCCAGACAGAGGCAGGGACCTGATATGGTTACATGTTTATAATCTCTCCTCCACATGCTACTTAACAGCACATTGCTCAAAAGCCAGTGAAAGCAATTTCTTCAAGTATCACAAAGGAAACTGCCAGCAAAGTTTCCCCAAAGCTTTGGATAAAATTCCCATGGAACTGAGTGGTTCCCCATACTGCAAACTCCAGCTCTAGTGAGAGCCAGTCATCCAAGTTGAATTTTTTGTTTGGCTGAAAACAATCTCACAAGGCTGAAGTACAAAAAGGCAAATGTACAGTCTTTCCAGGGCAAGAGGGAAACCATTCCCCTGTTGAAAAGCTTTTCTTTAGTAATTAGGGCTGAAAAATTACTTGTATTTTCCCATGCACTGATGAGAAAGTTATAGGAAGGAAGGAAATGCAGGAAGATCCGAACGGCACAGAAGCATAGGATGAAGTACTTTTATGGATAATTGCCATGCAACTCTCTATTTTGTTCCTGGTGCTTAGATATTATTAAGCAAAACTAATTAGAAATGCAATAGATAAATGTACTCTGAATTCTTCATATCCTCTAAGTGGTTCCAATACCACCCCCATCAGGGACTCTGCCTTTGCTGGGTAGGCAAATGATTTTCTCATAAAAAGCTGGACGACTCTTACCATGGATCATTTTCTCCTTTAACCTGCTCTATTACTGCTCCTCCTCTCCTCCTCCTCCAAAGTGAAATATAATATCCATCAGTGGAGTAATGATTCCTGAACTAGAGACACAAGTAAAAAGCAAATCCCCCTCCCCAAGCCCTCAGCACAGAAGGCTTGATGAGCACAGCTAGTTAGCCCTGTCTCTAATTAATGCATTTTGCTTTTCCTGCCAGGTGTGGCCCCATTTCTCACTCACTGGTTTCCCTCCCAACAATTTATTCTTAAAAACAGAAACAAGCAATGGAAACAGAACCCGTAAAATACAAATAATGGAGCGAATCAGTAGTGTTGTTTTCTTTTCCCTTGCTGATCAAGAACTTTAAAGAGGTTTGGGGGGGGAAAAAAAAAACAAACCACAAAAAAATCCCAACCAAAACAAAAACCTTTCCACTAAGTAATTGAGTCTGCACTCTTGTATCAGACGTTCAATGCTAATTTGGAGTCCTGTCTTATCGCATTACAGACAAACACAGGGCCCCTTACATCAAGTGCAACAAAATAGCTACACTCGGCATTATTAATGAAGTAGATGGATTAATTTCCTATTTATGAGAAGCTAACCAACTGGCTAGCTTGCTGACAGCACTATTAATGATCCTTAATGCCCCACAGGCGGTAATGGGTCCCGCTGGGAGATCTAGGAGCGCTGCAATTTGTATTGAGGATTTAGACATAACAAAAAAAAAAAAAAAAAAGAAGAAAAAAAAAAAGAGAAAAAAAAAAGAAAAAAAAAGCCCTCCTGGGAGCAGGCAGTTGATCAGCGGGCGCCCCAGCGGAACACAGCAGACAAATAATAAATGACAGCCTTGCGATTAAATCAAACCTTCTACTTTAAGTGTTAAAGTGTCTGACTGTCACTAACAATCTAGTGGTTGTTAAAGCCTCCCGGGGCCTCCAGGAACAGACGCAGTGAGCTGGAAGGTAAAAGGGGGGCGAGCGGCCACGGCAGCAGCAGGAGCCTTGCTGGCTTGGGAAGGGAAGCTGCTGCAAGGCAGGAATTTACACAAACACTGAGCTCTGCTTTTTGAGGTACCACACACCCAGGGCATGGGACCCCCAAAAGTTTACATGAGCCTTAAAGATTTTACCTGGGAATGAGAGAGCCCTGCCCCCAGCTCTCCAGCCCTGCTTACAATGGGCTCGCAGCCCAGTGGGAGTGGAGTCCCACATATAAGACCACGTTTGTTGTAAATGAATGTCTTGGCTGCTGCTATCTAGGAATTTTAGTTTCCATCCATATGCCTGGGCATGCAGGATTGAAACCAGAGGGCCATGTTTCCAGATTCAAAGAGGACAGGTTGAGGTGTGAACAGAAATCCTGGAGGCAACATGGATTTCATTCACTTAGTCCTCTTGATAAATACAGCCATACACACTCTATCTTCCTTATATTTAGTTTTCTTGCTGCCCTAGACTGATCACATCCTGAGGCTGGGTGACAGCTTGGAGAAATCCCAATGCCTTTTCTTCTGGAGATCCTTGTTCAGAGATAGAGATGAAACAGGCAAGTAGGTGAGATGAAAATAAGCACTGAAAAGGTCCTTTGCCTGTCACCCTCTATCAAAACACCAAAGCAAGAGCCGAGGCTTAATGAGTTACGGAGGCACAAAGCCAATGTTTTGTACTGATTGGGAGAATAGTCTTCTTCCTCTTTGTCATCTTCTCTCCATGCCATGACCAAGTGTGGGCTTCTGTCTTCTTAGATCTTCCACCCCACTGAAAAGTCTAGAGCTACATATAATTAATGTGAATTATATGAAGATTTCAAACAAGGTTAATCTGTCTTTAAAGAAACATTTAGAAAATCAAGGGGAGTTGGATGTAATAGAAATAAATTCTTGTAATCATCAGGCAATGTCAAACTCCTTCTAGGTGCTTAGTAAAAGCTCTGAGGAAGATTTATGGCTCCTATTAGGTTTTACAGGCACTTAAAAGTGGACATGACACAGAGGGGCCATGTAGTGGATCCCCCACCCCACAGAGGAGCCCTCCATACAGCACATAGCTGTGAGCAACAGCAGTCCAGGAGAGGGAACTGGAATTTTGTCTGGTTGTGATACACACTCCCTGACCACTCCAAGAACCCATCAAGGGTGTGGGATGATATCTGGTCTGCTGTCCTGCAAGAAACTCTCATGCAATTTATGTCATCATCATACCTTGACAGTGCAGCATGGGAAGAGAACCATAAATATTCAGCTCATACATATAAATTTATTTTATTACCAATCCATGTGTGTTTTCTGGCAGAATTAGTATTTTTTAAATCATACAACTTCATAACAGGTCACTGAAGAGAACCCACTGGAAAAGACAGCAGCCAATTGGAATTTTTTCCCCTTATGTGAGCTTCAGTAAAGAACACATAATAGAAAAAATACAGTGCATGATAGGGAGCTCTGGTGAGCACTGGCTGCCAAGAAGGTAGCATGGACAGAACCACACTTATTTATCTATCAGTAAATACAAGCTGCTCTGCTATAGCCTCTGGGTGGGGAAGCACTGATTTTTAAACATCACAAGCTAAAGAACAACGGATCTGACAAAACACCAGTGTGGAACAGAGGCCTCCTGATGCAGGGAAAGCAATGCACTGCCTTTGCCCTGAGGCAGGAACCTGAGTCCAAAGGGTGAGAGATGTGCCCAGAGGCACCCCAGGGCAAGGGGAGGCTGCTGGGTGCTGAAGCTGCCCATCAGACCACAATCAGGGCCTTTCATGGGAGCAGCAAGCAGGGGTGGCAATTGCCAGGCTTTCCTGGCTGGGTGTCAGATACCACCTGAATTAATGCCATGCCCCAAAGGGCACAGGCAGGACTGGGCAGAGTCAGAGCCTTTCATGGGAGCAGCAAGCAGGGGTGGCAATTGCCAGGCTTTCCTGGCTGGGTGTCAGATACCACCTGAATTAATGCCATGCCCCAAAGGGCACAGGTAGGACTGGGCAGAGTCAGAGCCGTGAGGGGGTCCTTGCGAGGCAGAGGAAGCACCAGCACTGGAGGGTAAGGGCTTCTGAGCAGCTGTAGCATGGACACAAGTTTTGGGTAATGGTCAACAACTGCACATCAGCTTTATGAGCCTAATTCAGAGCTCCAGTTTCTCCTGTTAAGACCACACCAAGTTTTGCTTTGGCTGGTCATCACCTCTGGACACGAGGATCACTAAAGGCAGTGCTGCACACATGTCAGACGACAACAAAGTTGTTACAGAGAAAATGCTCTTCATAAGGCACCTTCCTCCCATTCATCACACAAAGAATTAAGACATACTGGTAATTTCTTTAGCTGTCCCCTCCTGTCTTCCTCACACTGGCATAAAATTGGATCCTGAGCCTTGTTTGCTTGATAACGCTTCCCCTCCTCCAACCTGTCCTCACCCCTTGCACCTCCCACCAATTTGCCCCCACCATCCTCGCTTGGATGGGGAAGGCAAAAAATAATAGTGACAGCCCCCACGGGAAAGCCAAGGGGCCCCTGCAAAGTGCACGGCGAAAAGGAGCGCGCCTGCTCACTCATCACATTTCGCATTCGTTCTGCCACTCGCTGTCAAATTAAAACGTGGCCAACAACTCATTTCTCCTGCTCTCACAGTTACAAATTAGTCCATTAAGCTGTCTGCAGCAAGCCTTTTTTCCTCTTCCCAGTAATGGCCTCCGAGAATTCCTTCATAATCGCCAAGTCCTCCTGGGATGCCCACCGAAAGCAGATGGAGAAGCTCCCGGGTAATACAAGGCACTTTTTAATGACACAACATGCTGTGGGTCTTTTTTTATTTTTTTTTTTTTTTTTTTTTTATGTCCCTGTTCTCTCTTCATCATCTTTCCCCCTTCCCTGCTTTCTTCCACCAGGATGATTAGGAATTGAAAAAAATAAATAAAAGAGAAGCGTGGATGGAGTGGCACGGATGCTCCTGTGCAGAGGCTGACAGCTACAGGAAGGAGTGTGGGGGGGAATCAGCTTCAACTCCCTAATTAAAACCTCCTAATTGAATTATCTTTATTGAAAAATTAGATCTTCCATTGGAAGCGTAGAGATCTGGGAAGACAGACGATCAAGTCCTCCTGTAGATGACTAATCTGTTTCATTTATCGTGTCTCCTCCTCCCCAGGCAGAGGCTGCACAGATGACGACCGTCTCTTCCGCGGGCCAGACCTGCCGCAGAGCGAATCGCTCCTGACAGAACAAGTTGCTTAATGCAGAATCCCCTCTCTTAAGGGATGTTTTGGAGAGCCAAAAGGACTTGAGTGTTATTAGCAAGTAAAGGGCTAGTACCTGCTGGGAGTTGTCTTTATTTATTTAAAGGAGCATCTTATAAAGTGAGGCTGTTACAGCAGCTTGTTCTTGCAGGTGGCACAGGGAAGGGACTGCCGACCCCAGCTTTGGTGAGGGTTCTGTAAACCCCACAAAGCTGCTGTGTATAGAAACATGGCATTTAAAATAAGGCAAACAACATTTTCTGTACATTGCTGATGTACAGGAAAAAAATACACTCACTAAATACAGCCAGCTGGTATCCATGCTATACATTAAATAATAGCAGCTCCAGAGAGACATTTCCTGTCCACCTGCTAACCCAAAGTTAGTCCTGAAGATGCTGTTCTGCCCACCCACAGCCCATGCAGCAGATGATGGTGGTGAGGACCTAGACTGGAACAGGGCTGTGCCCAGCTGGGACCTGTTCTGAGCTGGCATTTGCTCCCATTCCCAGCACAGAGCTCAGGAACCTCCTGCCCTGATTGCAGCAGCTCTGAGGGCATCACCTTCCACATCACCCTGTGCTGAAAATGAAAAGCCTGGCCAGGAGGATGTGAGGCTTTATACTGTACAATAAGAAAAAACAGCTTTTGGGGAACTTGGTCCTTCCTTTCTAGGTTACTGACAGAAATTGAGTTCAGCCTCTATTTGATGTTTATCAGAGAAGAGAAGAGAAGAGAAGAGAAGAGAAGAGAAGAGAAGAGAAGAGAAGAGAAGAGAAGAGAAGAGAAGAGAAGAGAAGAGAAGAGAAGAGAAGAGAAGAGAAGAGAAGAGAAGAGAAGAGAAGAGAAGAGAAGAGAAGAGAAGAGATTGAATCCACCCCACATGTAGCATTCACTTCCCAAAACCACAGCTGGCCTTTGATGGAAGCCTCTGGAAACAGAGGCAAGATTAGTGGTATCTGAGAAGACCCTATCCTAATGATTTTTTTTTCACTTTTTCAAAACAAGGAGGAAAAGCTCTTCCCAGTGGGAACTACCAGAGGCACATTGGCAATTCTTGTTTCCAGTGAATCACCAAATGTAGAGAACACAAATCAATCTTTGCCCATTTGCCTTCCTCCCCTTCTCCCAACAAATTAGAAGCTTGGCTTCAAACCTGGATTAATTAAATAATTAAATTAAATAAATACAGTGGGCATTCCTTCTATTTCCTCACTGACTTTGCAGTGGGGTGACTCCTATTGCCAAGTCTCCTTAGTGGCTGCACGGGTTAATTTCTCTCTTGTAGCAAAGCCGAAATTCCTTCTCTCATTGCAGATTTCCGGGAGCTGTGCCTTTAAGGATACATTTTGCAGCAAAATTATAAGATTTGGTGACACGCCAGTAGTCCCTCTTCAGCCTCCTCCCACACCAAATAAAATTCAGCGACTCGGCTGTCACCCTGCCGCTCTGCTCCCCGCTCTGCCATGAGTGACAGGCATGCTGTGCTCACACCATCCTGGGGAACAGCCAAAGTATTCATGGATCTTATTGCTAGACAGGCTGTGATAAGGCTGTTTTCATGGCTACACACCCCGCAGACAGGCATAAAGAGAAACAAGAAGGCGGCACTGGAGAGTAAAGTCCTCTCAACACCTTTAGGAGATGCTGTGTGCTGGAGGGCGAGAGAGGCTCTTCCATGGGCAGGAGCTGTGTTATGAATGTATGGATGTCGAGGTGGGGAGGGGAAGGAATAAACCAGTTTCCTGGAAGTGAAGAAAAATTGGCTGTCTCTGCAAGTCTGAGGCCAGCTGGGAAGACAGAGGCGTGATTCAACTTTTTGTTTAAAGAAAACCCACTCCAAGTGGCAGAAATATCCCAAAAAACCCACAACCAGTCCAAGCCCCAAACCCCTAAGTCCTGTAGCAGTGGAAGGAAAAACACAACTTTCTCTAAACACAGACAAGTCAATATGAATAAAAAGTGTCCTTCATGCATCATAAATTATTACTTTAGGAAGAAAACAGACAGTTTTTCTTTGAACATACAAATATACAAACATTCCCACTGGCAGAACACAAAAAAGGAGGAAGACTGCAAGTAGATCACTGCACCCTTGGATTTTCTTATCACTATCTGCTCATTTATCCTCTTTTCACAACATAGAATTTCTGATTGTATTATGTTTATAGCAAATATTAGACAACATCCCTAGGCTTTTTCATAGTGTTCTTTTCTTGTTTTTACAATTCTGTGAAAGAAAGAAGTCACCTTTTATCTTCCCTATTTACATGTATACTCTAGACAGAGACAACAGCTAGAAGAAATTAGCTAGTAGCAAGAAATGCCAGTTTTTAGTAGAAGGTGAGGGAAATAGGTACATGTAAGCTTGGACAAAGCAGAACACCCATCCATGTGGGCTCTGATTTTGGTGCAGACAATTAGCTAGAGAAGCCTTGGCCAGCATTAAAACAAATTCAGTGGCATTTGCAAGGAAGTCTGCTAGCTCTTCTCTATTTCTGTTGCACTGTTGTCCCAAAATACAATGAGAAGAGACATGCTACTGGAAATGCTAGTTAAAATAAAAGGAAATCCCAATCATTGACACTAGGGCTGGGCAGATGCTCATTTTAATGCTCCTGCCATATTTAAAATTGCACAAAAAAATCCAAGTCAATCAGCTGAAGTCCCACTCACTTTCTGCAGGAGTCAACACCTTTGCCTTGGCCAAGCAAGAAGGACCCTGGTTTAGCTGTTTGTGACAGCAATTGTGCACACTGATCTATTTGCATACACATCTTTTTAACTGGCTCACTGCTCTGTTTAAAACATTTCTTTGAAATAACCTTGAACCTACAGCACACGTGCACAGTGCATGCCCAGATATAAATGCACGAGTTCAGTGTTAGCATTATAAGAATATTTCAGCAGAGCAGTGCTTCAGTTAAGCATCAAAACTCCATAGCTTATAATTTTATTTCATGTTTTTGGGGCAATTTCTGAGAAATATTTCAGTATTTTTAACAGTGGATATACTGGAGACCATATACACCACTGCTGGCCTCTTGCTTCCATAAATCTTTCAAAACCAATATTTATACTCCCATGAAGGAGTACTGGCTGCTTATTTTCCATCTCCGTGAAAGTGGCCAGATCAATAGCTCTGTGTATGTTACTTGGAAACGTGTCACAGCAGCCTCTAAAACCTCTTTTTCCTTTGTCTGAAATCGATTTCTGTAATATGCAAATATTAAGAAAAAGGAAGCTTTAAGTTTCCTCTTAGGATCCTTTGTGAATCCTTCGGTATCCAGACACCACTACGACGGAAAATTAAAACCCTGCCAGCAGTTTACCGTCTCCCCTGAGCGCCAGCCGTGCTGTGATCCTAACACTTTGCTCCAAGCTATGAAATTCTGAAATTTGCATATTCTTCACTTTGGGATTGGTTCGGCAAAAAGGTAAAACACCATGGAGCTGCCTGCCCGCGAAAACAGCCCTCTCCTCCAGCAACCTTCCTCCCTCTGAAGATGACAAAAGAGGAGCGGGAGGATTTCCTCTGCTCCTCTACACCAGTGGAAAGATAACAACACTCACTCTCTTGCTTCAGATGTTGCTGCACACCCAATTTTTTAGTTAATATGCAGGATCAGGAAAATTAAACTTGTGTTATGGACTCTTACTTTGAGAAGGAGCGAAGAGATGTGCTATTCACTGGAGCTTTTTTGTGAGAGACTTGATCCCCCCCCCCACCCTTTTTTTTTTCCAGCACAGCTTGAGCCCTGAAGCTTTTATTAAAAAATAAAAAAGGGGAAAAAAAAAACCCCAAACCAAGCAATGTACAAAAGTGGGGGGAGTAGAGAAGGTTTAACAAGCTCCAAGTCATAGATTATAAGCCTCTGCTAAAAATTTATGGCTGTTTGGATCTTTGCCACACTGAACAGATTGGCAAGCTGATCAGAATCGCAGCAGGCTGCCTAATGAGTCCCACACAATTTTTCACCCCATATTTTTCCAATAAAAAAGCAGTTAAATACCAACCGCAGCCACAGCAGAGCCTGCCATCTGGCTGCTTTTTTCTCCAGCCATCATTAAAATGGTTCTTGGCAGTTTACACCTCGCTTTTTTTCTGTACAGATGTGGAACGAATTTTCTGACAACCCTTGGATGAAACAGGGGGCTTTATTGAGCTTTACAGATTAACTGCCTAACTTCTGGTCCTAATTTTAAGTGTCTTAGCACACCGGAGGCATCATTTTAAGTGAGCTAATTGTACGTATCTGAGCCCACCAGCAACATTTGGCTAAGTTAAAAGTGAGATTCAAAATCAGCGTTTCGAGGAGCTGTGTAACCCACGCCACCATGGTCACCAGCATCCAGCCCGTGCTGTGAGTTCATAGGGATTAAAAATAATAACTACAGGCACAGTGTTTGAAAGCGTCTGCAGAGGAAATCAAAGACTTATGGTTGAAACCCATTTATTGCAGCCAAATGAGTATGAGCAGCTTTATTTCTTGTTCTTTGCTTTGTAGCAGTTTGGTCAGCTGGGGAATGAGGAGCCCTGTATTTGTGGTGACTCCACTGACCTGGCACAGCACAATGAAGCTGCAGCCCTGGATGTCTGGTCAGGTGTGTTTGAGCCACTTGCAAGCAGCTCCCCTTATTTCTCTGTCACTGGAGGATGAGGGTGAGCAGAAGGAGAATAAAGCTGATTTTGGGGCACAGTGTTTACACACAAAAGATCTATTTTTTACAATATGTGTTTGAAAACAGCAATGCAAAGCAAAGGTCTTTTTAGAAACCTAGAAAAATCAAAACACAGGCAAGAAGCACATTTCAAAGCTGCTTGTGGGCCAAACAGAAGCAGGACAGGCTGGAGATGGATACAAGTGTCTGAATGTCTACGGACAGTTTTGATTAATGCAGTCTGCGAGGCCGGGCAGTCGGGGGGATGGGAGCAGCAGGGCAGCCAGCTGAAGTGCAGCTAAGATGCTTTGAAAACACTGCTTCAGTCTTCCCCTAATGACTTGTCAAGACCACAAAAGAAGCAGTGGAAGTGCAGGGCCTGGAGCCCAGGTCCTGTGAGGGCAAAGCTGGAGGGCTGTCAGACCCCTCTTTCTCCCGAAAGGATGACAAACAGCAGCAGAACATCAAGGAGGCTTTTTATCGTTTCGCTCTCCCTCGCATCCCTAACACAGATTATTACTTATGCCAATCATCTTATAATGACCAGTGGATTTAAAAAATGAATAATTTATAGGAATGTTGATAACATTTATTTGTTTTCAGCAAGGACTTCATAGAATCATAGAAATGCAGTACAGAAAGGGGCCTTAAAAGGTCATTCTAGACCCCCTGCTTTGAAAGAGATTATGTGCATAATAATGTAAATGACCCTATAACTGTACTCCAGAATCAACATTTTCATTAAGAAATATATTGCCCTTGTAATCCTACTGGTTGGGTAGATAACCTTCGAGCACAAGCTGACGCAACCACAGCTATCCAGGCTGGAAACAGGCAGGAACAGTGACCCTGAGACAGCACGAGTGGGCATTTATTCAGAAACCTACCAAGCACAGGCTGGAGATGAATACAACTGGCTGACTGTGTAATGATAGCTTTAATTAATTTACCCTTCTGTGGCTATCCAAAAAGGACGGCAGTTTTGGGGGACAGGAGCAGCAGAGCAGTCAGGTGCAGCTGTGAGTTGCTGTGTTGGAGATAAAGGGTTCCACATTCGTGCTCTGCTGTTGAAGTCATCCCTGGCCCCCAAACTGTGATGTGCCCTATCCCCATTACTGGAAATGGCTGTGCAAATTGCTGATGAAAAAGAGGAAAAAAATTACCTCCATCTCTTTAGTGGGTGCTGAAAGCTCCAATTTATCTCCTACCGATCGACCTAAAACACCAGTTCACCCTAAAAGCACTGATGTACTTTCAATGCACAACCCTGCAGCCCGCTGCAAACCTCATGGCAGTAATAAAAAGAATTGCCTTGATCATCAGTAGTCAGGTCAGACAGTTCTGGGGTTCCAAACTCTATAATTTGGGCCCGGTGTGCAGGCTAGGTAAAGGACTTGGTTTTACAGCAAAGTAAATTAAAGACAAACCAAATCTGTCAGAGTAACTTTTTTTTTACTCTTACCCTTCTGGTAACTTTTGCTTCTAAGAAGTATTACTGTATGAAGAGTTATTCACATACACGCTGCCTTGACATTTGCACTTTTTTATATAAACATTTTTACAATATTCCATTACCACAGAACACACCAGCTAATAGCCAAATCCCTAAAGCTGCTAACAATCAAATCTGGCTCAGAGTCGCCTCTGAATAACTTCCATTTCTTCAATGCTTTTGCACAGCAGGATTGCTAATAAACAATTGGGCAGTAAAACTACAAGTCAGCCAGCACTGCCTCTGTCTTCTCCAGTTCAGGGAATTGCTCTAATACAATGTGGAAATATATCCTGTGACCAAGAAGCCTCTGGGAATTCTTACATTTCAGGTTGGATTGTCTTCATTTGGGTTATTTTGGGATATCCACAAAAATGAGTCCCAATTCCCTTTCCCTTGCTCTCTACCCCCCACAGTCATACACTCCACCAAGCAAAACATTCTAGCTACTTAAAATGTGGTCAGGGAATAAACTATTTCAAGGAAAAAAAACCCAGTCTCATCTTAAATGGTTTCCATCCAATCAAACAATTTAGCCCAGAGGCTAAAATGATTTAGCCCTTACACAAGTCTCACACAATAGCGTTTGCATAACTTACTCGAGCTTTCTCTGCCCCATGGAGAGTTCCCAGCCCCCTGAGAAGACACAAAGGTAACTGTGCATTTCATCCAAGGCTAGTTTCCATTCTATTTAGGACTCACCTAAACTGAAGGTCTGGTAGGTTACCTATGTACAGCAAAATGTGTTCCACAGTCCCATCAGCCACCCCATCCTCTGCGGTGCAGCCCCAGTCGCATTTTCCAGCAATGGGACCAATGAAAAGCAGGAGCAAGAGCTTCCAAACAAAGCAGAGGGCTAAACAGCAGGTGTATCTTCATCAGAAACCCTGACTACAGCAGCATGGGTCAACCACATCACTACAGAAGGTTCCAAAATTCACATTTTAGGCTTTCATGCTTGTTTCAGCCTTGCAGTGTACTTTATTTTTATTGCTTATTATTGCTAAGTCAGTGTAACCAACATGTAGCCTTTACAGATAATGTTCTTATGGTGAGTCTCAAAACTAGTTTTAAGGTTATTAGTGATCCTTTCCTCCTCACTATTTTTAAGGGTTTGTGAGATAGATTTGAGATTTCAGCTGTAGGCAGAAATATGGTGCAAACTTATCCTAGAATTTTTCCCCTTGATCCTATTAAAATATATATTTGTTTTATTGTAATGGCAAATGAAATTTCACTGTGAAAAAGGTAAGAAATGGATTAGGGGTATTTTCAAGCCATTCATTTTCACTCAAAAAAAAAAAAAATCGAAACCACATTTTATTCCTAGGAAACAAGGCTTTGCTCTTGTCATTAAGAAATCTCAGCACTTCAAATCCATGGGACGTGCAAAAAAAGGAAGGTAAATAAGCAGAGAGGCTCTGGAGTTCTAAACAGAAGAGCTGGGCTCAGAATCTTACAGCCAGCCATTTGCTGTCTTGGGGTTATATAGTTCGAATTCCGCATTTACAGGCATCAGCAGGAGTTTTGCCAATGACTTAACTGACTTTTATGCTATAAAGCTAGAATGATCCATTTTGATTAACTGCTCTGACCTCCTGCACAACACAGGCTTACAGCACAGGGCCAAGATTTCATCCCAAATCTGGACAGAAGAGAGATGCACAACATATGAGTCAGCAGGACAAGCACAACAATTTTAATTTTAAAATGCCAGATCGTGCTGGCAGGGGAAAACAGGGTGGATGATGGACAGTTCTGGATACTGAGAGGTTTCTTGAAATATTGGGAGATACTTGGCTATGTCAAGCAAGCTGACTGAGCTAGCTTTCATCTCTTGTTTTTAATTATCTCTACTCTTTCAGAATTTCCTTGTTGTGCTAAAAGTTGTCCTGGTGCAAGCCTCCTCCCCAGATCTAATCTCTTTGCTTGAGGCAACTGGGGCAGGGTTATTTTGACACGCAAAACGAAGAGGACATATGTTGCATGCAAATGAGAGGGCCACAGCTCAGAGCAGACAGATTTATTTTTTTTTTTCCCCCTGCCCCAGGCACTTCTGTTGTTGCTTAACAGGATTTCCTGGGGATCTAGATCAACACTTTCACAACAGGGTCTCTAAAGTCTGGCTCCCCAGCCAGCCATGCAAGGGCAGCCTGGGGAGGGGGTCAGGCCCCGGGTGCTGGGCAGAGACAGCTCCTGCCAAGGACAGGGTGCTGCTGCAAAGGCTCAGCCCCACCGAGCACTGAGTTCACCTTGAGCCAGGCTGATTTCAGACACTTGCCTGGGGAAAAGCTGGCCTGAGGCCACCAGCCTGGCCAGCCTCACTCGTGGTTTGTTGTTCTCAGGTATCAACATTGGAAAATTGGCTACTGTGCACTGGCAGTAACTTCTCAATGTTATTTAATACATGTTATTGTATTCACATTGTAAAGGGCCCACACCCTGTTCTGATTCAAGACCTAGATACAGAGTCATTATGGTGCTATAAACACCACTTTTAAAAGCCTGACTATGTATTGACACAGTTTTTAGTATGTGCAGAACAGACTCTCAAAACCACTCTCAAACATTGTGATGACATTTTACACTGGGCTCATGTGTCCCCAGGTTGGCATTAAATGAAATAGGACCATGAAACCTATGAAACAGCAAGATCTGTGCAAAATTATCCAGCTTCAGAGATAAGAAATCAAGGCACCTTGGAGAGGAGGCCAGGTTCTGTGCTTGATCCGTCATCTTTGCTTGCCAAGTTTGTAACAGACATCCAAGGGTGAATGTCACTGGGGAAACGTTTGAGAACTTGCCTTTTGCTACTAAGAAAGGTGCTTAAATTTCAAAATGCCAAAATGGTAGGCTGCCCATACCGAGACAAAAGTACTGAATACATGAATATTAAAAAGAAAAAAAAAAAGAAAAAAAAAGAAGAAGATAGTCTCAAAACACTTGGCACAAATCACACCATTCATTGCAAGGAATCACTTCTGGCCAAGCTATCCCCATGGGCTTCGAGGGCTGTCAGCAAACAGCACAACCAGAATGAACTTGCAGGTCCCTCCCTCTGGTGGGTCTGCTCCAGCTGGGACAGGACTGCTGGCTGCTGGGGATGGGGGCTGGCTCTCTCAGGATTAACTAATTATATCAAAATACTTGTCCACCACCCCCAGTAAGGCAGATTTGGAACAGAAGCAGAGGAAGAAAGTCTTACAGATGGTACTGCCACTCGGCAGCTTACAACAAGGCTTGGGTGCCCTCCTGACCTTTGCTGGCTCTCCCCGGAGAGCAGCCCCACAGGCACAGGCAAGAACAAGTCAGATGGGGTCAACAGATGGCTGAGAATATGGTGCACATTAACACACATTCTTCATGAGCCTGTCTCTGGCCCAGGAATAAGCAGGAGAGGGATTTGGCCCCAGAGCATTCAGCAAAGCCATGGTCAATACTGCACTGAAACCTCTACTGGCATCCATGAGGTAGACAAGCGCTTGCTGCCAGAGTTAAATATTTCATTCTTAATACACTATGGCACTGCTTTTGTGGTTTTGAGAAAGGCACGTTAAATTCTCTTAAAATGTGCTAGGAAAACCCCTGATGCATGATTTGTGTACAAATGGATGCTGCAGCGTTGTGCATGTCAAACTGTGCATATGGGTAACTTGATAATTATATAATTTGCCTTGACGCCTCTCTAAAAAGACATCATTGTCCCTCTAATTTTGATTCCTTGTAAATAATCAATCAATTAGCTAATCTGCTCAAATGCTCCCCCCACCCTTTTATGTTTTCAATTAAAAGTGTGAAAGGCAAGTGCAGACAGATTTACATGAGTTCCAGAAGCAAGAGGTGGTAATGGGTATTTTTTCACTGATTTTATCAGGTGCCCTTTAAGTACACTTGGGGTTTCTTGTGATCTTGGCTGCCAAGCAGCTCTAAGCATTCATTTTTTTCCTGGTGGAAGACTTGTCTTTATGAGGTTGTCTTTTGGGAAACTCCACATATAGAATATCCAGCAAACTACTTAGGAAATGGTATTTTCCTTTCAAAAGCCTACCTGTGTTTTCCTGAAACTCTTAGAATGTGCAAGCTGATCCTTCTGAGAGTATTCTGGCTTGGCAGGAATTAGGCAACTTTTGCAGAGATAGCAAAAGGCATCTGTCTTCCACAGGGCTAAGTCCTGGCCAAATTTCCCATCCTTGCTTCAAAGTATGTAAGTGTGCAAGCCCCTTAGCAAACTATTTGCAAGTGCCTATAATATGACCAAACCAATTTATTTCTCCCTACCTTATTTTTTTTAGGCAGCCAAATCTTTCTGTTTGAACTTTCAAAGAAAAGGAAATCAGCTGCAGGCAGACACACAACATGGAAAATTTCAGCTCCAACAGTTAAAGTTTGGCAAAACTACAGGCAATTGTCAACAGCCCTGCAAGGGAAGTGCCAGACAATCCCCACATCGGGCTGGGCTTCCAGCTCCACCTGCAGCCTGGCCAGGAAGGCAGGGACATTGTGTCAGCCCCATGCCCTCTCCCAGGCAGCTCTTTTAAATGAGTCAGGAGCAGTGATTTGTGGTGGGGATTTGTGGATTGCTAATAAAGTGGAGGCTGAAGTGTAGAAGGCACAGCCTTAAAACTGGGGGGCTTTATAGCAGGGGAAGATGGACCAGTCACTACTCCAATAACACTTGAAAATTCACCCATTGTTCATACAGATTCAGAGTCTACTTTAGACCTTCCAGGTGACACTTGCTGCAATACAATGTTTACATATAATGTTAAATTGTATCTTCAATCAAAAGGAAATGTTAATTCCTCAAACTGTGAAATAACAAGTCAGGATCTTGCCAAGATAAAAATCAAACAAAGAAAATGAATTAGAACAACACAAAACTGAGCAGCAACTGGAAAGACACAACACTTTTTCCCAAGCCAAAGGCTTACTCATGTGTATTGTATGAAATATTCTTTCAAGAACTAGCCAAATTTTTAAAATTGAACACAATCAAGCTTAATAACTAATTTTATCCTCCTAGAAGAGGCAAGGATATACTTTTTAGCATAAAGCATTAGTGATCACACTTATTTCTGGTTTTCAGATGAGAGGTGGCATTACCCTGTGGACTAAAAATGGCAAAGCAGGTATGGCATTCACATCCCTGTGGGGTTATTAATTCCTGGGAGCACTGAGGCAGTGACACACTCACTTATTTCTGCTACATAACTACCCTAATATCCTTTCTGTGACACAGTCATTGCACTGGAGCTAGAAAGTGCCACGACTACCCTCAGAGCAACAGTCAGACATCTCAGTTATTTCAAGAGAAAATCTAGCTGCAAGGGGGAGGGGGTCTGTACGAATTTTAATGCACCAAGATCTCACCTTTGGTATCATTTTCCCCTAATAAAACAGGGATGATCACACTTGCATATCTGTTAGAGTGGGACAAGGACAAGTTAATGTGCGTTCCGCATTCTGAATGTGGAGCATAATAAGTGCATGAATTATTTATGTGTATAAATTTAAACTCTTTGATTGAAATGTAAGACTGGTTGATTAGAAATAAACTTCCTTCATCTTTGATACCTAGATGCTCTGCCACAGGAGCTTTAAACACTGTGGGCTCCCTGGTTGCATGTTCCCCTCTCCTCTTCAGTGCCAGCACTGGAATTCATGAAATAACACAGAAATCCAGAGCTGTCCCAGATGAAGAGAAGCCAAACCCAAACCTCCAACTTTTCAGCTAGCTGAGTTTCCTGAAGCAGCTCACTCCCAAACACAGAATGGTGGTAGAGCCAGAGGGAACACATGGCTGTGACTCAGGGGCCATCAGCTGCCATCAAACCAGGTTAAACACCAGTCACTAGCACATCCACCTCCTCCTAGAAATGCTTTTTTTCCCCTGAAAACATCACTCTTTATCTCTAGTTATCTCTCCCAGTAGTACAGTAGCTTAACAGAGGCCCATCAGTGATCTCCTCCACTTAATGTTTAAACCACCTCATTTAATAATCTGAAGAAAGAACAAAGTCCCAGACAATTAAGTGACACAGTGATTTGTTATCAGGGGCTCTCAAAGGTAGAGCTGCAAGAATAAGAAATATGTATTGAGAAAGCAAAGTCATACAATCAACAATACTCTGTGCAGATAAGGCCTCTCAATTAAATGTGTTCTCTTGCTGATGTGGATTTAAGTCAGAGCTTTCACTGCTCTTTCCTCCAGACAGCAGGCAGGTATCAACTGAGATGTAGCTTCCTGCAAGAAAGGCATAACCCCATATCTGAAAAAGTGACCTCTCATTACCCCTTTGGCAGCAAGTTTTCCTGCAACTTCAGATCCTGTTGATACAATTTATTTCCTCAGTACAGCACTAAAAGCAGTACCTGAGTACTCGCCCCATCCTGCCAGAGCAGCATGCTCAGTGAGGGATTATAAGCAATTTACTAATTTTTCCTGTTTTAGTTGCAGATGCTGAACAGAGAGCTTGTATATAATATGAAAAGGAGTAAGAGAACATCAATTATTAATGCAGCCTCATGAAGCAATTAATTTGCTGGGTCATTAACTCACCATCTACACAGGAATTCTAAAATCCCACAGGAGAAAAATGCTGGTCTGAGTATGGCTGAAGGCCATACTGTGTGAGGCAGTGTCTCCAAAGCCCAAGGCCAAGAGCTGCAGGAGTTTGTGGTAAGCCTGGCACTGTGAACCACATGAATTGTACAACATTTATTCCAGGAGATCTGCATGACCACCTCAGTGGAGATCACCATCCATCACTCCTCTGCTTTGCTTACAACTTTCCTCATTAAGCTCAATGCATATTTAATTCTAGTTCACTCAGTTCATGCTTTACACTAACCAGAAATGCTGTACTGGGTTCATCTTTTGTTTCCAAAATACATTTGGCTCACTGTTTTTAAGCAACACAAGTGGCATTTGTGCACCAGCACGCCAGACTGGACTTATAATACATGTTAAGTCTTTCAGAACAGCTCTACAGCACAGCCAACACCACCCAGAGCTGCCGGTGTCATTGTGACAGCTGAAATATTAACTTTTAAAAATTATTTTTCAAAAAAATTATTGTCATCCCACTTTCTTTGACACAAGGTAAGACCTGCTGTCTTCCTTCTACCTAAGGCAGCTTTCCCTCCCAGCCATTATCAATAATCACCGTTCCAGCAGACTGATGCATATGCTGGCTGGCTTTGCCACATTAAGTCTCTCTCTGCTGGAAGAGGCATTAATTATAAGCAGGCAAGAAGAAACTTCTGCAGCATTGATGGCTGCTCTGCTGGGTGCTTTTCCTTGTACTAAGCTTGTTTTCATTAACTTTCCAAATAAATGATAAAAGGCACAGGCATGGGCAACAGAAAGACAAACCCACAATCAATGGAGTAGCTGGCTGGCTTCCTGCGTGTGTGTGAAGAAGCTTTGTTTAGATCCGTGCAAGCGCACACACACACAGGCTTTCCTGCCGAGCAGTTTAACTAATCCAACCAGGAATATAAAATATTAGCTCACTAGGAACTCCAGCACTTGGCTACACTCTTGGTGTCGTGGTTCCAAGCTAAAACTAAACTTGCTCGGAGTAGGATGCTTTGTGCTCTGTCTTCAGGCTTGGTAAAAATCAAAAGTCAAAAGAGAAGTGAATGTGTTCTGTTCTTACTGAAATGTAATTCTGACAACTCTCAGGATTCTCATATAAAATACTGATGACTGTTATATTGATTATGTTGATTAAAATCATTATTATCAATTGTGTCAATTAATTACCACATTTTATATACATGTTAGAGTTCAGAGCATGGGCCAGAAAAGAGACTTCCCTCCAAGTGCTGCCCAGACAGAGAGCAAGAATATCTGGCTAAAGTTCTGCTTTAAAAGTTCCAAGGTTAGAAGTTTTAAGGGAGTGCTGTGCTCGAGCAGGAGTCACAGCTTTCACTGGCAACTGCAAACTAATCTTCCAGACCTCACAGATAGGTTAAAGAAAATCTGCTGCACCCGTCAGCAGAAACATCCAAAAGAAAATTAAAAAACACACCCCAAATCCAATGTGTTGTTCTAAATAATGATTTTTAAGAAAAATCACATTATTTTCCAGAGCCTGACTCATGATTTTTAGACATTTGGGGTTTGCCAAACTGCTGGTATAAATCTGGAACCGCTCCACTGACGCCACTGAAACTGCACCAATGTAAAAATGGCATCAGGGAGAACAGAAACAGGCTGAGAGAATTGGACAGCTGTGACCACTAACACAGGCTGCACATTAGGAAAGATCAAAGACTAATTTTTACAAAACATTTTGGCTTGTTTTTTATTTTACTGAATTAGGGTAAAACATGGCTCACATTTGCTCTCAGTAGCTTGACAGGCTAAAAATTCTTCCCTGACTTTTGGACACAGCATAATACCAACGGGTATTTAGCCAGCAATTTTTCTGAGAGGTATTTTTATCTCCTGTTAAGAGGCTTCAATCACTCGAAATACAAGATTATCTTTCCTCCCAACTGCATGACTGTGGTGAGGATGCCATAGCAGATAAACACAACCTTCTGGTCCCAAGCCCCATCCTGCTCCTGGACTTCATTACTCAGAAACATCCCCATCCTCTTGGCAAGGGGAACAGAGACCAACGATAATGCCTCTAAAGGTTAAACACATGAACCTTTCCTCGTGCTGAAAAAAGGGGAGGAAAAAAGAGCACAGGCATTGGAGAGCACTTACAAATCAGGGCAACTGTCTGCTCAGCAGAAACAGAGGGCAAAGGGTGGGTGCACCATTATCTGGCAGGGAATGTGCTCCCAGAGCCACTGTCCTCACCCGTCTGCAGAGAAAACAATTGTCATCCTCAGAACCCCTCGGAGCTGGCACTTTTCAGGCACAGACTCCGTATCAGGAAATGCTGGATCTTGGCAGCAGGCGTGTTACTGATAGGAATGATAAACCAGCAGGGTTATATGAACATGTCTATCTCCAAGGCCAGAAGAAAAAGAAAGCTAAAATCTCCAAGGCCCTTTTGAGGGAATAATCATAAAAGGTACAGACTGCATTTCCCATTTTTTTTGTATCATGATTAAATCTGTTTCTAGCATTACACCTTTAAGAAAGATCAAAGGGAGGCAGTGAGGGAAGAAGGTGCACACTGACTTCCACTAATTGAAGCAAGCTGAAGCCTCCAGCACCTTCTGAGTTTTCCAAAGTTTCCCCCTCTTTCTCAGCATTTCCTCTGCCCTCCCCTGCGGCCTCCCTGCCCCAGCCTCTGCAAAAGCATCCAGATGACTGACACAACAGAGATGCCTTTTATAGCTGCCAGTAGAGGATAGCTTTTATAACTGGGTGCAGGAGCAGGAATAAAACCATCCCAAATCTCACTGTAATCACTGGCAGAAACTCACTGCAGTCCTTCCATTGTTTCACTTCCATAACTCCTGTCTTGAAGAAAGGACATCCAGGTTTAGAAACTCTCAACAATAACATGTGTATTAATGCCAGTAACACTGAAACACTGCATGCAACTCGTCCCAGTAACAAAACCTATCAAAGTAAAGCTGTACTGGGAAAAAAATAGTTTCTCAGCGTAACTGTATGTGCAGCAGGAGTTTTTGGCAACCTCCTCCTACCCCAGACCAACCTAATTAAGCTGTAGTGTAAAGATAACCATGGCATCCCAAGTGGGGCTTTGTAATAACCTGACTCGGACTCAAGCGTGATAACGCCGAGAGCATCGTGGATTCTGCACTGAGCCAAACAAATGCTCTTGCATACCCCTATCCTTACCATTTACTCTCTCTAGTGTCTCTGCTTCCTTCTCTCATCCATCTCTGCCTTGGTTTAAGCTCTTGGGGAGCTCCTGGGAGGTGCTGGCTTCACAGGAGAGGCTGTGAGCCAGGGTCTGCACCTCTACGGAGGCTCCAGCTCCATCCACTCATCCCACGGCCCCTGTGCATGAGCAAGGAAGAGAGCTGCTTGTAAATGCCTCCAAGGGTCAAGTGCAACTTTGCCTTTGATGCTTAATAAAGTTTTGAAATCCAAACCACCATGTAAATGTTGTTCTTATTATCAGGTAGGTGTGCTCTGGTTTTCTTCCAAGGGAGCTCAGCTGCTGAAAGTGACTGGTGCTACAAGAAGGTCTTGGATGTTCAACATTCAACTTTGCAGGGAGTAGACTGACATAAGAGCTTGGCACACAGCAATGAAAGAGGATGCAATCTGATTTGGCAAATTAGCCCCTGGGATGATGCAGTTGCCATATGTACCTAGGTGCCAAATTTCAAATGGAGCAGAGTGACCTGACCCTGACCTTTAGCTCAGAGCGCTAAATTCCCTCTCCAGGGAGCCTCTCTAGCCTGAAGCGTGTTTCAAAGCTGTGAAGAGAAAAAATGTATTCACCTGGGGGATATTTACAGCAGAACATTTGTTTTCACTTATACTGAAATCTAAGGAGAGTTTTGGTAGAGTCCCTGCATGTCATTCATTCCATCAACAGGTTTTGCAGCTCTTCTTATGCAGGTGTCTGGAGCCTGTGCAAATCTCTCTGGCTGACCACAAGTATCTGATGAAATCTCTGTTCTAGACAATAATTTACTCAATTTGGGGTTTTTCAACAAGAAGTAAACAGTGTCTTCTTTTTCCCTGTTTACTAAAGATACTGCAGGACACGATAAGGAGGCTACCAGCTACAAAAATTCCCCACTCTTAATAAATACACTCAAGAAGTTTACAAGAAGGATTGTAAATAACTTAACCCACACTTTTGAGAAGCTAAATGTTTCATTTAGCTTGGGTTTTTTCTTTTAATCATGGCTCTGCAGGCTAGTAGTTAACTTGCTAATTAAAAACAATTGCCTAATGGGTCATCAGGCAGCAAGTAAGACAGGTTAGAAGGAGGAATTAGTTAACACTCAGAGCTTTCTGAGCATCAGACTAGTGCTATGATATCCAAAATACAGGTACAGTAAAGAAAGACAAAGGAAGGCAAAGTAAAGGTCTAAATACAAGGCAGACTAGTTAAAATAATTATACAACTCAAAGCAACTTTAGACCTTTACAGATCAGTTCAGTAAAGAAATGTCACAAAAGGCATCCTCCACATGGACATACTTTCACTTGGCTTTCAGCTTTATCAGTTTAGTTGACTTACATTAGTTGACTTGCATACTTGAGTAACCTGGTATGGACACAAAGCCAGAGGCCATCTCAAACTGCTTTTCTGGAAAGCAGCGTCAGTTCTGGAAACAACTGCCTTGCTTTTTGCCAATCCACTCAAATATTGATGGTTTGAAAACTTACCCAAACACCCTTTCAGACTCAGGTTGGCATGAAAGAGATTGTGAAGTATTCAGAGAAAAGCTGAGAAGAGCTGTGTGCAGCATTATGGGCCATGCAGTAGCTTTGGGAAAGGCAGCAGTATAGACGAACCAGGCTTCCATCTAGTCAGCTAGCAGAGATACATCTTTATTTCAAGGAACTGAGTCACTTCTGAAATGCACCATTTGTTTAAATTACAGGAAATAAAGGTTTACAATCAGGGACGAGCTTGGCAAACCTTTTTAAGAAAAAACAATGGTTTGTACCATCTGCAGAAACTGATCTCTGGAAGACTGATGCGTCCCTAAAAGCAGCAGCAAAAGGCAAGAGAAGGCTTTGCTAAACTTCTGTTCCTATCCAAGTTTCATATAGAGAACATCTGTTTGCACCCAACAACATATACAGGCATTTGATGAACACTTTCTTGCTTCTCACTTCAGGATGGCTCTTTGGCTCACACAAAATGTAACACTGCTTTTTATATAGTCTCACTTATTTCAAGTGCCATAAAACCAGGCATGAAAAAAAGCAAATGTTTAAAGATGCAAAGTAAAGCATTTTAAAAAATCTGGGGGAAAAAATACTTTGGGTTGTCCATGCAATCTTCGTTTAGCTCCCCTTTGCACACATGCTTTAGTTGTGCTTTGTTTTCAAAGTCTGGCTCCCACATTTCCTCAGCAATCCCTTGACAAGCTCTGGTTCCCCAACATCACATCAGGCCCACACCTCCACCCTGCAGCACCTGTCATCTTCTTCCACACTGCTGGATGCCAACAGGAAAAGCTGTAAGTGTAAACGGATGTGCTTTTGCCATCTACCATATTCTCTGCTCCAGAACTTTGCTGGCAGCAAGAACTAAGTGGAAGATCTCACTTTGCTGAAGTGTTTCAGCTGAAATTCACCCAAATAATTCAGTCTGAAGGAGACTCTCAATAAGGAAATTCACAATGACAAAGTCTGGGCAGTGTTTAAGTATGTAAAAGCAGGGCTTCATGGTGTAAATTTCAGGATAACCTTGACATCTGGCTTTCCTTCCTGTCCTGTTTACAGCAGGGTAGAAAAGACATCTATGTTCTGTGACTTTGAGAAGAATGAGGAGAACACATCTCCAAAGCTATTCCAAAATATACAAGGATAATTTGTGTATCCAGGATGACAGCAAAGCTTACCAGTGAGAAGCTTCTAGCAGGGAATGAAGTCAGCTGCACATGACAGAGACAAATGATGTTTCAAGGAAAAAAATTGTGCGGAGATTGGACAAGATTTTCCATGCTCATTTTGCCTTTAGAAAATAACCCTGAACTTTAGACTTACAAGAACTCACTGAGAGACAAGCATCTTTTACCTTGCCTTGGCAGCTACAGAAGAATGGTAAGAATAAATCATAGGAACAAACAAAATAGTCATAAAAACCCCTTGCTGTATGACACAGACTAGAGCAGAGGATGTACTCAGACAGTGATTCATGAGCAATGCTCCTGAAACTGTTATTGTGTCATTTCCCAACACCTCCCAATTCCTACCAGGAGGCTAAAGCAGCAATTAAAGAAATGGGAGTGCTCTGCAAGCCTTCCCTGTCTGTAACAGGCCCACATCCAGCTATTTATTAGGTAATCCAGTTACTGTGATGTGACCCTCCTTCCTGCATAAATGTCTGGTCAGACTACAGGACAGCCTGTCAACCCGGGCGTTTTCCTTAGGATGCAAACTTCTGTTCCTCTAATAACAGAGGTTATTACAAAGCACAGCTACTGCACAAAACATTGCACCTCTCCTGCATCTCCTCTCATCGTTCTGCAGTCATCTGGAGAGCACCTACATGCCCAACAACAGTGGGAACAGCTTGAGACCAGTCTCCTGCACCCACCTCTTGGACCACGCTTCCTTCCAGCATCTCCTCACACCTGGGAGAAGCTTCCCACTGACACCTTCCCACTGACACCTACAGACCTGCCTCATTATCCCCCAAACTTTCTTTAGTGGCAGTGCCATAGACAGCAGCTAGGTCTCCCAGGTCTGACAAAGGCACTCCTCACCTTGCTGGCTTATGTGACATCTTTAGAGCCCATGCACACTCTCTCCTGCCTTCTCCCTGCTACATGAGCCACCTGTAGGGGGGAAAGCCTTTTGGTGATCTAAGTATCCTAGTGAGGATCTGGTCCTTGCCTGGAGCTCCTGGGAGCTTTGGTACAACACATGGGTCATTTCCAACATCACCACCAGAGCTATCTTTGGAAATCAGTGACAAAGCTGCGAGACTGACTATCACAGCCCAGGAAAATCACATTGAAGAACTTGGATTCCTGGATAGTGTGTGAGACAAGGCCCTGTTTATACTCCATTTGAGACAGGCTTTTTCAAGGGATGCAGGGCTTTTGCTTGGAAATAAGCCAAGGGAGGACCTTGGGCTGTATCCATTGACCTCTGATGACAGAGATTAGATAACAAGTGAATGGAAGTACTTTCAGCAGTGGTGGTGTGTGCTGAGAGACATAATGAAGAGCATGTATCATGGCAATACTCAGCATATGTAATTCCCTGGAGAGATTACCCAGTGAGAAAAAAAAAGCTTTGGTATGTCCCTGTTTGTTACACTGATTTTCCTCACTTTCCTGAAGGAGAGAACACATTCCAGCTCACTCCTGCTCTAAAAAATGCTACAGCCTCTGCTAACTTCAGAAGAAAAGTGCAGCTCTTGATGCTCGAGGGTCACTTCAAGACATCCTTTATTTCCTTTGATTTGATGTCTTTACACTATGCTTTAACATGAAATATCTGATAAAGAACCAAAAGTTAAGGCACAGGAGAGGAAGATGTACAGGTGGAAGAGCAAGTGCAAACCTCTGGCCAAGTGAAAATGATAGATAAAATCAAACCAGTAAGGGAGTTTCTAAACAGAATGGATCACAGCAGCCTGTCCAGAGGTCTGTCAGGGAGGGCTCACAAGCAACATCCAAGCCACAACCACACATAGAGTCTAAAGCTCCTCTCCCTGCTCTGTGTCTCCTTCACCCTATGCAGGCAGAGGCAGCTGCTATGAGGAACAAGGAATGTCTCTTCCCTGTGTGAAGCTTTACTGAGCCCTGGAAACATCAGAGGCCTTCGTGCAGCAGCTGATCTGGACAGGAATCCCAGTAATCAAATCACGGCGGTGACTTCAATGCCATTCCCCCACCACTGTACGAAAGGCCACCGGCAAGGATTACCCAGGACAATTTAATTATGTGTGAAAACAGCTGCAAAGCTTTATGGGGTTTTAGGGTTGTTGTTCTTTTGATAGGAGGGGGGAAAGGAGAAGGAATCAGACATGGAGTGAGCTGGCTGGGAATGACCTGTGAGAGCAGGGAAACACCCCGTCACACACACGAGCAAAAGATTAAGGACTGATATATACAAAGCCAGTTTTTCTTAAAGGGTCTGCTTTTTCATGACTTGTCACCTGGAACGGGGTCAGTGTGACCTGCTGTACTCCACATCCCCAGTGCCACAAGGGATGACTGCTCATTTCCTGCACACACCTTCATCCAGGGAAAAGCCAACTTTGCCACTGTGTTCACCTGTGCACCCATGTTAAAAGACCCTGATGGCCTAAGGGCCAGTGAGGTGCATTCTTGCTGATACTAGCTGAAATCTTGGTCATACTTAAATGAAACAGGATTTTATTGCTGCCTTTGAACAGGCCAGAGATTCACCCGTCAGAAAACAGTGTCTGGAGAACAGAAGGTAACAAAGTCCAAGGGAAAACTAACTACACATTGTCTTTTAGACCACCTTTTCCTTCCCTGATTCCATTAAAAGGTTCCCGTGCCTTGTAAAATATCTGTAGAGGAAAACAAACCACCACAGAAAATACTTCAATGGGTATTACTTTCCTCAGGCATGATGAGAGCTCATCAATGCAGTCTGTAAGCTGTTTGATTTAAGGACTCCATCAAACATGTCTCACACAAAAATTACAATACATGTGGTATTTGTTTGTTTTTGTTTTTATTTCAATTTTATTTCTGGATTCTACTTTGCTCTGTAAGTTATTTTTCTTGCATGACAAGAAACATCCAGTTATTCATGCACTGCCTTTTTTGTTTTAAGTTTTGACATTTCGCCCAAATTTAATACAAGATGCTTCCTAGAGCTTCTCCTAGCTTCAACAAGGTCTCCTATACTTCTGGCTTTTAAAAACTAGTACATACTAAACCTAACACACACAAAACCAAGGCACACAGTCAGTGACATCAGCCACAATTTCCGTTCCACATGCGTGTATGCTCTCTGTCTATGTACAATGGTGCTTCCAACCTGAAAACAATGCATTCAAGGAAAGAAATATGGGTTTGTGTGATGGGATTTCCAATGGAGCCTCAAGGACTTTGGTATCCCCAGACTATAAAGAAAGCCCAGAGAACAGAATGCTTAACATCTCCAGCCTCCTTTGAATTCCCAGCCTTACTGAATGAAGAATAAAGAAAGCAGGAATCCACTAATTAAAGAGAAATGGGGCTTATTTGTCTTGGTTTCTGAAGTCACAGTTCTCCACTTCTGAAAACACAAGTTTCTCACCAGTTCTTTTCTTCCCTAGGGCTGTGACCTAAGCAGCTTAAATGATACACAGATTTTGGTCGAAATCTGCTCCTTATTTACTGGACTTCAAATGTGCAAGCAATTACTGAATGGGTCTCGTTTATTGAATAAAAGTATTTAGGCATTATGTTTACAAAGGCCTAGAAACATTAAAATCTAGTGAAAAACAATTACTTTTACAGAATACATCTGCAAGCAATATGAAGTCATTTTGTTTTTGTAAATTTCTCCGTAATAGACTTATTGTTGATGTGGAAAATGTTCACATTGCAGCAGTGAATAATTTTGAAATGCCAAACTTAATAAAGGAGAAATTATTGCAAATAATATCACAGCCCTTAAAGAAGGGAAAAAAAAAAAAAAAAGCCAAAATACCAGCGGTTTCCTGACTAGTCAATCCTCTTCAGATTGGCAGAACCTCTTCAGACTAATCAGGAAGAGTTAGACAAATAGTTACTTTATTATGGAGGCTGTCAAATAAATCAGAATCTGGCAAGCAACTGTTTTTGAGCCCTGCAGCCGGCCTGGCTTCTTTTCCTGTAAACCCAAGGCAGTTACAACAGAGCCACGGATGTGTGTGTTTGCTGCAGAGCAACGTGTAGGCTTCAGGCCTCTAAACAAAACTTCTTCCAAATCTGGGCCAGCATTTTTCTTGGCTTCCTCAGGTTTTGTTGTGGAACAGGGCTGAGAGAAGAAATGTTTTCTAACCAATTAATTCAAGTCACTGCTGTTATTTTTAATGGAGAGCTCTGAAGCTCAGCTCACAAAGGGTAATGAGAAAATAATGTTTTAAACAACATCATCAGAGGAATTAGGCCATGGACTTGAACTACATTATCCAGTTCTTGCCGCAGAGTTATTTTGCCCCCCCAATGTTTGCTCTTTACAATGGCACGATGAATGGGAATTTTGCCTAAGGTACAAGCCTGAGACACAGCCACAACTGAAGGTCAGGGAACAGCGAGTTTCAGCACTCAGCCACAAGAAATGGGGCTCTTGTGCCACTACAGCCCCGACTCCAAACACGATCCCAATGCCTGTGGGTTTCCTGTGTTTGGGCTTGAGTGAAAAACCAAGATCTGGTTTGAGCAGGGCACTAGGGCACAGCCTTAATCCGCTGGCTCACAGCACTTCAAGATTTAAACCGATGCAGAGGAGACTTAGGTACATGATTAGCATTGCTCAGTCATTCTGCTGAATAGAGGGAAGAAGAGTAACTACATTAAGAGATAACAACATCACCTTTTCTACCTCCATTCAACCCTTTTTGTGTTCTTTATTGCCTTGGACAACATTAACTTGAAAGACAAACACGAGGCAGAGGGAAGGCAAAGGGGAGGCAGGGTAGGGAAGGAGAAGAAAGTTTGAAATTATAAAACAGAATGGATTTAATGATCATTGGGGCTTACAGGCCTGTTTGAAATGTTTTCAAGCACTGCTACTGCACCAAATGTATCCACCAGCTGAACAGCCAAGAATTGTAGCTGGAAACTTTAAGATTGCCCAAGTGAGAACTGTCCTTCCTCCTACCTCCTCTACATCCATGGCAATGCAAACTGGCAGCACTGACAAACCAATTTAACACCAGTGATCATACCGACTAAGAAGGTGGGATATAATAACTTTTGAAGCTGATAAGATGGCTTAAAAAGATCTTTTTTTTTTTTTTTCCACTAGATCACATTAAAAGCAAGTGGCACAGACAGACTTGCACCTGCCTCCAGATGAAAATGGTAGCTAGTACAGTGCTATTCTTAATATGAATTAACTTCTAATACACATCTGCTTTAGTTCTAATTGACTTAACAGTGCTACTAAAAATAACTGGCAGGCACACTTCTCCCCTTCCCTGTGTCTCAATATGGATTCTCTGTCTCATGGATCCTAAACTGCATAGCATCCTATATACAACATCTGTTAGGTTTTGTGGGGAAGAGCCACAGAGTCCTTGAAGACAGCCTGTCTCATGGAGAAAACCACCAGCAAGAGATTGGCATCTCACAGCCCAGGGCCACAGCACGGGCAGAGCAGAGGAGGTGCCACTGATGCTGTCAGACAAAAACTGAGAGATGGGAAAAGGACAAGAAACTCATGTTTCACAATAAAAAAAAAGGAGACTAAAAATACAAGGATAGAAAGGAGACCTTTTTGGTAGGATATATGCTGTTTCATGGAAACAAGCTCAATAATCACAGTACAAAAAAATCTTCCTTCAGTTTCACCTTCTGCAGGCAGGGTGAGGTTATTGACAAATTTAAAGGGGGTGAAAATGGCTGCAGTCACTCAGGAACTGGGATCTGAGTGTCCATAATATATAGGGACATGTATAACAGACATTGGTCATTTCAGCCACCTTTCTGGCAATTAATAAAAAGACCAGACACCTTAAAATCTTTGTTGGTTACCAAAGGTTACTCTGCTTTTATCCTTGCATGATACCTTAATTGAGTTTCTATATGAATGGGATCCCCTTCAATTTTAGGCTAATGTTCTTTTATATTTATAATATTCAGGATAGCGACACATGCTTGATTACCTTTAAAACACTTATCATGATTCCATTTAAAAATAAATGAATCCCATTTAAAAGTGACTTGTACCCATCTTCTAGTATTTATGGACAAGGACATATGGGGCTGATTTCCCTCATTATTAAGAAGCACGTCTGAGGCTTAAATCATTTAAATTATTCATTGACAGCAATTGGGCTACTCATACAAACTCCTACTTACGTAAGGAGTCCCAGTGATAGACCAGTCAAGTGGATGAAAATGGCTGAACAGATTTTGGGATGCACAGAGCATCCATGGACACTGCTGACTTTGATTAGGGTGAGGAGCACTTTTGAAAATGGGGCCCAACCTTCACTAATTAATATAATTTAGCTGAGACATTCAACATGGTTGTTCTGAATGACTTTTTCTTCACAGGTCACCATGACTGAGGTCCTGAGGGGTGATCAGCAGCAGCTGGAGGAACGGGAGTGACTGTGCATCAATTACCTCAACAAAACCCCAGCCTGTTACCAGGCATTTCTAGAGCACTGGGTTATATGGGATTTCCCTTTCTGCTGTGGGTTCACAGTGATCCTGAGAGCAGCCAGACATGAGGTGCACATCTCTACCCCACCTGGTCTATGAAAGATTTCATGAAGAACAAAGCCAATTCCAAGCAAAAACAGATAATCGTCTTCAAGCAGCAGAGAATGCCCATCTCTAGTGTGAATTTTCCTGCTCCTGCAATACTGAAATTGGAGACAGGAGATGGATAAATCAACTGCATTGCTGGGCTTGGACTCTAACTGCCCAAATAACAAAGGCTGTAAGCATTTAAAATTCCACTATAAAGAGACTTTCCAGCCTATCCCAGACTACTGTGCTCTCTGACCACCTCAGCACTGGAAGACCTTGAGCTAACTGTTAGTGTGTTTCCAATCAGTGGAGTCAGTGAGAGAACAGGAATCATCCTTCGTGGAAAAAAAAAAAAGTTATTGTTATTCTTTGCAACATTTTGGTTTTAATTAAAAAGATATGTTTCTTGCTGTCCTCAGAACCAGCCAAAGGAACATTCACAGTCATTTTCAGGTCACATTATGTTGCACATATTGCAGCTGATTTCACAGTTAGGTGGGCAGATTACTATTTTTTGGCACAACTAAATCATTATCAAGGTAAAAGCAGACAGTGAGCACCACCAACACCTAGAGATTACAATATATTTTAGGAAAACATGGTCTAGCTCTCGGAAGAAGATACTTTCATATTTCAGCCATTTCTCTCCTCCCTGCCCAGCCCCAACTCTGAGCCCCAGCATATCCTGGACTTTGTTATTGTATGTGATCCTGATGGTAAAGATTTTGCTTTGTTTCTGTTTCCCCTAAGACAGGCAAAAAGGCTAGTAAGTCTTTAAACTTTCAGTTCTTATGGCTGTTAATATTCACATTGCCAGCAGGGAAAGGAATTAAAACTGCCAGTAGCTATCCAGATAGATTTTAAAATCCCCTTCCCTCCCCCTTCTCTCTGCCTCCCTCAGCTTCAGAGGATATTTTCCCCGCAAATTGGTTTTAAATTAAGGAAGGTGATGAAGGCAATGTGCCGTCTCAGCATTTTCCCAGGTGCACTTAATCTAATTTCATTAAGGAGATCAGGACAGATGATCGCTACAGTTGAAACATTAAGTCTGTCCATTTTTGTATAAAAAAACCATTAAGTCTGTCAAAGTGTCGGCGGGTGGGCTGTTTATTATTGGAGATGAAGGCACGCTTTGCTTCCCCAATAAACTGTCAGGAGTAGTAAACCACAAATTAAGTCAGCTGCTGCCAAAGATTTAGGCAAAGATCTCCAACTAATTTTGACACAGGTGTGGCAAAGGCCAAGGAAAGGCTTGGAAACCTTGGAAACTGAGCCTGTTACATGTGTTTGAGATATTTCCATCTGACCATCCAGTAGTGGAGACTGGGTATGATCACATTGGGTATGATCAAGGCCTGCTGATGCTTCTGACACTCCAGACACAGAGTTGATGGGAGCTGTGCCCCAGAGCACAACCTGCAGAGCTCACCTTAAGCAGACAAGAACTCATAAAAGCTTCATTCAAGCCACTGCTCTGCTTTGAACTTATGCACAGCTCTGCTGAAATGTAGAACCACATTCCTCAGACAGTCATACAGGTGTCCAACAAAATAAGAGGAAACTTATCAAAATGCAGAAACTTTGGAAGACAAAGAGCCATGAAAGGAATCAAGTGAAGCTTTCAGATACTACAAAACCAAAAGTGAGCCATTTGCTAAGGAGAACATTTTCCCTCTCAAGAAAAATGCAGCTGGGTAGAACTTGAAAACATTAAAAAAGTACAAAGTATTAACTGGAATTACACTGTCTTAACAGAGCACACGGAGAAACTAATGAATAATATGAAATCAGAAGTGACATTCTAACTTGAATTTCATGATGAGGGAAAAGTTTCACGTTTGCAGATAATGTGCTTTGGGTATCAAGAGTAGGCAGAGCAGAGGAAGGTTCATTTTCTCACCCCAGGTGCAGCCAGGGCAGGAACAGAGCCCACTTGAGCTGTATCCTTTATTCCTGCCCAGGGGACACACTGTGCCCTTCTGTACTACTTAACCTGGCAAATGATTTTGGAATACAGGAATGAGAAACTCTGCAAGCCAAATGAGGGCCTGCAATTGTGGCTATTGGAGCATGCACCCTCCAGAATTCTCATCTCCTTGGCATCTTTACGGTTAATTATATCATTCGATTTAATGAATTGAATTGCCTAACTCAATTGTCAATTCCTATCACCTGCCTACTCTGTTACGTTCTCCCTGATCACCTTCCAAGGAGTTACTGCCATTGCACAGGTAGCCCTTTGGAGCTCAGACTACCTCATAAAGTTATAATGGTGTTTCTTGATGTGGGCAGACAGCTGTACACAACCACTCTCTTCTCTGTTGTCTCACATCTTATAAGTTTCTTCACAAAGTCCCTGGTAAGATAAGGAAATGCTCCTGGATGGGGAACTGGAACAGGGAGATGTTAAACAGTGGAGAAAGCAGAGAGACAGGGACATGCTGACTGCCAGCAACAGAACTGGTATTATCCTGTTGTGCCCAAGAGCTCTCCAGAAGATCTCTTCAAGCCTTTTATGAGAGTTAATGATGGATTTTTTTCCAGCAAACTAGAAGGCTCTTCTCATTGTTTGCTCTGAAACTTCTTTTCTACATTTTCAAAAATGAATATGGGCACCACAGACTGTGATGACTCAGCTTGTTATATACCGACTAATGTATTTAAAATTTGAGTTTTTGTCTGGATAAGAGAAAACCACAAAATCTCAGTAGGAGGGGAGCACATTGGTGCTGAAGCTTTGACTCCATTTCATTTTTTTAACTGCGTTCTTGCTTTATTTAAATATAAAGGTCAAAAAGGGCTATTATTACTAATATTTACCAGAGCTATAGCTGAGAAGCACAACTTGGAAGGCTCCTCTCCCTCTGGAAGGACTTGCAGGGCTTAACTCAACTGCCCCAAGTCTCAGTGGGAACCTTTGTGTCTGCTCCATGCACATGGTGGGTGGAGGAATGGAAGCCCAGGGCATGCCAAGTCTCTTCCCCATCTGGCATTTCCCAAAGAGCAACTGAGTGAACTGGGTAAGCAGTGGGCTTAGAGGATGCTATTTTTCTGGTAAATCTATTCATGAAGAACGATGAAATAAATTCACTGAGTGGTGTATTTTTTTTTGTCTTCCCGTACTGGCACAACATTGCATTTGCCTGTTTATAGCACCCAAATCTTTCAAGGGCTACAAGGTTATTTTAAATTCAATATTTTGATATTGTTTAAAAAGCAGATCTGTTTTTAATAACAACATGCAGATTGTAAAACAGAGGCTTTCTTCCATTAGGAGAACTAACAGTTCTCTACCCAGTTATTACTACATAGGAGAGAGCTTTCTCACTAGTTCTCACTCTGTATCACTGAGGTTTCTGTCTGCAAGAAATAAACCTTAGCAGAAGCACTGATTCTGTGCATGCATCTGCATGCACATACAGATATGCAACACTACTGCATGATGCTAAGCCTGCAGCAGAGCCACACACTTCCACAAAGACATTCAGCACTGCTGTCCATAAGCCAGAGCATCCTATGGTAAAAACCACTTCAGTTCTGTCTGAGAACCCAGCTGGGAAGTAACTGGTAAATGGAGATTTCTCATTAGCCACAGCTGAAAACTGTCATAGACTGAAGTGTAATGCTAACAGAGTGCAAATAGTGCCATGTGAAAGCCCTAGGTTCAATTCCATGTTTGATCTTTCCCTTCTGCTGCAACCAGTACGAATCTCAATTTCTGGAAAAGTACCAAGTTTAATTTTGCAGAGAAAAGGACAATCAAATGATGGACAAAACCAGTTTGGGGACCTTGGTCTGGGTAGGCTTCAAAAACAGCAAATAACAGATTACCTGAAGTGGGAACTAAACTTCTAGCCTCACAAAAACAAATCAGGTGGAACCTCTTGTTTCCATTGCCAGATAAAATGTAATGAGCAGAGGAAAAGAAGCCTCCAGCAACAGTGCTAGAGGGGGCTTTTCTTACTGCTGGGTAATCTCACACACAAGCACACACACACAGAGTGACCATTCCTGCCAGAGCAACTCCTAGACCTCTCCTCGTTATTGCATCCCTGTCTCCTGCTGCCTGAGCTATCTATGATTTTTCCTGTGGGCTTATGGATATCCTTTCAAGGTCAACACAGCTGAAACAACAGTGATAATTTCATCCCCCATATCTTTCATAGAGTTTATTCTTCTCATTGCTTCTACTCTTATCACCTCTATCTCTCACTCAAGCCCACAGTTCTCAGCACTCTCTTTGACTCAAAATACTCCTGACATCAAAATATTCAGCCTATGTTTTAAGTCCCATATATCCTTGTTCTCTGTAACATAATGAGCATCTTCTGTTTATCCACATAACTACATTCTTGGTCAAGCTACCTCACCCTTCATTTACCATTTTGTCTTTCCTTTGGTGACAACAGATGTAACTGTGTCCTTGTGCCAAGGAAAAGTTGCTGCAAGATCATTTTCCCAGTCTGTGCCTTTGCTTCCTACACAGCTTCTCACTTCCTGAATGGCAAACTATCATTCTTTGTGTTTTGACTCTTTCACAGCTTACCTCTTCTTCCCAACACTGACATTCAGCATGGTTGTAAACTTTCATCTCCCACTGTATGTTTGGTCTGATTCAATCCATTCAATTCAAACATGATTGGTCTGATTCAATCACCCCCTTGCTAAACTTTCAGATAAGCATTTCCTCACTACTTACTACTGTGCCTTTTGCTACAGAGAATAACTTCCCATTCACAACCATAAAACTACCTGACTTTCCCTCTCAAATACTCCCTTTAGATTACTACCTACGAAGTCAAAGCTGGACAGCAGTGAGGCTGCTGGCATACTGAAACAGTGCTGCTGCTGACAGTGTCCCCCCACTCATCTGTGTCCCTTCTCTCTCATCTCACCCTTAAGCCATGAGCTGTTCTGTGTTTTTGCAGCAGGGTGGGAACCCAGCCCCAGGTGGAGGGATCACAGCACCACCGTGCTGCTCCCCTCCCATCCATCACGGGCTAAGCTGTACCTGCTGTCATGTTGCTGCCGACTTCCAGGCACCTACTGGGACGCTGGGATTAGCAAACTACAGCCTGGCAAGGCTGATTCACACTGCCACAAGCACAGCCTAAGGAGCTCACTGCACTGCTGCAGAAAGTCATGAGAAAAAAATGACTTCAAAACTTTTTGTCTTCACCTTGGATTTAACTTTACTTGCCAGAGAGGTTGCTTGATATAGCTAAAACATAAACTACAGAACAAATATACAGTAAACACTGGCTGAACTTAGAAATACAGATCCATTTTTTGCACATCTTACTTAGCACCACACTAAATGAAGAACACTTGATATCTAACCCCTGATTTGGAGAGCTCACTTACATGGCGGGGCCATGTAATTAAGCTGACAACCCACAATTTCACACAGAGCAGACAGAAGTCCAAGACTGAAAGAACATGAACACTGAATTACTTTTCAAGAAAGAAACAGGCGCCTTTTTAAATGCAATCTTGAACACTGTTATTAAAAAAATGAGAGCAACATTTTGGAGTAACGAGCAGAGATTACTCATTCCCTTGTTTTACACAAGTTGACTTTTGGCTTTCTGCAGAACACCATTTAACAGAGCACATTACCAAGCTGCTAGCCACTTTTCACAGTGATGCTAAAGCAGGTAAGAGACAATAAGTGGAACTGTTGATGGTTTATATTACTCTATTATGTTAATGTTCACTAAAGTATGCCATAAGCTCTCTCATTACATGTGTATAAACCAATTCTCTGTGGTGTTATTCCTGTGCTAAATGCTATAACTACATAAATCTTGAATTAATGGAGACTTTATAGTTCCTGAAAATGAAGGGTAATTGCTATCTGTTAATGCTGTTGTTGCTATTAAAGGAAGTATATATTTTCAGTAACAATGTTTATGGACCGTGAGCTTCACATCTCAGCTACTGCACAGAGAAGAGACAGTGTAATACAAGTATCAGACTGACTCCCTTTCTCTCCCTCCTCCCTCTCAAAAAGCACAGTATCATTTCCACAGCTTGAGCAAAAAACACTGCGAGCCTCCTACAGCTGCAGAGCCCAAACCAATGTCCTTCACCGAACATACAGGAAAGGAAGCAGGATTTGCATTTCCATCCCTGGGAATGCATGCCTTGCTAAGCTTCTCGCTTGGTTAAATGGCTGGACAGCTCACTTTATTAGTTTGGGTGTCTTGAACGGTTCTGTGAGAAGCTCATGGTGACAGAATGATAGGTGTGAGAAAGTATCATCCCACTTACTTCCTCTGAGATTTCAGCAGTGATGCAGAAGTGAAAGGCTATACTTGGCCAGAGACAGTTCTCAGAAAGTAGATGGGATTGACAAGTCCCCAGCCTTGAGCTCCTCTTCTCTGATTATTAAAAACAGCAGTGCAATGTTTGGAAACACTCACAATCTGCTGTGAAACTGTACCTCGCACTAAAGTAATGGCTCCTCTTTCTGATACACTGTACATGTGACTGACTATGCTCAATTGCTTTTCTCCCCTGGAGCCCTGCACAAGGGAAAAACCAAACCATCGGGAATGTGTTTATATTTTACAATGTAGTGAGGATAAAACCTTAATTTTACTCTAACGTCTATGTTTGAAAACATTAAGAGCTCAATAGCCCATACACCTTTGAACTAAATAAATAGTGGATAATTACTAGCATGGTACAGAGAGAAGTAGGAGGTGGAAAATTTCAGTTTTGCTTCTAGCTCAGTTGCTGACTCAGTTTGTACTCGTACATGAACTTTTTTTGTCTGCTTTCCTCATGAGTTTAATGCAGGCAACACTGACCCGCTGTTTATGACTAACAAAAGATGTTATGCAAATCAAAAGTACATTAGTAATTCCTGCCCTGCCCTTCCTTAGTGCCAGTGTGTGTAGGTGTACCTTGAAAAAGCTGGTTCTTGCTGACCAGGCAGCAGAGCAGCATTGCTCTGTAGCAGTGGGGAAAGAAGCAGACACATCACGTAATTTGGAAAGGCTGGTGCTGGGCTGGGCACGATGTTGAATACTCCATCTGGCTGCAATAGCCTGGCAGCGTTAGCAGGAGATACATTTTCCCACCACATGAAGGAGGAAAATGAATGTAATCCCACAGGACAGTCACACCAAAATTTTTCTAGCTCTTTGTTGCATCAGTCAGGTTGAGTTTTAGACAAACACTGAATGAGTTTCCAGGGGAGTGCAGTATGTCAGGTATCAACAGAGCGAGTCAGGCTCTGTGTTCCCCAATTGGAAGGCAATGCTGCCCTTCCATTAGCCCTATGAAAGGTTTGAAGCATCTTCACTTCAGCCCTGGTGAGTTTACATGCCCACACCTTTGCTGACAATAAAAGCAACCCCACTCAATTCCAGAGACCTATTTAATAGGACAGTGTCATGTTTCACGTCTCTGCAGATCAGGCAAGAGACAGAAAGATGATGATCTTGTGCTGCTTTCCTTATGAAGAAAAGAAATGTTATTATTAAGGCAAAGTCACCTTAAGGAGAAGTAGCTGGGAAGTAGGTGAGCCTAGAAGGTCAAATTACAGTTACAGAAATGTAAAGAAATGTCATATTAATGGTAAGGAACGCTATAATAGCCTTTCATTTGCTGTAAAGGACAGCAAGTTACCAGCCAAACACAATGCAGCTTCCTCTGAAGGTAACCTCAGATCCCACATTCTGAAAGCTAATCAATGTTGTTCAGATTTCAATTTCTTCTCTACAAGGTGAAGTCAAACCTAATCTAACAAACGTCAGTCTCAGATGTAATGCCGCTAGCTGGGTCTACCAGTGTAATTTAGATAATCATTAATAGCATAGCTGTATAATAAAACTACATGTCACTTACAACTTCATCTGAGGTTTGACTGGCAGATCTTTAAACAGTTTTCTAAGTGATTGCTTTTACTTCCTTTGATTGGGCAGTCTGAGAAACGTTTTAACCCCATGGTATCTAAGCTTTTAGGGAATAATATTTCACCCTCACCACCCCTGCTGTCAGCTCTGCTGCTGTGTAACCTTGTAAGAAACAGAACTTGGGGAGAGGGGTGGTTTCAGGGAGTGACTTTATGCATATATACACATATAAATTTAAAATAATATAAAATAAATTATGTACAGTTTCTTTCATTCAACACACACGATTGAAATGTTGCTCTTCAATCAAGCCTTCATCTCCCAGAGCTTTTGCCATACTCCAAGGATATTTAGTATCTGAGGGGATTTTTAAAAGAATAAGTTGAAGAAACCCTGATGTTTCTAAAGCTCTAATAATACTAACAAAAAGCAAAAGACTTAACCAGGAGAAGCTTTCAGAGCAGTCTCTTGAACTCATGGTAACCCCTGATGCAGCCAGGTGTGCTGCTGAGGACACAGGGCTGTCTGAAGTCAGCTTTTACTTGTGTAATGCTGATCCAGGAGAAAACTCTGTGCCACAGCTTCTCATGAATGAATGCAGGAGACTGGACAGCCAAAATATAATTGAGGTTTGATGAAGATCTGACCTGAGACTGCCAGGTTTGATCTGCCAGAAGCTGGCAAGGAATACTCAAGTCTTTTATATATTTGATGTTGAAAAGCATGGTACCACTGGTGCTACACAGTGGGACTTGTCTGTTTTCCTTGCAGAGGTGAACAAGAAATCCCCATACACACACACACAACTACAACCTTTCAATGGCCAACCTCTGTATTCAAAAGAAGGTCAGAAAAATCATTGCTCTGTGATAAATATGCATGCAACATGACAAAACACTCCTTGACAGTTACCACACTGCCTTGGGAGGGCAGGTCCTGTCTTCTAAATTGATTACAAAATCGACATCTTCAAAGATTACTATATATAAAATACTGGCTCCTGACAAGTTATCAGAGGAAACTTCCTCTGAAACAGCGCTAACTCGGGTCTCACCAAATGCTCACATAATAATCAATAAAGACTATTATATTAATGGGACTTGCTTTCCTGTAAATAGAAGCTAGTGAAGATCACAGAGTAGCTGATCTGGTGCTTTTTCATTCAATTGCAGATATTTTTAAATTTGACAAGAAGACTGGAGGAAAATGTTATTTTTAAATTCATTCTTATTTTGACTATCAGGGAATTTCCAAGCACATGAAATAAGAAAATTCAGTCTTACCTTATCGTCAATATCGCTCTCGCTGTCACACTGTGGATTAGAGAGAGAAAAAAGGATTTTGAGAAACACCTTTATGTATAGGGATCTTTTGCATCATCCTCTTAAATCTTTTGGATAGCTGTTTATGATGTTCACAGTTCAATGAAACACACTTCTGATGTTTGCAGTAATGCCTTTTACATTGCTAGCATAAACCAGACAAAGCCAGATCCTCTCTTATACAAATTTATGGTGTACTCTTACTTGGATGGGGGAAGGCAAACTTTAAATAAAAAAGACAATCAGTGATGCATTATAACAACCACCGTAACATGAGGACCACAACAAAAAACATGCCTTTTTGTCATCCCAAATTGTGGAATATATAGTAACAGTTTTGCATTGCTTCACCTTGATAAGCACTTTGTCATCTAACAAGGAAACTGTGAAACTGGCAATCAATTTCTAATTTAATGAGTGGTACCAAGAATAGTAATTAAAATACATCATAAATTCTGGTACATTTTTTAGTTTGAACAAGATCACGATCCCAGGAGGAAGTGTTTACTTAAAGAGTTTTGGAGTGCAATCTCTTTCAAGCTCTGAAAATGAAATGCTCTATTTTCACAGCACAAATGATGGAAAGATAACTTGAGCACTGAACATTTCAGGACATGCACATCTTGCTGGCTGGAGCTTAGAAAGATTTACAGTTGGGAACAGCAGTAAGTCTCTTGGTGTCTGTTATGCTGACAGAGGTGGTCAGTTTGTTCTGTAGCCTTGATGCCCAAAGGGAATTTTCTCCTTCAGCCAACTGCTGATGGGGATGGCCCAGCAGGTCTCTGTAACTGGCAGCACCCTAGAGAGTTCACTGGGTCAACAAGAGGGGACTCTGCAAGCCAGCAGTGGCAAGCTTCAAATGTGGAAATGGCCATGAGAATGCACATGCTTCGGTGTCGTGAATGTAAAAGAAGAAATAGATCTGTTTGGTCATTTTGTCCAGATTTCCTCCTGGAGTGGGGAAGGGGAATCTTTCCTGTCACATTCTTTTATCCTTAAGTCACACAGCAGAAATTTCAGCTGTTACATTCTTAGTTTTCTGCTGATTTATGAGAGAATATTTAATCTCTTCTTCTATTTGGCACATGGAATGATTGACTCTAAATACTCAAGGAACCTTATATTTTTAAAGTCTGAAACACACCAAGCACACAAACAGCCCAAATATATTGGAGGAATCTCTCACAGTGCTTCTGCAGTGAAGAGTGCTCAGCTTCCCAACTGACACCTTACTCCCATTTTACTACAGTGAAATGTTTGGTTTAAGGAATCTTTTTTCTATAGTCTTGACTAAGCAGAACTCTTTTTATTTCAAAAGGAAACCATTTTACACTGCCCCACATGATCCACAGCAAGCTTTCCACAGAGAAATCCAACTGTTTAGTAGGATGTGCACAGATCTAATTGTATGTGCAACCATTCTGGAAAAGAAAGAACCTGAAGAGAAATGGAAGAAGTAATAGGACACTGCCTTGTGGGGGCCAGGAGCTGTGGGTGGGAAAGTTCTGTAGGAAAAACCAGTGTTAATACCAGCAAACCACACAAAGTCCCAGCCAATTGCTTTGTAGTAGGCAAGAACATCAGATGTCTTTAGTAAATACCTTGCCAAAAGCCATTTGTGCCTTTTTTGTGACTTTTATTCTGTCACTGACCTTTATGAAAATTATGATACAAAACACAGTTTCTGTTTTTTCCACAAACCAGAAGTAAAACCAGTCCCGATAAATCCTCATGAGCAGCCATCTGCTGACCTCCCCAAACCCGTGTCACGCAACCACAAACAATTAGAAGTGCTTGCTCTGGGCTTGGAATGGGACTAATTGTCCATCACAGTGAGACATGCTGAAACAGGTTTGCTGGGCAAAGGCTGCCCCAGTACCTGCTGCATTTGTGCTTGCTCAAGACAGCGATGATTCACGCTGACAGAGCAACACATTCATCAAAACTGAGGTGGGGGGTGGGTGAAGATGCAGTCACAGCAGTCCACTTCTTATTATTTACATGCTCCTGAGAAACACTGGCTGAGTGGAGGGAAGCCTTTCACCTCCACCCAGGGGGAGCTCAAATCAAGCCCTAATGCTACAAGGACTGTGCATTCCCCCAAATTATCGGCATAATGGAGTGCGTCACAAAGACCTTGTTATTTTACCCTTTAAAGCCTGTCTATGCAAAATTATCTGAGGTTACTATTTTAATCTTGGTGCTCACTCAACGTGAGCACTTGTATTTTTGAGGCAGAATATTTTGATGATGTGATTCATCGTTCATACTAAAGCATGTTACAGTAGAATTACACCTATCGCAAGAACGGCATAAAAATAAGTTAGCACACTCAGCCATGGGTTTCTTCAAGTGGTATGCTTAGGTAATATGAATACAAATTTTAATTCTAACAGGGGCTTAAAAATTATACACTGCAGTAAAAAAAATAACCAAATAAATTAAACTTTGAAATCCACTGACTAGAAAACATTCAAAATTATCACTAAATCTCAGATGCATTTGCCTATTGAATTCAGGTTTAATAGAACCTCAGTACTGTAAACATTACCAAATTTAGCTTAAAAATATTTGAGATATAAACAATTTTTTTTAACTTTAGTAACCATTATTATTCAAATACAAGGTAGTATTTTAGTCTTCTCTGTTTTTGTTACAAAACTCATCTTCCTATTTCTTAGTGCATTATGATGTTAAAAAGGAAAGAGGAGAGGGTTTTCCTGTTGAAAACAGATTTGACCTCCAAAATTTGTATATCTATAGTGAGGATAAAACCCTCTTACACATGGTTTATGGTACTAAAGGTGCAGAATTACTTTATTTAGATGCCTAATTTTGCTTTGTACCAATATGCAACTTTGTCTCATGTAGATAAGTGAAAGTTGCAAAAAGCCAGTGAACCATCAAATCCACATGCTAGATTTTATAAACAGACGAAGCAAACATCTGCTCTCTGAGGATACATTTTTCCCCATTCAGGATCTGTAAAGACTTCATAATTAATTGCTTTTAAAATGGAAAAGACAGCAAAGAATTTTGTTTCGTTTTAGCTTGCATCTTCCTTACTTCAATCAAGATTGCATCAGTCTTGAAATTGCAGAAGACAGCAGGGCTGTGGACGCAAATCCACATTTGAATGTGGCTCTGTGTGGACACAGAGCCTTCTGTGAAGCTGTGATTGCAAGATGAGTGGTTTAAAAACTGCATTTGTGGCAAAGAGTTGCCTAATTTCTCGTTTGTCTTGTGAAGCAAGTCCTCTGCCCCCTCTGCAGATATGTAGAATCACTCACACACAACCTGTCCCCCTTGCACTGGTTTTTTGGCTTTAAACCACCAAAATACTTATCTTAATCCATGTGAGAATGCTCCAAACTGGCCTACAGGATGAGAGATGGTGGGGAAGAATTAACACACTGATATTTATAAAATTTGGGCTTCTGCTTAACATACGAGAAAATAAAAACTTGAAACTCGTGGCTACCAACCTATGCTAACCTCCTACCGACTCCTGGAAAAAATACAACCAGCTTTGGTGGAAAAGGCCCCAAGCTTCAGATTTCCCACAGGTTTTCTTTGTTTTATGCAAAAGGAACAGGCTCCCACACTTGCATCAAGAAACAGGAACCCAGAGGCTGCTGAACGAGCAACAGCACAGAAAAACCAACGACAGCAAAAGCAAACGGGCCCAGACAGAGCTGCAAAAAGCAGAACCACTGCTGACCCCTGTCCCTTCCCTTGGCTGGGGGTGTGTGTGTGTCGAAAACCTCCGGTTTCGAGGGGCTGGTTCAGTTTTTGTGGGAACAGCCTTCAGCCTCCACACTCCTGCTCTCCTCATCCTCCTCCTCACCTCCGCCCCCGCAGAGCCCCGGCTCAGCACAGACACTGAGGCAGGGACTTGCATCGCTGGGATGTGGAAATGAATGATGGAGTCACAGCAGAAAGTTTGGTTTGGCCACAGAGGATTTTCTGTGTCTCAAAAGCCAACTTATCCCGTGTGAGGAGGAGGAGGAGGCCGTGCTGCGCCCCGCGAAGACCGAGGCCACCACCCGGCCAGCCTCACCTCCCACGCTGCTGTTGTTGAGGGACAAAAGCCCTTGTCAAAACAAAAAAAAGTTAAAGAAAATGTGGAGAATGGCAACTGTTGAAAGCAACGGGGGCTCATTGAAAGACAAAAGCTTCAATTACCTGGATTTTTCTAAAGGCCTGTTAACACTCCTGGTCTATAAGCAGGACTGTAAACAGCCATTGTACCGGGTTCATAAAGGCTCCTAAAGGGATTATTCACTGGGTTGTGCCAATTGCCTCTCAATTCCACCAAGAATGTTTGCAAAGTCGACCCCTAATTGTGCAGCTTTTTGGAAAGCTTTTTTGGGAAAAAAATTTCTTGCAGTGACAGATTCCAGTGAGAAGGAAGCCTCCCATGAGGTGAGGTTCAGCAGGAACAACACAAAACTCAGGAATCACAGACAGAGCATCCATGTGTGTAGACTGGGCCTTGTGGCTTCTCATTTTTCTGATGCCTGGGGTGAAATCTCACTTTTCAAGACCCCTCTCCATCATGGCTTTCCCATCAGTCACGGAGCTGTGATAGGTTCCATCACCTGCTTCTACAAACCGCCTCAAGAGGGGACAAAGATGAACTTATGGCTACTGTAAAACAGGCAACAGCATATTTGGCAAAGGACCTTCTCTTACCATTAGACTGGCATCGAGCTCCCTACAACCTGTATTAAAACTGTACGATGATTCTTGTTTTCCGGTCAGTTTAGGAATCAGAAGTATATCCTTTGATTACTTTCTCACCCCCAATGTTTTAACTACTACATCATCCAGCCTTACTTCACATGATAAAAACACTACATTGATTAACTGGCATCTCATAGTCATGTAAACTGTCTCATACCAAGAAATGAAAACAAACCCAACCAAGTCTCCTAAGACTGCAACAAGATTGGCAATATCTGGATGTGTTGTCATGCTGGGTGCAGAGAAATATGGTTATTTCAAATAGAGCCACTTCCTCCAAGCTTTTGAGAAGTCACCTCAGCTTATCCACACAAACATGGTTATCTCCTACTTCACCCAAACCCAGTGGTTTGATTTAGATTGTGCCTACACAGTCGCAAGGTTGTGGGCCCTGTGGTGCCAGACACCGTACAGTACAGGAATTACAGGTTCCTGCCCAGACAGCTGAGAGAAAGGCTTGCTTTTTCCTCTCCACATAAACACACATACCTATAGATATTATTTATATTATGATTAAGCAGAGGGTGATAGACATCTAAGCTAGCCATGTGAAGAAACAGATCCCAGCCTGGAGGGACATGTAATCTAACCAGTCTACCTGCAACTAGAACTGTCTGGGGAAGTGCAAGGCTGGGAAAACAGGAGGCAAAAATATTAAATATAGTGCCTATAACATTACAATGAAACCTGTCAGGGAAGAATACATATGCAGAAAGTTGCACAGAATATATGAACAGTATAGACACCTATGCAGCCTGCACACCCACTCCACAGCCACGTTACTGCTATCTTATTATTTCCAACCATATTTAGTTACTGAATTTTCTTTTAATAGCAAGTACTAAGCTTAAATCCCGGGTTGTTAATGTTTCTTTTAAAGGAAGGAGTAAATTCAAGCCTATTTTTAAGAGTCCTCCCTTCTCCATGCCCTCTGAGCTAACTTCCCAGGAGCAGTGGCAGCGCGTATGGATGCGCGCTTGTGTGTGCTGGGGAGGGTGTTGTTTCCTATTAAGTCTGGCATCAGATTCATGTCTGCAGGGGCTTGCTTAAGATGATAGGAAGAGAGAGTTTTATCATGAGCCAGACTGACAGAAAAGCTTGCTAATGGGACTTGAGGCATACACAGGAAAGAAAGTGCCAAAACATTAAGCTACCGCCAAGTGTCAGAGGGCCACTGATTTATTGCAGCAATTTTGCCACTGTGTCCTTTATAAGGTCCCACAAGTCCTTCCTCCTGGCAAGAAGCTGTGAGCTGCTGCAGCTCAGGGAGAAGTTTAGATCCAGAGCACAGAAAGTGTCCAAGCAAAAGGCGGGGGCCGGGGGGAGGACGGAAATCGAATGTTGACTTGAACTTGCCCCAGGCAGCAGAGTCCTCTTAGCTCCACTGCCTCCCTGACAGCTTGATGAAATGAGTCAGGGCCTCCCCATGGCTAGACCAGCTCAGGCTTCCAAGTGCCGGGGTAGAGCTGTAAGAAACAGATTGAGCCTCAGGGCAGCAATTTTTTTTTTTCCCTTTCTCTCCTCAGCATTTGGCTGGGGGAAGGGGGAGGTTATGAGCACTACAGATGTATAGGCTGAGCCTTTGTCTGCAGAGGGGGAGGGCGAGGGGGAGAGAGAAGAACAGCAAGAGAGTATTAGCTATGGCAGCCGAGAATAGCCCAGAGCACTATAACTAATTTTGAGGGGCAGTGATGCATTGTACGGGCTATGTGCTGTTTGGTCTGAGGGGGCCCCTGTTGTGAAGCAGCAATCAAGAGGACATTTTGTTAAGTGACCAACAGCTGTCATCTGCAAGCCCAGAGTGGGGAAGGAAAGAGCAAGGGGAAGGGAAAAGGGGAAAAAGAAAAAAAAAAAAAGAGAAAAGAAAAAAGAGCATTTGTCCCTTGGAGGCAGAGCACATTAATCCACCAATCTGCCACAGCTTTAACTCTGAACGTGCTCGGTGCCTCCAAAGACTCGAGCTCCACTCCATCAGCCACCCGGAGAGATGGGCACCTCTCGCCCTGCTCCAGCCTGCCGGATGCAGGGAGCTTCTCTACCTCTGTGGCTTGAGAAACCGACGCTAAAAATACTGTTTAAGTCTCTTTTCATTCCATAAAATTGAGTTGATCTGCTGCAGCTTAGGGTCAATCCCTCAAGGACTGTTTTTCCCCCCTTCCCTTTTCCATAGCACTCATAAATTAATCAGGAAGACCCTGACTAAGTCATTTCATGCTGTACAACATAAAAGAAAGTCCCCTGATGATCCATGCAAGGATCTATTAAAAGCGGGAGGAGGGAGGGAGGAAGGGTTAGGGAAGAGGGAGAAAAGGGAGGGGGGAAAGGAAAAAATCTCAACCTTTTTGATATTTTAGGATAAAAGCTGGAGGACTTTGTTATGAATTCTAGCCAACATCAAAACACCTTAAATAATTCAAAGAACATGTTAAAGGGAAGAAACTGAATGTTGCTCTGATGTTCAGTTGATGCAACGCAGAATATTACCCAAAACAGCACAGCCTGTTAAGGGAGACAGCAGCCTTGAGCATTTCAGTTCTTTAGAAAAATGTCAGAACCTGTAAAAATCATAATTTCCAGCAACTTTTTTTTTTCTTTTTTTTTTCTTTTTTTTTTGCATGATATAAACTCAGCGAGACTGAAATGTAGGTTTCTGACAAGCTGTTAACAAGACAACTTTAGAAATCTGTCTGGAGCTCTCAGGGAGATGGGCTGCCATTTCACTGCTTCGAAGAAGTTCATGACATGACAAGCAAAAATCAGGGAACAGAGACCTAAAAACCACGGTGTAATTTTCATTTGCTTCTGTCGTGAAAGAATTCAAGCAGAAATATTAGAAGGCTACACAACTAAAAAAGCCAGGAACTGGAAAATCATTGCTGTGGCTTGACAAGCACATCTTTTATGCTGAAAATGGTTTCTTTATTATTATACCTATACACAGGAAAGCACTTTGGAGAAAAAGGGATAATCACAAATTATTCCTTGATATCTGCAAAATAAGATCTATAGCTGCTTACTTTCCAGCCAAGTCTAAAAATTACCTAGTTCAAAGGAGACTGACCAAACCATCTTGAAAAAGCTGTAAGAGCCACCAGATTTCTCTTCATTTCCCACATCCATGCCCTTCCCCCCACAGGAGAGGTAAAAAAGATCTTTCCATAATGCAGTCTTTTACTGGAGCCTCCACAGATTAATGTTGCTACCTAAATGCTTAATAAAGGCACATTCATTAAAAATAGAGAGGTCAGCATCCAATGCCATCTACACACCAGAGTTTGGTGGCACACTCAAGAGAGGCTTTCTGGCTGGTTTACCATATCATAACTCCTACTTCAGGCCTTAATATACAGTAGAATGCTTTGCCATAGTTTTTGGATGATTTAATGATGCTCTTTCCAGAATCAATCTATTCTACTTAATGGTCAGAAAAAATCTATCTATCTATCTATCTATCTATCTATCTATCTATCTATCTATCTATCTATCTATCTATCTATCTATCTATCTATCTCCACATAACACACCTCTTTCAATATATAGTCTCTCTCACTTTCACTATTTGGACTCATTTTAAGTATTTAATGGTAGGCTGATGTAGCTGTCTGGAAGTCAATTTACTGACTGTGACTGACTCATTATATCTATGGTCGCGGAATCTCAGCACCCTTGGGAAAACTTGGGAAGCCCAACATACAATTTTATGCTTAATTTCAGCCCATATTTGCCAAGAAAGAGAGTGATCAGACAATGCAGGAGGCAATTTTCACTTGTACTGTCTATGATTACACCAAAGGGTAATGTGAATTATGGACCACACTTAGCCCAGCATTGGCAGGGATCACACAAATAATGAACTGAAGCTTTTTCACCTCTTTCCCATGTCTCCTTGTTTCCCATACATCTCCACTGGTGCACCCACAGCAACACTTGAGTAATTGAAAGAACAGCGCACGCAAAGTTGAATGGTTGACACTGAATTTCACCAATTTACAAAATAGAGGAAACTGTCAAGAAAAATGCAGTCTGCTTCTCTTCTGAAGTGCTCACAAGCTCTTTTCACTCTTCCCTCGCTTGGGCATTGTGTCACCTGTCACTCATTTTCTTTTCATTAGACAGACAGTCTTGGAGACATTACAGGAGCTGTATTTGGGTTTTCACTAAGGAACCAGAGAAACACCCATTACTTTCTAATTCTCTTGTTTTAAGCTATGACCAACACCATGTGCTTGCAAGTGACATCTTGCCTTGCTTCCCTTTACCACAAACCTCCTGGCTCAGTTACCTGGACCCCTGCCCCAGCTGCTTTGGTCCCTCCTCACGCTCTCCTGGGGGGAGCAGAAACCAAGATGGGATTTGCAGTGACTCACTGCACAGAGCAACTCTAATTTTGTTTAATGCAAGGATGCCTAGATGATATGCCCAACAGAAGAAAAATGGCTTAAAGCCATTATTTATAACAATGAGAGGCTGCTGCTATTTGGAAAGGGGGTTATAAGCTTTCTCTAAAATTAAGGCGTTCAGGACTTAATATGGATATAGTCAAAAGCCACTTTAACCATAATGATCTGTCTAGTAATTCCCCATTTACTATAAACATCAGTTTTCTTCTATTTGGATTGCAAATCTAGTCCATTACCATGTCCATGTCACTGTGGAGTCACCAAAAACTATTGGGCCAGTACAAAACAACAGAATTTGTTAAAGTACCCTCCCTCTAATGGAAAGCATCTAGTTATTCTCAGCCTTGTGACTCCATGGTGTGTGACTGTGTTTGGGAGCTCCATTTACATATTTATTTAGTAGAGAACATGCATGGCTGTCTTCCCTCCGTGCAGAACCATTATGAGCTGCAGGAAGCTGTTAGAGAGGATTTCAGCACAGAATTCAGGAGGAAAGTAATTTCCAAATACCTCCCTATCCTGCTTAATGACAGCCACCCTCCGGAATCAGGGTGATGGATTTCTGGTTATGAAACTTGCTGTGGTTTCCTACAGCTCATTCACGTGAATGTTTATTTTATTTCATTTATATATTTAATTTGTTTATGTACATATTTACACACATACAGTTTTTCTTGCACTGCCAACTTCCTTTCCTCCTTATTTTCCCTTTAAATCCAAGTGGAGCAGCAACAAAAGAACACACCAGGTTATGCATGAAGACATCCATCTGAGAGCCCTAAAGTTCCCCCCCAGGTATATTACAGCTTTTCACATTCAAACTCAAGCTGAAGGCCCAAAAATGAACATTCAGACATGGGGACTAATTTTAGAATCAGAGCTGACATGACTCAGGTATGAAGGCAAATCTCTGCTGCAACCACCTAGGTTGGCCCTGGCAGGAGTGGCTGAAGCCAGGCTGAATTCAGGTGGCTGAAGCTGGGCTGACCAGCTACACACCTGGAAACACTCCACTACTGTGGTAAAGAGAATATTTTACAACATTGTTTAATTTGGGATTCAGGATGTGGAAAACAATCTAAAGCACCTACTGTGTTCTCAAAATACATTAATTCAGTGAAAAGATCTTCAGCTCATTCTTCACTTAATGAATATATGAAGGTTATGTGAATCAGCTGCTTTGTTTTGTCAAATGCCTTTAGTCTCTACAAGTCCCTGTTGCTGGCAGGGACAAGATTAACTACACTTATATATAATTAATGTAATAATTAATGTTATTTAATTCCACTGCTATTTAACTCATAGCAAGGTTTATGTTGTTGTGGGTAAAAAATATTAAGCTTACTATAGCTACCATTAATGTTTGCATTATTGAACATTAAAATTCAAATCTGGTAAAATATTTAGCACAAGAATTGAGACATCTACAGAAGGCCTATTCCTCCAAGGAAACCCTGAGCATGTGCTTACAGATTTCAACCACTGCTTTTAAAATAAACCTTAAGGGATGGCTGCCCCCACTCACCACAGGCAAACTACCCTGGAACAAAATAATTAATCAAGACAGAAATAAAAAAGATTTTAAATATGAAAACTGAAAACCACCTCTGCACACCCCCACCACCCCCAATATCCAGCAGCTGTCATTAGCATTAATACAATGCAAATTAAGTCTGCTTTTTTCCTTTCATTCTATTTAGATCTTAAAAATATTAAAGTAGGTATGTCTTGGAAGTGAAGGACAAGCATTCCCTAGGACATACATTTGGGTGCCTTCAATGTAATCTAAGGAATATAGCAGAGACTTCAAGCTAATTTGATATGAAAATAACACAGTTGGTTAATCACTCTTAGAGAATTATGCCCCATAAAAGCTAAATATAAAAGCTTCAAAACGTATGCCATTACCTGGAGAACACTTCTTTGGACCACTAAATGACAAACCTTTAAACACCAAGCAATTTTGAAAACATATATATCCTACTTCAGGTAAAATTGTAAAGGCTTTCCCCTGCCTTACTACGTCTGCTCCTCTCTTTCAATGCCCCTAGATACTAATTTGTTCTTGTCAGCCCCCAAGATGTCCATGATTGATGGAAATGTAATGATTTACAAATGGAGCCTCCTCTCTCACTGCTCTGCTTTCAGACTGCCAAGGTAGCTTGACCAGCACTGACCTCAAAGACCAAGACAAGGGCTGGCCAAAACTGCTGAAAGATGGGAATGTGAGTATCCTTAGCTAAGCCACCCTGAAACTTCCTGAACAGGCTTGAACAAATTTATGCTTTCTGCTGTCACTTTTTAAATTTGTATTTTCCTTCCAGAGCTGCTGAGGACATGCTCAGCTATGTGGATAGATGTCATTTATGAATAAAAGTTCCAGCATGTCAAAGTATTTCCTTGGCACAGATGACCCCCTATATGTCAAATCCAGACTTGAGCAATTAGAGATTAAAAGAAAGAGAAAACATCTCAACAGGAGAGGAAAGAAGACAAAAAGAACAGAAGACTGAAGAGGAAAAATGGAAAAAAACAACTTAATGCTCTGTGGACCAATAATGAGATGGGGCTACAAACACTGTTGGGAATGGGCTCTATCACCTTTTATTAGCACAATAATTAGCTGGAACAACCTATTATGTGTTTGTCACAGAGTCAGAACACACTGAATTATAGAAACCTTTTTTTTTCTAGTAAGTTATGATGAACAGAGGTGAATGGGAAATCTGTTTGAAGAACTGGAAAATGCCTTGACCAGGATAATTTAACCCCTCTCAGTTTGTGTGCATTGTCACTATAAAGCAGGCAAGTTTTCCTGCTCCAAGGGGAGCTGTGGCAGAGTTGGTTGTTCTTTTTTCACTTGTGAATTTTGCTGTCTCAGCTGTGACACACTAACCAGCTCATGTGTGGATTGCAGCCACACTTAGCAATAAAATGCAAAAATAGCAACTCACAATAATGCTATTATTAGTACGTGTCCCTACTGCATATCGAATAACAACAGGGGTTTTCATAGACTGCAGAGTAATCAGTGTCTTTAAATATGCTTTAAAGCCTTTTCAGGGAGTGAGTGAGGGGAAGTTCTTCTCAGAGTTTATGCAAAGTACTTGCACAGGTAACTGAAGGCTCAAGAGCTTCTGGGCTGCTTTTAGAAGCACAGGCTGAGAATGACAGTACTAATAATCAATATAATCAATGTACAGCAGAAAATACTCTTTTAAATTCACACCTAATACTTGTTCATGAAGCAGAAGCAGTATTCAAAACAAACCACTGTGTTAGCTCAGCTGGCTAATGAATAATTGCCACAATTACGAAAACAAATCTTTGTTTTCAATTTTCAGTAAGCAGAGCTTTAGAAGAACAAACTGCTCTTGAAAGCATGATAGTTTTTTTCCCTAAAAAAGGAAAGAAAGAAATCCTTCCTAGCAACTGCAATTATGATACTTTCATGTCAAATGAATTATATTACTGAAAATAAATCTTTCTAAGATGCACAAGAGGGTTATCTGGCTCCAGTCAGACTTATGCATTACTGGTTTTATATGTTGTACTCTACTTGATTAATATAGGTAATCAAATTATACTGCCTTCCACTGTGCTCTCAAATTCAAGGCTATAATGTTTTCAATGACAAAGTTCATAGAGTTGTATAAAAATGTACCTCATGCTGTACCAGCCCTTTATTGCTGTAGTAAAACACCATTTTCAATTTAGTAATAAGTGATATAAAACAGAGTGTCTTGATTGGCAGGGTCGTATTCATTATGCAGTGCCCTACGACACAGCACAGTTCCCAATGAAAATTTAAGGGCAGAATCTACCACAATCTCAGATGTTGATACTTAAGGGAACTAAATGATTCCTTTCTCATGAGGTCTCCAAAGGAAGGACAAGAAATTGAGCACAAACACACACACACACACACATATTATACACACAGACACATGTGGATGGAAAGGAGAAAGGGGCAGGAACAGACTCATCATAACATGCTGTTACTCCATGCAGGTTCTTTTGCACTGGAGCCAATCCTATACTGTTGCTTCCCACCTGGAATAGGAAAGGAGAAGAGAAAATGACAGAAAAAGAGGAAGCATGACACTCAGGATAGCAGCAAATATTGGAGAAATCTTCCTGGCTCTTCCAGTGGCCTGACCAGTGACCAGAAGAAGCAACTCTGAGTGTTTAACTTGAGGGGCCTTAATGAAGTTGTGTTATCAAGTGCTCTTCACTTTATGAACATCAGGATTCTCTAAAGAGCTGTAAATTAGCCTGTCAAAACTGGTAACGTCTTAACTTTGCAGCTATCTTTGAATATGTAAATTGTAACCCTTCCCTTCCTTCCTTTCCCTTCCATAAATCAGGAATAATTTACCTTATCTGTGAACAAACCAACCCATGTGTGGATTCCACGGAGGCTAAGTACTCTGGTGAGCCTTGTCATCACTGTGAACACTATCTAGAGGAGCAAGAATTATAAAGCCATTTTCTGTTGAACTAAATGGCAGAGATATTGTCAGCTGGTATCTTTTCTAAGCATGTACATTGAGCAAATGATATGATCAAGAAAGACAACTCTTGGAGTCAGGAATTAGTAATGTTATCTTAGTTTTGTTTCCTTGGCAACTTGACCTTTCATAATTTGCCCAAAGGCAAAATATGGGCAGCATATCCCTTTCAAATCATACCTCAATAATCTTCTGATTAAAAGCATCACCAGAATGTGGCCTTGCCATAAGATGGAGAATTAACGACTCTCTACTAAATGATCCACTGATGTTGAATCTAATTTAAGTAGCCTTGCAAGAATATTTAACACTTAATGATAGGCTCTGTATTAGAGTAGGTTTAATCTAGGATGCAGCCACAGATGTCATAAGAAGGAATTAATCAGCATTGCTTCCACTAAAACAGAAATGCAAAATTGCTGAACAGAATGTATTAGAAACAGATTAAAGAACTGGGACTTAAAACATAAAAGAAACAGAGCTGATGCCACCCTCAGAGAGCTAATTTTAAATACAGGAAAACTTAATTCGCCTTTAACTGAAGAATTGGGGTGTTTGAAGTTACTAAAGAGAAGCTTGCGTTATCAAGAAGCAAAGCAAGGCAGATAGTCTTTTCCTTCATCAATTAAAAATGAAAGTCCAACCCAAATATTAATGCCTGCCTTAAACTCCCAGCAAAATGAAGTTATTGATGCTCTAGGGACTATTGCTGCATCCCACATGAAGCTTGGTACTCAATGGAATGCTGTGGAAGTTTCATTCATTTGAAAAACTCCTGCCTAATTTAGATAAGTTACCTTTCAGAAAAGCAAATCTTGGAAAAAGAGAAATAGACCCTATGGTTATTGAAATATGTGCAGTTGGGGGAAAACAGGAAATACAGTGTTTGAAAATTCACTCTAAATGCCCAGTACTGAGAGACCTTGCCCATGCAAAAGTTTGTGCAAAGACTTACATTACAATTAGTTGTTGTTGCTTCATTCAATTGATGTTCTCCCCTGTTGTTTGAGGACCTCATGCTGCCCACAGGGTTTTTGCTGCCCAGTGTGTTTCATTAAAGATGTGTTAAAGTATAAAGGCAGAAGGGAACACAGAGTATCACTTCAGAGCATTCATATAGCACAAGTCATTATATTTCAGACAGTAACTCTCCTCTGTTCTTGATCTGAAGATATTGAGAGTGAATCCCCTAATCATATGAATCTTTAGAAGCACATGTCATGGATTAAAAATTGCATTCTTACAATTTTTTACAGTTAATGTTCCTGGAAATTATGAGGAAAACCTCAGTTTAGCATGATTTTCTCCTGAAAATATCTAGAGGTGATCTGAATATTCCAGTGGTCTCATTCAACAAGTCCAACTCCTGATTGAACCTGATTGGATCATGGCTATTAAATGGTTTTGGGCTCAGTTGAGTGGCCCTTCCCTGAAAAATTATGGAACAATCTAGCTTTGGTCCCCATTTTCATTGATAGCCTAATAGAACATACAAATAATCTCAGTGCTTGTTCCCAAATGAATGAAAAACTTTAATATAAAGCTTTGATCTTGATGGAAGAATCCATCAAGACTTCCCATTTGTCTCCCTAATTACTTGCTTTGATGCTCACGGCTTGCAGTCACTGCATAAGTTAATGTCCTGGGGTTGCCATGGTTACCATTAGTGAAGCAGAGTGAGACATGGCTCTGCACATCAGCCACCTTTGCTCGAGCTTTGCTTCTCTCCCCTGGCTGCTCCTCCACCAGGGATGGTGGGAAGGTTCTCCTGTGTGGAGTCAGAAGTTAATAAAGCAGTTCCTACCCATGTTACTGCAAATGTTACTGGTAACATCCACTTCACCTTCCTCTCTGCTGCTCATCACTGGAGGTTTGGAAAGCAGTCAAGTGGTCAGAAGACAAGAGTGCAAGCAAGGACTCGATTCACTTCCTAACTTGAACCACGATCTGCCAGGTAGTTCTGAACTTGGATTTTCCTGACTCTTGGAGGACAACACTGCTGCATCTTTCACCCCAGAGTCCTGTTGTGAGAACCCAGTGCTAAGAGAAAAGGAGCGATAACATTAATTTTTTTTTTCATTAAAAATTTGCTTTAAGTGAGTTCCCTATAGTTCTACAACTTTCAGGTTATCTAAAGACCTTTCATTAAACCTCTACACTTCTTTTTTAATAAAGGACACTGAACAAGTAATGATGCATAATATATTTCAACATTACTAGTAATTGCTCATTGAAAATAAGAAATGAGAAATCATTTTCTTATTTGCTTATCTGATGACCTCTAAAGACAATGACACACATGATAAATGCATGGTGTGATGTATTTCCTCATTTTTTCTATTGATCTGATTTAATGTAATATCCAGAAATGCAATACTAACCCATTAAGTATCAACAAAAGTTATATTTTGCTCTGAAGTGTATTTGTAACTTAAGTCCACACACAAATTTTTGTGTGCAATTATTTCATAAAAGTTTTCAGCACAATCTGTTCTCAGAAATTTCCATTCTGAAAAGGATGACAAACAAATGAAATATATGAGTGGGAACCATCATCCTACCATATTTCAAATAACTACCCAAGGTTCACTGAAAAATTTCTACATCAACAACACAATGCTGCTTATTTTAGTTATTAGGAAGATAGATCACTTCAATACTCTGTTCCTGACAGTTTCTTAGGCATTCTTTTAAGCGTATGAACTCTAAATCTTTTTTGTTCTGAATACAGTATTTTCCTCTGGGAGGTATAGTACATGGTAAGTATGAAAAGTTAACATGTAATTAGCACGGTAATGTCTAAGCAAATTGCATCATGTTAGAGTTAATAGAGGTTCAGATCAGAAACAATCCTCTGAGCACAGGCAGCACGAATTACAAGTTTCTATAATGCTCAGTCACCTGAAAACCTTCAGGATGCTAAAGCCCCTACCCAACACTCTGGCACCTCAGATGTTCCACTGCTCCTTACCAGCCTGTGGTGCTCAACAAGCTCCACAAGGACCTGCCCTGATGTTTGGAAATCATGGGGACACAGGTTTTGCAACAAGCAAATGGTTGGTGGGATGGTGGGAAATGACAGGACTCACATGCTGCAGGACCAGGTTCTAAATATTTACCCGCAGTATGGCACCCAGGACACTTTGATTAGATGTTCTCTTGCTGATCTTCCTCACGATTAAATTCACTTATTTTACTCAAGGAGGGACTATTAAAAATGAATCTATTAAAAACTACTGTGTTTTTATTTTTGGTAGATCCTGTAGTTAAGTCAGGCCTGACAAGATGTGAATCAGAAGCACTGCACAGGCAGCAGGGGTGCATTTGTAACAGACAGCCCAGCACAGTGCCAGTGCTCTCACCAGAGCCACCAGTATTGGTACCCTAACAACTTCTTGCTATTTAATTTAGAAACAAATAGAAAGGAGCAAGAGGCAGATTCTAAAGTAATTAAATGGGCTTAGGGAAGAAGAATCAATTTGGGCACAAATACTACATGTTATATTTTTAAAATTAAAACAATGCTTCATGCTACCTAGCAACTCCAGGACCCTCATAATGACAGGAAACAGGTCAGTGAAACAATAATCAGAAGAAGCAGAAATCAGAGTGAACAGATTAGAGCAACCATAACTGGACAATCCATAGAAATAAGGATGGTAATTTTTCAAATGACTACTGATAGTGCCAAATGTTAAAGACAAGGAAGAAAAGCAGCAGGAGCTATTTTGAGACAACTGCCTTTCTTCTAAAGAACACAACACTGATGAGCTTGGATTCATCTCTCCAATGTTATGGTTCATGGTATGATGGTTGTAACATACAGCACATGAGAGAGAATACATAAGCCAACATAAAATTCAACATGATTAATATATGATTAGTTCACGTTTGTACAATGCTTTGAAGATGTAAAGTGCTAATTAGAATTTCTGTCTTAGCCTGGTTGATGCCCCAATGCAATACAGATCAGTAAATAAGAAACTGCAGAAGTTTAAACTCTCTGCCCAAAGATTGAATAACCCATGAGACACAAGGAAATGCTTTAAATTTCAAGTGGATAAACAAAAGTTTTATAGAAGAGAGAGAGAAGGAGAATTCAATGCCCCAGTGAAGAAATTTAAGATAGATAGATGAAAATATTTAAGACAGAAAGATAGAGCTCATAATTATTTGAAAAACACTGTTTTGCCTCCCTCTACCATCACCAGTAATACTCCCATTGGTTTGTGAGATACAGAAATAACTCAGGAATCAGTAAACATTTGCTGAACCAAAACTTCAAAATCTAATGATGGCCTTAGTGGAACATAAACAACTATCTTCCCAAGAGTTGTTTGTAGTAATGAGAATGAAAAAAATATTTGGCCTGACATGCAGAAGGAAAAAAAAAAAAAGATGTACCCTCAGAATGGAGAGTGGAAAAAAGAAAAAGAAAATAAAAAACTTTTGCCCAGCTCTCATCAGAAATTTTGAAACTGGACTTCAGTAAGGTGGTAGAGAATGAAATCTGTATCAGAGGAATAGTATGTGGCAGAATATGTAAAATCATTTACAGCCAAAAGGCCATCCCAATCCATCACTCTCGTGGGACCAATGCAGAGCCTGGGATCAAACCAGAATGCCATCCAACAGAGAGATGTTGACTCTGCTACTGATCTGGCCTTTTCCTGCTTAATTAAAGCCACTGAACACTCGAGCTGGAAAACTGTAATCCCCATTAAAGTGTCATTTTAGCGGTAGGTGATCAGACCTTTCAAGCTACACTGAGTAATTATGCTAGCAGGAACCACGAGTAGTATAAATGTGACCACGGGAAGGCTCTTAATGCCCAATCTGGTAACCTCTGAGGATTACCAGGCAAACTAGTACTTCCAGCTCCAGCCATGTCTGAGTTGAGACTGAGGTCCCAGGAGGCAGTACAATGCAGGGAAGACGTGTGGCTCTAATCCTATAAAAGTACTGAGCAAGACTGGGTAACCACATCTGCGGGAGCAGGCGCTGCACGCCGCGGTTTGAAATAAAATAAAGATGAAATGTACTGAAACAGTAGGCACAAAACAAGGAAACACTCAGTGTGTGAATGTTTACTTTTGATCTCCATTATGATGCAGAAATAGATGTGGAGGCTCCGAGAACAAAAACTGGTTTTGTTTTATGGAGTAAGAAACGTGGCCGAGAAAAGTCCCAGTAAAACAAACACCATGCAGAATTAAAATACTACAGATGCATCACAGTTGCACTTCAAGCTTAGCAAAATCTCTGTAAGTTGATGTTAAAAATAATATTTGGGGACCAGGGTAAGTGGGGTCCCCTAGTTATGCCCCATGGTTGGAAGATAGATTGTCATGATGCAGAAACCACATTAAACCACTCATCCTCCAATGCCTGAGTTACTGAAAAGAACTGAGGCAGAAGAAAGACAAAACAAAGCAAACCTCCTAATTACTGTTAAAATGAAACAAAGGCACTTTCTAATTATGCAGGATGCACATTTGTCTGTAGTGGGCTCTTGTAGAGGTCTAGGACTATCACTCACATAATGTATGAAAAGATGTAATCCCTAGGTATATACAAATCTTTGCCAAGTGTTTTTAAAGCTAGAGTCTGTAGCAACACATATTTTGTAGCAAATATTTAGAATGAAATATTTCATAAAGTACTTCAGCACTTCTTTGAGTGTTTAATTTATCTGACATAAAAGAACAAGAGTGTATAGCATTTTCCTGTAAGTGGATGTAAAATACGCATTGCATGGATCCCTATAATTAAAAAAACAGCAAATCATTGTCATTAATGCACAAGCAAGATCATAAATGAATACATTATTAAGTCCTACTGAATTAATGTTTAACTGCAATAGAGTTGAAATTGAATGAGGCAATTAATCAGAGTAAGAACTGAAAAAAAAAAGCCACATCTGTCTCACTTTGAATACATTGAGCAAAACGACCTTCAAAACGGCACTGCCAATCACACCACGCCGCCCACTGATTTGACAGTCTTGGTGCCACCACAGAGAGAAAGTTTAGTCAGTGTAACAGAGACAAGCTTTCCATCTGAGTCACTTCATGGGTACATCTCACCCTGAGGGAATAAAACATTATGTCTCAAGGGTCTTATTTCATAAAATCATGAATGTTCAGATGGTGAGGATCATGCTGGTTATAAATGTGAACTACATCTGCTCAAAGTCACCAGAAAATGAAACTGGGGGAGTTGACATACATTAATGATAATTTTTACAGGCTTAATGCTCTTCAACATCTAGGGGAGGCTAAAAAAATTATGTTCAGAAGCTTTTGTTCCATGGATTGTGCTTTGATCAACTAAAATACATTAATTTAAATTTCCCCTCATCAGTTTTCAACTCTGTAGTGGAATTTTCTTTAACGGGTTAATTAAACTCCATCAGGTTCTTAACTGTTGAAAAGTCTTAGTTCAATTTATTTCAGAGTTTAAGGAGGAGTAAAATGATAATACTAATGATGATAATGACCCTTATCCTAGCTAAAGCTTTTTGCACTTCCCATGTAGAACAGTATCTATTGTTCACCAGTCCTACCTGTGACAGATCGGTAGGGATATGTACTTTTCTTCTGTGTAACATATTATGAATATTAAACAATATTTAAAAAGAAAAATCCATTGGTATTTTTGTAGCAAGTTCTTAAGCAATAATTATCTTTGAATAAAGATTTTTTTTTTTTCACCTTCAATGCAAATGAACTGCAAATTTTCCAAACCACATTTGTTTTATTACATCGCATTGATGGAGTGACTGGCATGTAGGTAAATCAGCATACTTGCTTCCCTTTCAGCAGCAATAAGGACTAGGTACAGGATTTTCTGGTTAAAAAAAAAAAAAAAAAGGATTTCTCAGATATTCATTGATAAAGCAGCTAATAATTAGGGTTTAGGAAAGTTTGCCAGAGAGCTGAAGAGTGGTTAACCTGTTCCCACACTCCTGCTGTAAGAACTGTCAGTGAGTCTCTGTTAAAGTCATTGTATTCGTTTACTATGCACAATAATTTGTCCTTTATCACAATATACTGTTTTCTGCACCAAAAAAAAAGGCAGGTCAGGCAATACTATTATCTTTCCATTAACATTTTGCAACCACATGTTTGCCCACAGTGTATAAAATGGGTACTGGAGGTCAACATGACTGGATCTGGACAGCACCTCAGCTCATCAGGGGGAAGCTGGGGGTCTCAAAGTCACTGTCACAGGCTATGAGGAAGGTCAGCAAAAAGTTCATTTTGGCTACTGTAGAAAGCCTGAGGAATACAGACCTCATGTGCCTTCTCTCTGGTCCTATTTATTAATGAGTATGGATCAGAGAAGGCCCTAGGAAGCATCAGTTCTCCTTTCCTGAGAGAAGTGACACCTGGAACGTGCCAAAACTTTCACTGGATAAAGATTATTCCCTTAAAGGACAGGGAATAATACACTTCCATATTTTAAGGGAATTTAGACGATTCCCAGGATGTATTTTCAGGCTGGCAATATTTTCCTCAGATACCCGTGTGAGATCAAGGCATGAGCTGTGATACAGGGAGTGACTCTGGAGGAGCACAGCAGCACAGAGCCCTCGCTGCTGAAACAGGACTGTTTCAGTCTGGGCTGCCAGGTCTAAGGTACCATGGCTTTTATTAAACCCATCACAAAAAACCAGTTTATCAGCACCTAAATGCAAAGGAGGACATGGATAACACCAACTACCTGCAGGGATAGTTAACCCATCCTGTTTCATGGGAAGATGCAGGATTCAAGGCTGAATCCTGATCTGATCATAGCCAATGGTGTAAGTTTTGTTGGCTTCCATGAGACCAATATTGGGATTTGTAATAGAAAGAGCGAGGAAAAAGGAAGAGAAAGAGGAGAGCACGAGTGGGGCCTTCACTGAGACACACAAACCTAAAAGATAAAATCAACACAGCAATTAAGCTTCAACAGAAACAAGACAGTTCTTTTTGTTTTGGTTTGTTTTTGTTGGGTTTTTTTTCCAGTGTGAATGTTAATTACCGTTCCTTACAGCAGAGATAACGAGAGGGTTTTACTGCCTAGCATTTTTCAAACAAAGACATGAAAAATTCATGAGCAGGAAAGACCTTGGTGTTGAGCTTCAGTTTTCTTGTCAAATATTTCAGCTCTGGAGGTCCTTGGGAAGGTTACACAGCAATATTCAATTCTAAAGGATGCCTGTCAGCTGGATCTGAAAGGAACAGGAGTTTTATAGGCTACATGTGACCTTGTCAATGTATTTTCACTGGCCAACGGCGTCTTCCAGCATCATTCACCCAGTTTACAATAAAACTGAACACCGAAATGGCTGTTCTGCTAAGGGCACAGCACTCCCAACACCAACCTGCCCAAAACACAGCAACTAAGATGGTTCATCTGGTGTAATGAAATGCTGATGTCTGCACATCACTCTGAAAACAGTCCAAATGTACCTTTGAGCTGACAGTCAGATACTGGGCTCCAGGGAAACTTTGTCGGTCAAAAAATTTATGAGGACTCTACACAGTCCAAAATGTCACCTTTTAAATGGGAAGCAAGATCCCACTATGTCTGGCATGGCTTCTAAGAAGATCTAAACCCTCTTTTCAAGTAACTGGCTTTAGACACGCGAATGCTTTGCAAGTTGGCTGCACCTTTATTAAAACTCAGCTGAGGGTTTTTTTTTTTTAAGATTACAAAAGGAATTGCTGTTTGCTGACATGTAGGTCAGGCATAGATCAAGTGTGAGGAGAACAAGGCTGTTTAGTGGACTAACAAGAAACAAGTGTAACACAAAAGCTTTTGGGATCATGTGAAACTACTTCCCTTCCCTAATCAAATTCACCATAGCAGAAGCAGGAATTTGATGAGGCCTTCAAAGTCTGAACTGCTCAATGTTTTCTTTCCTTGTTAGTTTAATAAAGAGAAACCCCTCAGGTGAGTCACTAAGAATCACTCTTCAAATCAAAAACTTCCTTAATCCATGTTCCCATGCTTTTAAAAATTATTCTGCATCAAAATTCTCAACATACCACCTGTTCCAGAACAGACTATTGGACAAAGACAAGCCAACAACCTCACCACAGTCTGTGTGCTCTATCTGTGTTGATCTTACAAAAACACCACACATCAGTAACATGGAACATGCTGCAAGAAGAGATGCCTGAATTGGGAATTTGAGGTAATTTCTTAATTAATCTCACTTCCCAGAAAGCTTTTTTGGCAAGTAGACAGATTTAACATATGCTTGAGTCTCTAAACGTAGGCAAGAACCTTCAGCTAAAAATATTAACTAAACAAGGAAAAACCTTTCATAATCATGGCAGTGTTTAAGATCTCAGTGGAGCCAAAAGTTCACAAATGTATACTCATTCTCTCCTACAGCACTATTTTGAAACTAGACTTTTCTTTAGAGCCCCAAATTTCCTCGTCTGAATGTTTTGCAGGGGCTTCCTATACCTGTGTTAGGCTTTGTTTAATATGTAAAACCATATTGCTGCTTGTGACTCCAGAGCCTGGGAGGTATTTCTCTTGCTAGTGTTGGTACCACTAAACCCAGAAGGGTTTGGCAGTCACAGAGGTATTTACCAGAATTTTCTAATAATGACACTGGAATTGGAAGGCAACACTTGGTTAGGTTTCCCAGTACTGAGTCTTTAGGGACAAAGCTGCAGCCCATCAGTTAAAGCAGAAGACTCTGACCACTCATGAGTGCTGCAGCCAAATCCCTAAATTCCCAAAATTGGGAAGTTTTAAGTCTCCAAGAACTACAAACCCTTACAAGCAGCAAATTCTTCAGTCAATACACTTTCTCCTTCACATCTGCTAAAATTTTACTCCACTATTGCCATCATGTCCCTGCCAGGAAAAGAAATGGGAATCAACTTCTACTCTAAAAGCAAAAAGTTATTAAGGATACTAAGTCTTTGTTTTACAGTTAAGTGACAGGAAAGAATGCTGCCAGCTTCTTTCTCTTCTTTTATAAACTGTTGCTGATGAGTGCCATCCTGGCCTTTGAAAGATAATCTGTTGATGTTTAGAGGAAACACAGTAAACAAGAGATGAAAAGTCAAAGGCAACGTAAATAAACACTCTGGCTTCATCAATTCTGTATGTTATCTGGGTGATAAAGAAAGATGCAGGGCATTTAACCCCTCTCTCAAGAGTGTGCCTCTCTCAAGTACTGACAGTGCCCTGTGTGCTGCCACAGGCTCTCAGCTCAGCTCCTGCATCGCAGGCGTTCCCCCGCCACCGCTGCCTCAGCCAGCCCCTCTCAGCTCTTCTGGGTGCAAAAAGACACAACACTGCTCTTCCCAGCTGTTCTCTTCCATACTTGGCTCCCTGGCTGCACTTCTCTGAGCAAACAATCTTCTCCTTCTCGGGATGCGTATTTTTGTTGCAGGAAGCGTCTTTCAGAGATTTGCCTTCCTGGCAAAATTGTGAGGATGGATTCTCAGCTGCGCTCTAAATCTGCTGGGAACAGCGAGTGGGGATAGACAGCTGATGTAAAATTACTAATTTTGCTTTTCTAAAGCTGACACTGTACTCACTGTGTCTTTTGGACAGCCTACACTCGCAAATCCTATCCACATATGCCTGTTTCAGTGCTTGGTAGACACATGGAGAATTCAGCACCGTGTGTGGAACATTTTGGAAGTTTCTGGTTCCAGTCTGAGCCTGACTCTAGCATGACTCTAGCAGAACATTACTCTGTGACTGCTAAGAAAACACCTGGCCTGTTAAAAACCAGAAGAATTCAATATCCATATGCTGATTACGTGACTTGAGCTTGCACATCTTCATCATGTAACACTGTGGTGACCCACAAATGAAAAAGAAAAAATAAATACACCTCCATAGTAATTTCTGAGTCTGCATTGGGGAACAACAGAGCAGGGTTCAGGTGTCAATCCTGCACTGATGCTGAGCTTCCTCCCTCTCTGAGGTTACTGAGATCCTGACCAGCTTCCTTCTGAAATGAGTGTTTGGGCTCCACCACTCACTTTCAGTACCAGTGAGCACGAATCCTTCGCAAACCATTTGTTTCAGTCTTCACCCCTGCCAAGTGCCTTCTTTTTCTGTTTGTTTTACATCCAACAAAGCTGTCTCTTCCCCTGCCTGCTCTTCCCTTGCACTCCTGTGTGCTCCTGCCATGGTGGGAAGTGCTGCCTCTCATTTCAGATCACCGCAATGCTGCAGGTGAAATCTGTTAGATCACAGAGCAGCTCATGCACAAAGAAGTTCTGACTAGAGAAAAGTGTCCTGTAGATTTTCATATCAGTATCTCAGCTGGACCAATTTGTAGCTGGTTTGTGCTCTGGAGCTCCTCACTGAGAACATAATGGAGCAAACGAGGGCAGGTTTTGTCCATTGTTGCTGGCCCAAAACATTCATCAAGCTTGAGCTGCAGTCCCAGCAACTGCACCACTTTGCTCCAGTTTTCAATATGACAATGTCTCTATGTGAGTCACCAGCACTACCAGCATGACCAATTTGGTTTCTACTTTACCAGACATCCTGTAACTAAACCTCCAAGGGAGAAGACAAACCTATTAGCTGTATATAAAACAGTGGATCCCTTGTGTTTTTCCCAGACAGTCCTAGAAAAAGAGCATTTGAGCTGAAACAGTGTTGGCAATGGCTTTGAAAAAAATTAAAATGTGCTTGTATTCAAAAAGAAACAGAGAACTTAAAGATGGCCTATTATTTGCCATGGAAAAGGCATTTACTTTAGGTCTAAGAGGAACTTCCATGGTACCAAACCACAGATACTTTGTCTGTGCATTTTTAAATTACTACCCAGTGCATTGATTTTTCAGGTTTGGGTCCAATCTACAAGATAAAGTCTGATTGAAGAGATAGGACTTAGAAAGGACAAATCCTTCACCAAACAGGAGAAGATCTAAAGCATGTCTGTTCCCAGACTTCTTTCCTCTAAGAGGTTTATCTCTGTTTATTACTTACTAATATGTTTAAACCATGTTGATATCTTACCGTAACATTTTAAAAGATCTATGTTTAAAAAATGGTCTGCCTCTACTAGTAATGCAAATGAGACTCAGAATCACAGATTGATCTCCGTGGAAGCGTGTCCGTGTCCCCAAGACACGAGACACCTCGGTCCCACTGGGGCCACGGCGGCTCAGTTAAGCCCTAAATAGCTGGGGCAGTTTCAGGTCCCAGCTGAGGCTCTGGGTTATGACTGAGCTCCTCAGCAGCACCTGCACATCCCATGCTTGGCCACCGCTCGCTCTCTCGCTTTCATGAGAACCAAAATTCAGCCTCCTACACATCCACCGCAAAGAGGAAACTCGACGCAGACGCAGCCGAATCGATCGCGGCCAATGGTTAAGAGGAGGGGAATGCACCAGGCAGAGCCACCAGAACAGTGACTAATCTGCTGGGTGAAACCTGGCCAGCCTCCACCATTCTGATCTGTGAAATCACAGCATCCTCCATCCCAGGCTGATTTTGCCCGAGAAAATAATGCAGCTGCAGGGTCAGTTTTATTGTAGCTTAAGCTCTTTTCCTGCTGAGCTTAATAAAAGATGGAGAGTACTCAAGTGATTGAGGCATCTCTTACAGTGGGTTGGTGACTCATCTGGGTTTAGAAAGAATTCAGGGTTTTTCCTTGCTCACAGGCCTATATTTCAAACAGTGTTTTCTTTTGACTATTCTTGTTTTCATTTCATCTGGTTTCCATCGAGTAAAATTAGAAGCATAAAGCTTAAACTATATTGTGGACTGGTGAAACATTCAAACACACAGAGGACTGCATATTGAATGCAGGCCATTTGCTGAGGCTCATTATCAGCTAAGCATCGCCTAACGAAGGCTGCCAGATTAACTGTCCTCAGCCATGCAACAGGAGGACATTTCCCTTGTCTCCAGCTGCCTATCCAGGATTTTTTTCATTTGTAGATGTGGCTTATAGCACAGAGACTACTAGACACAAGAGCTCAGAGACACAAGTGGGCTGCTTTGGTTGTACTGAATGTAATCCTGAAGGAACCTTTGAACATTTGATAGTTGCTATTCACCAGCATTGGAAACATGGCAAGGCACAGGTAACACAAAAGGAAAGTGTATTTGGCAATAACAGTTAAGGGAATAAAGTAGATTTGTTTTCAATATACTGAAAAATAAAGCAACTTTCTGGAGTGTAGAGAGATGGTTCCTCTAAAATTCAGATGCTATATCACCTTCATACTGAGCTAAATGGTCTCAGTTCATCCCCACACTCAGATGCCAGAACCTAAACCTTAGATCCATGTAATTCACCGGAAAATGGAGTGAAAAAGACTCAAATATTTAAGAGTCCCTATCCAGTATTACTGCCTTATTCATGTTAAGCATTGCTCTGTAAGCTATGAATACAAACTTTCAGACAAACTCATTTGAGACTTTACCAAGCTGTAAAAAGTCTGCACTTGTGTGCATTCTACTGAACTACTTCAGGCTCCCACTATTGGAAAAATGGCTGAAAATTGGATTCATTAAGCCCTGTAGGGTGCAGAAAACTTTTCCTGTTGAGAAAACTTTGTGGTGCTGCAGGTAACCACATATCCATTTGGGAAAACAAAATCCAGAGAAGAAATCCAACATGACTGCTTGTCTCAGCCATGGCAGCACTCTGCAGGATTTGCCCAGCAGTCCACAGCCTGGAAAAGCCCAAGCGAAACTTTGCAAAAGAACATCTGAGATGGTTCAGTCATGGTGGTTTTGTTCATTTTTGTCTTACGTTATAATCACAAACCTGGAACCTTCCTACTGCTAGTAGTGGAAGTTGCTATTTTACCAAAATATTGTATCATTTCTGACATTAGCAGTATGGGAATTCACTGTAATAGAGATCTATATTCCCAGGCTGCTTTTGGATTGGGTTAGCAAACAATGTATGAATGCTGAACTATTCCACTGTTCCCATTCTTCCGAGAATAACAGAAAAAAATGCAGTTAGGCAGGCAAAATCCTCTGTTTTCTATATGAAAAAAACCCTGTAATGAAGAAACACTTTTTTTTTTTTTAAGACTCTGCATTAAGTCTCAAAAATCAGCCTATCAACACAATATAAACATTCTTGCTAATTAGTAAGAAGTTCTTATCTGTTTGAAGAGAACTAAGACTGCGGTCCATGTTATCACATTATTAAGAAGGATGTTATGCCATGATTTCCACATGGGAATGCTTTTTTTTTTAATAACACCACAACACTTCTTTAAAATGGTGTGACCAGTGTCACAGCTCTTAACAACACCTCGTTATCTGAGCAGCTGGCTTTGAAAAGGAGATGTGGCACCAGAAGCAGCCTGTCAATCACAGGCACATCCCATAGCCATCGCTCCATCTTTGCCATAACTCACCCTTGCCCTATTTTGAAAGATGGCAAAGGACTGGAATCTGTTATTTAGGCGATATCTGACAAGTTTGTTGAACATGCAAGCCGTTCTCCAGGGGATCAGGGCTCTGGGATCCACCACAGCCATGGACTCCCCGGGGAGCTGCTGGGCTGGCGCTCACCGGGGTCACAGATTGAGAGGAGCCAAGTGCAGGCATACAGCTCAACTCATTATTATATTTTAAATGTTTCAGGAACCTCAAAAACACATTAAGTAATGCAATAATAAAACTCTCAGTGAACCTGTGCAATAAAATCCATCAACAGAGGAGATGGGTAATATAATCTCTTTAGAAAAAAAAAATCCTCTGCTCTATGCCTGAATTACCTTGTGCACCACAAGATAGAGGATTTAGACTATGGCAACAGACTGAAATCTCTCTTCAGGGACATCCTTCTCATAATTGTACATTCATGCCTCTCTCCCCAGTAGTAGCCTAAATACAATTTACCGTTGCACACATTTTTATAGGGTTTCTGCAAATCCACCACTTTATTACCACCCCGGTTATAAGGGGCCACACGGCAATTCCTAAGGGTTCACTAACTGAGCAAGATATTAAGCTTGAATAAAAAGAATCAAAAACGTCTATCTACAATTTATAGTTCTCTATAAAGGACCTTGGGGAACTGCAATTTGAAGGTGAAAAGTAAATGGAAAGCAGATTTTAGCTGAAAAAATTCCATATGATCGATGGAAGACTTACTGAGAACTATCCAGAGAGGTTTTTAAGGTGTGCTAGAGGTAAAAACATCCAGCTCCAAATTACACACAAGACACACAACATCCCGCTGTGGATACATCTGATTAATCAGGTCTATTCAGAGCTTGGTAACAGCTGCCTTCTTTATGCACATCTTGTGAAAGCAACCCTATTTTACACCTTTCTTCAGAAGAAAGAAAGGTAAAAAGACGATTTGTAAACCCCTGAGAGAGCCCAGAGTACTCTCCCAGTTTGTCTGAGAGATCACGAGGAGCTGAGGTGAAATGTCTGCTCTGAACCAAGCCATGAGCACTTGGGACTGGAGCAACTGACCTAACTCAGCTGTGCCTCGCTTTCCCTCTTGGTGAGTGAGGAAGTTTCAGATCACTCACCATTTCTGTGTTTTTTGAAGCTGACATGAAAATGTTATAGGAATGAAAGCTATTATATCAGTGTTTTTGTCTTCCTAAAATGACAAGAACAATAACATACAGTCCCTGTGAAATCTAATTATAACCAGCAAAAATGGAGAGAAAAACTACACAGTTGATTATAATTACCTACAGAAAATAGGAATAAACTCAAGTATTTAATATGAGCAAAAAGAAGTGAAGTGTAGTTAATGTGGCAGATGCACGCTCTTGCCAGACTCAGAAGGTCTGAATGTGGCAGTCCATCACTAACACCATAATACCTTGTAACACTTGAAAATCAAGATCGGATGTTTTAGTGAAAGATAAACTATCTCTAGTGCTCCAACACCCCTTCACGTTTGGCTGAGTGCAGCCCCCCCCCGGGGCACATGAGGAACCAGGAATGGAGTCCTGATAAATGGTTCTTACTTCTGAAGAGAGGGGCCAAAACCTCTGCTGTCTTATTCCTCAGCTGCAAAGCATCCAGTGGTGTGCTTGGCCCACTGAATCTCTGGAATGGAATGTGCCTGCAGGAATGAATCTGCACTCAAATGTTTTTTTTTCCCAATCCCAGCCACTGCTCCAGTACAGGATCTTGTGTGATGGAGGGATGGGATATTTCCAGGCAGTGAACTTTCTTGTTGATGAGAAGCAAAATATTTATCTCTGAATCTTTGGCAATTTTTGAATAGTGTCATAATCCCCAGAATCTGTGGAATCTGAAACACTGACATATGGTAATTAACCCTCTTTTCATCTCTTTTGGATTCAATTGCACAGGGTAAGTATAGTAATGCATAACAGGTGGGAAAATCTGTATTTTATTTATTTATTTTTGCTTTGAGGTGATGGAGATAAAAATCATAGACTGTATTTGATGCAGAATCAAATGAAGAAGTGTGCACTCAGGCTGCTGTATATCCATTCTGCCATGGTGTTTTTTATTAGCTCACCTCCTAAGGCCATTTCTAGGTCCAGGAATAACAGCTGGGCTGTGAAGGTGACTCTCTTCTGCATGTGCTGTGACCTTTATGCTGGTGCTCTGGACAGCAGCACAGCTCCACCAAGTCACCTCCCATTATTTATAACATTTCAATTTGAGCCTTAATAAATCATGCTTAGAGACAGTGTGATTTCCCAGCTAAGGAAATGCATACAAGGAGGAGGTGGGTGCAATCAAATGTCTTGGGAGCCCATGGATGATGGGCTATTAGAGGAAGATGTGTGGGGAGGCAACCTTGGTTTTATACTGGCAGACTTTCAGTGGAGGTTTTTTCTGGAAATCACATTCCCTGTTGGCGCTTGGTTTGTCATCCAACCCTCCTTCCTCCTCCTCTCCCATCCTGCTTCCCTCCTCTGCTATCGAGAAGGCTCTTGGCAAAGACTGGCTCTAATATGTGCTTGCATATGGCAGAACATCTATCTGGATGGAAGCAACCACACATTAATGTATAACACAAATAATGAACAATGATTCATCTGAACAGGCTTGATAGGAAGGGCTGCTTTTTTCAAATCTGGGCCTCAGTAAAGCTTTGAAGGATAATTTCCACTAAAAATTGGATCAAGTCCATCAAGAAGAACACAAATCCCTGTTTCCTCCAGATTGTTTCACTCGATTCACTAAAATGTTTATTCTACACTCAGAAAAAAGTTGCTGGAATTTCTAAACTGCATTAAAATTAATCCTTTGCTTCTTTACAGTTGCCTTTTTCAGTGCTTCCTTTGTTCCAAGCTGGCGCTTACAGGAGCTTTCATAACCAGCAGGCAATCACATACATCCTTCCTGTTTGCAGTTTTTACTGTACTTTACACAAACAAAAAATGTGGAACGGTCCAAAGTACATCTCAGACATGTGAGAAAGAAGAAGGTAAATGCTGCTAACAGTTCCCAGCAGAAGACAAGAGGATAAAGCCACCTAAGCTTTGAAATGGAGCTGCCTTATTAACTCACATCGACCTTGTGAAAATAAGCTCACGGGATAACCCAGCAAGACTCACACAGCCCCACAGTGCTCCTGAAGCACAGACCTGCTGAAGAGACCACTGGAACACCAGGATAGTGGCCTTACAAAGGGAATGGAAATCAGTACACAGAAAGCCCATGCCAGGTCACAAAAGCATCAATCCTGGCACCTAGGAAAGGAAAAGGCTTGCCCTACAGCATATCTAACAAATTAATATGTAAAACACCAGAAGTCTCCACTTCCTGCAGTGCTCTTCAGCTATCTGGCCCATATTAGGCTCTAATTCCAAGTGAGTTTTAATTAAGGACTCTTTCCAGTGCATACCTCCAGCAGGTTGGAATAGCTTGATTTCAAGGAACTGGTCAGCTGTGAGAAATGCTCAGTGGCCAGTGACACTTTTCTGTCCCTCTCCTTAACACATGGAGACCAGATCCAGTGAATGAGCAGTGACACTGGCCGACAAAACGTCCTTCCCCATCAGCTGACACTGAAAACAGACACCCCCCTCTGCAGCAAGCACTCTGGGATGGTTAACAAACCCTTATTACTTTTTGTGAATCTGTGTCTCATCAAAATTTAAGCAGACACATTGTCACACTTCAAAAACATCCTATTTCCTGCAAATGAAACAGCGAATTGCTGCTTAATGTTCTCCAGCAGTATTTGTTATAGACCAAGGAACCTTCTCTGCGGTCTCTGGTACACTACAAAACACACTCATTTTCCAACAGCCCTGTGTATCTGAAAATAGACAGGGCTCAGGTGTTTTTACTACAATGCCATGAAAAAAACCTGTGAGTGCACTGAGAGAATAGGCCTTGTCTACTATTTGATTTTTGTTAGCGCTGGTGCAGCTGCAGTGCTGCTGAAAACAGGACAGAATATTCAAGCATGCACGGGCCTTTAAAGAAAAAAGAAGCTGTATGGTTTTATGCACCTATCTGCTATGCATCAGTGGGAAAGGACTGGCTGATTGCTACAGCTTGAAACAGAGCTTGAAATACTTTTAGTTGCATCCTTATCCTTCTATCTACTGACTCACCTATCTACCTGTCTGGTGATACAGTGGGAAAAAACAGTTCTCTATCACTTGCCCTTGCCCAAGCTTTGGCTACGTGCCACACCAAAATATCATAAAAGACATTTGCTGCTCCAAAGCTAAAGAGGAAACAGGGAATGGCCATGTGCAGGGCTGTGGAAGCTTTGGAAGTGGAGCTGAAGGCTCTCAGTCCTGCTCTTCTAACAGACCCACCACCACTACTTCATGCCCAGGCTCATGCTCAGTGCTTCAGAGACAGCTGTTTATTCTTTATGGGACAACAGGACCAAGTAAAGAGGGATAGAAAGAAGCTTGATCCCAGAGTGTTCTAAGCACCTGGATGGGAAGCAGCATCAGAGGCCAAAACTGGTTTTGCTCTTGCAGGAAAGATCTCTTTGAAATTACTGTCCCACTGATGTACAGGGTTTGCTGACACACAGCTACTGCTTGACCATCAACCACTTGTTGCCCGGGGAAGTGGTGGAATTGCCATCCCTGGAGGTGTTAAAAAACATGTGTGGATATGGACTTGATGCCATGGTTTAGTGGTGAACATTTGGTGGTGGTGCTACATGCATGGCTGGACTTGATGATCTTGGATATCTTTTCCAACCTTAATAATCTCATGATTTCTATAATTTACTCTCTTGGGAGGAGGAGAACAATCCTTTAATTATGGAAAGCAACAGTTAAAATGTCTTTGAAAGAATAGGGGAAGAATAATAATGTATATGAAATGCTGCATAGTTGCAGTGGACTAGAGACAATTTTTTGCTAAGAGGCTGCAATGGAAATAATATGCACTCTAGATGCCTTTTTTGGTTTTTCTTTGTTTATTCCTTAAATGAATGATGTTCATAAGGTTTCCCACAGCCCCACAGAGTACTGACTGGTATCAGTGCCAGCCACAAGGTCAATAAAGAGAATTTCTCTATTACCACAATGATTCATGAAAGTCACTACTCCTACTTTGACTCACTTCCCCAAAAAATCTGCATGTAGCAGCACACTTGCCAAATGCTCCGTGTGTGCTCCTGCTGAAACTGGTGCAGACATGGTTTTGTGAAACAGGACTGGAAATACTGAGAAATGTGGAGGACACAGAGCACATGCAATCTGTACAGATAATTTTCATGCTGCTGGACTGAGCAGGAGCAGCTGCACCGTGGGCTCTAATGGCTCCCCACCCTGTCACACCTCCTGCCATGAGGAACACTGAGAGATGGGATGAAGTCAAGTGCCACTGAGGAGCTCTCAGCTCTGTCTCCAGCCCTGCTTCAGGGTTTCACTAAGAAAAACCATCTCTACACAGCTGGAACCCAGACCCTGCCCACCACACCCAACATCTCTGTCTCACACACACTCACACATACTTTCCTTTTTCCTGCTGGCGGGAGACACCTTATCTAGAAGGTTATGCATTACTGTGATACATTTGCTTTTGAAGTACTGAGTGGCTTTTAGAGTCTGGCATTTTGAACTTTCAGGAGGAAGAATGTTACTCTCACAGCAAACTTTGAAGTCTTGTTTCCTGAACACATTAACTGTTTATTCTCTTTTTCTCTCCTTGCCCACTTTAAGCTTCTCTAGAGTAAACACAGCCCTCAGACCCGAAAAATCTTATCATCTGGGTATCAAATAACATCCCAAACACAAGAAATTAACCCACCTATTCAAAACATGTGGAGTCTGAGAGAGGAATGACACCACATCTGTAACAGAGGCTGCAGTCCCCTCTTCACATACTTGTCATTTACACTTTATGGATGTGGAATCTTTTGCCATTTTTATATGCACATCATAAGAAGCAAAAGCTATCACCAAATATTCCTCCTTTTCCAAATCTCCCCAATACAAGCAAATCTGGATCTCAGATCTTCTCTCATGGTCTAGAATTTTGGTTCCTAATCATCACCTGTGTCCCTCAGATTTTCAACAAAAGCTTAGTTGTGTGTTTAAAAACTACAACTGCAAAAAGAAAAAAAAAAAAAAAGAAAGACCACATCAAAGAAATCTTTGGATGTATTTGTGTATTCGACCACTTCCAAAAAGACTAGGCTATAATTTCATATTCAGTTACACAATCACTAAATCCAGCAATGACTACAAAAGAACCTGATCCTGTAATTTATTCTATTCCAAACATAAGTTTAGGATAACAAAGATTCAGCCTGATAACTTCCCTCATTTAATGTAATTCTTTGTCATGAAAACAGAAACAAAAGCAAGTTCTTTGCGTTAGGCTGTGCTGTCAATTTAAATACCTTTGAAAAGACTTTTGTGGTTGAGTGACCTGGGCTGGCTGCATGCTCAAAACATCCAGCCCTCCATTAAAGAACAAAGAAAAGCAAGCTTTACTTTTAATCTGATAAACTTACATCCTGATCTTAATTGGTAAGACCATTTTGCAAAATTTGACTTATTTTGCATTAAAGAAACAAAATTTCTGACTAGAGTTGGGTTGTTTAATTAAAACCGTCAATTTAGAAGATACTAATGTCAACAAGCATAAACCTGCAAAACTCCACCCAACACAGACAGTGGAGTTTTGTCAGTGAGTCACTCATTCCTCCCTAGTGGAATTAAAATATATATTGATTCTTTAGCTTCTTTGCAGTAAAACACATTCAAAGCAAGTATTAATAAATATTTCTCAGTTTCTCCTTCAACCTGATTGTTTGCTTCTTGCTATCCTTCTAAGAAACAGGAGGAGGAAACTTGCTCAAGTCACTGAAAACAGATGGCTTTTGCACAACTGTAACTTCAAGAGAAAACCAGTGACAAAAGCACCCCACGGAAGCCTGGGTGATGATGTAAGCCAGGCAGCTCCTCGTGCTGCAGTCAATGTCTGAGCTGAGGAACACAACAAAAGGTGAACCAGAAGAGCCCAGTAGAACAGACATAAGCCCACCTTGCTCATACTCACTCCCCTTTTTCCCTCTGCCACAAGCACAGGCAATGAGAATTAATCAAAGAAACACATCTTGTACCCAAGATCTCCCTCTCAAGTGCCTTAATCTTAAGAGTACATTCCTTCCACATGTGTTATCTTCTCAATCTCACCATATTGTTTTCCCTGTGAAAGCTTATGAGAACATTCTGTGCCTTCTTTTTGCTCCCACCCCTCCCAGGAAAAGAGAGATTCAAGAATCTCAAAGCTTTTGAGCTCATACATGCCCTCCACATTTGGGAAGAATTCCTACTGCTGATTCAGGAGCTTCAGAAGATGGAAACTAGAATTATATATCTTTTCATATACTGGATACACGGGCTTCTTTGCTTTAAGCCAAAGCTTGGACCACAATGATTATAAGCTAATCACTATTGGTTCAAAATTTCCTTCAGTGGGTTTGAAGAGACTTACTGGTAATATAATTGTTTTTATTCCTGGATGAACAGAAAACTAAACAAGAAATGGTGGTATGGTAAAACTGGACAAATTCAGAAACCTGGTGCAAGATGGTGGGTCACTGCTGCTGCTGAAATATGAAAAAGGAGAAAGAAAACCAGTGGATCTGAAGCATCCTGAAGACAAGGCTGGAAGCAGATATGATATGCAGTATGTGCAGGAGAGGAGGCCAGGAGATATCTGTCCAGCTATCCCCCCAGAGCACTCCCTGCCCCATTCCCTGGCCTGCTGTAGTTCATCACTGCTCAGTCCAATCCAGACTAGGAGAGCTGAGCACGATGAGAACTGGCCAAACCCAAGTTACCAGGCTCACAAGACTGAAAGAATAAAATTAACTGGTTTGGGTTAAACATAAAGCATGAAAGGAACTGGTTCCATCTGGCCCTGAGAAGTACTTTTTTATGAAAGAATATTTTGTACTTTACTATGTTGGCTTGAAACTCCCTAAAGCTCTTAGCCACCTGTATTTGATCACCTGCAGCCTGACTGCGAGGTGGCTGCTCAGCATCGCTCATCCAAACACCCTCCCTGTGCTCAGCCTGCTCTCACACCCACACCCCTCCCATTTCACACCTCCACAGCTGCTCTCTGTGTCACAGGGATCACTTTTGTCCCGAAATTTAAATATTTTCTTGAAAAATCAGGATGTGAAAAAATGACAAAAAGAAATAATTAAAAACCAGCTTGAGAATCCAGAATTTTACGCTTGCAAATGCTGTGCTGGATTGCCTGGCTTTTCTTAAAAAGTCATCCCTTTTGCCCCTAGAATGTGCTTTTCCTAGAAGGAGACTTGGAGGGCTGTTTCCTTTTCCAAACCCCCCTGGCACCAATGCTGGTGGCTGCTGCTCCTTTGCAAGGTGCCGGCCCCGTCCCCGTCCCGACTGCGCGTCAGACGCCGCCGCGCTCAGCCTGCCTTGGCCTCTGGCCTAGAACCTGCTCTTGGCTTCCTGGCTGCCATTTGGCATGTTTTGTCTATTTTTGTTTTAACTCCTTTTCCTTTCTTAGAACATTTTCCAGGCTGGGAAATTCAATCGGAGGCTGCCCCCAGTGGCCTGGCTGCCAGCAGGGAGGTTTGCCAGCCCGGAGCTGGCAGGGTGAGAATTGGACGCTTCCGCTCCCGTCTCCTCCTGGACCTGGTGCCCCCAGCTCAGCCTGGGCTCCACTGCAACGGCACCCAGAATATGGGGTGTCTCTGCCTCCCCATTTCCCCTGAGGAACACAGCCAGGACTCCTGTTTTTTTGGTAACTTGGCTATTCCATCAACGACAGCAGCTCACCAGCCGAGAGGCACAAGGGAAAAACATGTTAAAGGAAGGTGGGACACATTTTTTTGCCTTGAAGATGCTGTTGAAGACTCAACACCGTTGAATAAATGTCAGGAAGGTGGAAATAAACATGAAAGGTCCAAAAGTGTCACATGCCTCCGTTACTTCACCTCCAAGTTGCCACCACTTTGGTGGTTTTCCTGACACAGAAAGCTTGGTTGGACACTTTGTACATGAATGTCTCTCTCTTCCTAGGAAAGATCTATGCACAAAAGGTGAAAAATCTGGGGTGGAATTGAGGCAGTGCCAAAGGACACAGTCCAGAGGGAAGGGAAGCTGGACTGCAGTTTCAATGCTGCCATGTAGGTCACAGAACTGACAGCACGTTAGGCATGAAGAGCACAGCACTCAAAAAGCCTAAGTAATACGAAATATTGGAATTTGTCCCTTTGGCAAGAGAACTTACTATAGGAACATCAAAATCTTCACGATTTAAACTAGGTTTCCATACAATTTTGAACCAAGTTCAAAGCCTTGGACCTTACTGCTACAGCACTCCACGGCTTACATCCAAGTTATCTAAGAGATTACTGAGTGCTCTGGGATGACAAAGAAAATGTTGACATATTTACAGTTAGCTTTCTATAACTTTTAAGTTATGGAATTGATGTCTAGTATCTGCAGACAATGTGCATGATACAGACACTGAAAAAAAGGTATTTGCTCATTTGCTCCTTAGACCTTTCACTGCAAGCACTCACAATATAAATAAAAGCTACAAATATTATTTCACTCCCAATACAATTATTTACGTTCTACACAGCCTAATAACAAACATATTTCTTTTCAGCCACGGGAGATCTCAAGTGGTTTAAGGACTATGCTGCTTTTATCAGAATGGCAAAATGAGCTGTGGCCGTAGGGCAGACCCAGCCAGGATAACCCTGTGGGTTATTAGAAGAGTGATAAATACATTTATACCACAGAAAATCCATGTGTGTGCAGATATTTTTATTTTTTTTAAGAAAAAGAGAAACCAGACAATAAGTCTTGAAGGCCCAAGATCAGAAATGAGTTTCTTTCCTGTGACTGAGACAACACAGGAGAGTGTGTGGTCCATCAGGAGGAAGTCTTATCCTGGGGACAGGACAGATCACCACGTCTGCTTCCAGCATGAGACAACTGCATCTTTCCTAACATGCTCACATTTGTTGGATTTCCTTTGGGAAAACCCTGGCATGGCATTGCTGGCCCTTCTGCTTCTGTTCCCTGGGAGGGGGGAAAGGTGACATTCCCACCCTCTGCAGGCACAGCAGGAGATCTGGAACAACCTAAGGTAAGTACTGTGACACAAGATGCAAATATCACTTTTTCTGCTTCAGTCATGAGCTGTTGCCTATCTTGTTTTATCTGTACTTGTGTGAGATGCAAGAGTATTTAAAAGAAATTACTGAAAGGCTTTTTACTTTTCTCACAGAAGAAAAAAAAAAAAAGCCAAAATAAAAGCCCCGAACACCAACAGTTTGACAGCAAGAGTAACCTCCAGTTCAGTGTCAGCTTTAATGGAAGAGAAAACATAAGGAAACGTTTTCATTTTGAAGGTCCCAAGAGACTCTTCCAAACAATACCAAGAAAAAACATTGCAGAAGTGCCAAGAATCAGGGGAGTGCTCCATTTACTTATTTTTATGGTCAGTCACTGATCATGCTGATATTTGACTTTGGCTCTGAAATCTTAGCTGTGTTAAAATAAAGATAATACACAACTCAGGGTAAATCCAAAAACAAACCGAGACATTCACAGAACTACTGTTGCTATCTCTGAATGCTGATTCGTAGTTGATATTTTATATTTTTACCTTACAGATTTCTAGGACAGTGGTATCTTTCTCTATTACATTCCATGCAGTGGATCATTTTCTGTTAGATTTCCTATGCAAGTAGCTAAAACACTTATTCTTTTGCCAGAACAAATCTGAATTTATACATTTAAACTATTAAAGTGCTTACCACAAGTTTTAAGATTCCCAGTGTCATCCGAGGGCTTTCAATAAAGTATAGGGTGCCACAAAAAAGGAAAAATAAAGGCAAGTGGCCAAATAAAAAAACTCCAGCTTTCCACAGGGTCCTAAAGACTATGGCATTTACATACCTTTAGACAACAGCCAGCACTGGAATTATCTTTAAGATATCAGTTGTCTCAAGCCTCCACAATCATCCCACCTCTGCAGTGCCTGGGAAAGCCACTGACCCTGGATGGTGGCCAATGGCCACCACAACCCTGCAGGGAGTTCACCACGGGGCGAGTGAGTTACAGAGGCAAAACCTGTCACAGCAAATGGGCTCTCCCATTGTACCTGGTCATGCATTACACAAAAATCACCATTTCTGCTGTGTTGCTGTCCCTGGAAGCAATGGGGGAGATCTACCAGTGCTCAGATTAGTTATCACCCACTGAACAAAGTACTCAAGGTGGCACACTGCTCACTGCTGAATTGAAGAGCAGAGCTCTGCTCTGATTTTACAGTGCTCCTTAGACGCAGCATCTCATGGCATCTCGGTGACTCTATCTGGGTTTATTTGATGCTGCCAAATTTCCTCTTCCAATCCTGTCTATCTCCTCTCTCGCTGGCCTCCGTATTAATGAGACTGAGCTAACAGATTGTGGCATGTCAACATGCTGAGCTGACATCCTGCTGCCCCCTCCGTGTCTGTCTGACTTTTAAGCTTTTTCTTTCCATTTCCCTTCTGGATTATGTGTAACATGCTCTGTAGTCCAGGAATGCCTCTTGCTTTGGCTGCCTTGCCTCTCTTTTTGGCATGCTCATGGAGCCACAGGGAATCTTGCTGAGGCCGGCTAAGTCACATGTTTGCCCTTTAATGAACATTAAAAAGAAAGCAGAATCTCTGCCATTTTGATGTTTCTATTAATACAGGCCACAAGAAAGCTCAGGTTCCTGCTACAGAGATCATAAAAAAAACAAAGGCATCTGTAGCAGCTGATGCAGAAGGGCTTGATCATATTGCAAAGAAAAGATCAATTATCAGGCAGTGCAAAGCACGTGCACTTAGTTTAAATTTGTTCAGCAAAGCAATTTGGTACATTTTGCTGTCACTTTCTGGCATTTCTGAGCTTCATCTTGAATGACCTTTACTTAAGGATTTATTTTCACTCACTGAACTAAAGATGCTCAGCACAATGAAACGTGTCTTTGGGAAGTCACTTTATGGGATACATCTTGAGGTTGGGAGCTGGAACAGTGACGTCTTTCATAACCCTCCCCTCCGTTCCCTGGGATCCAACAAAGGTGGAGAACACTTGGGGAATTCTAACTCGTTTTTCCATAGATGTCCCACACAGGGACATCTCTTCTGGAGAACAGCAGGTGTGCAAAGACCAGGGGGAGGCAGGGAGAGGGAAGGACAACATCCCCAGCATCTCAATTTCAAGTTCAGCTACAAACGCATCCAGGAAACTCAAACTCCGGCTCTCAAACAGTGATTTGCTGTGTAAAAAGCAACCACCAAGCCAGAAATATGACCGTGTTCAGCTGGAGTGACCTTTGCAAGAAATCTAGGGGAAAAGAAAAGAGCAGAATCTTTCCTTCCAAGGGAGGATTGTGAATTGTCTCCCAACTGCACTCCTGAGCGTGAATCAATTTTCTTCCAGTCGATAACTAGCGCAAAGGTTCTAACCTTCATTTGTGCTCCAAATACTCAATCGGGGATGTAGAACACATACCAATTAAGCAATTCAGCTAAAATAAGAAGGCCGTGAACCAACATCGTTGCTGCAGCTGCCCCTGAGGGATCGAGGGTTAGCAGCTTGGGGAAAAGGTAATTTATTGAGCTTAATACTCTGCGAAATGTTCTCATGATAATAAGATTGTAAGATCGTTTTAATATCTGAAGTCATGTTGAAAAGGTCATTTCTCACTTTTTACGCCTACCTAAGGCATGTAAATTAGAGCTACTCAAACAGAGTTGAGGATGTTTGCAGCCTAAGTTTTTCTATGTTTTTGGATGACAGAGAGAAATATCAGTAATCCCATGTGGTGGACACAACCAGACAGTGACCATGACTTTTAGAATAGCAACAGTAATGGAAGCAGCTACTTTTGCTGTGCACTAGGCCAGCATTTCATCTTTGACCTAGAAGATACTAATCAGACTTTTGTCCTCCTTTTTAATGTTGTGATTCGTTAAAAAATTATTTCAAACACACTACATGTAATCTGAAAGGGGAGGGGAATACAGCTGATGTGTTTGCCAGAAGTTTTATAACCCAGGGAAATGGGGCATTGGCAATTTCACAAAGTATTTGCCTCTTTCCCAACATGCTTTTTTCCACAAGAGAATTAACTTGGAGATTCTTTTTTCTTTCCTTTTTTTAAAATGCTTTCTAGGCAGAAACTTTGTAGACTTTGTCTCCACATCTCCCAGCCAACATTCCTAAATCACAACTTGCAGCTGCCCTTGCTATTGCAGCCTCAGAGCCTCCATTTGGCAGAGCACCAGCATCATGCCAGGATGTGATGTTTCTGTGATGTGCACAATTACCCAACAGGGATGGAGCAGAGATCCCCAAACGTATTTCACTAAGGCCCCTGAATCATATTTGAAACCAAGTCTTCAAAATTTATAACAGCATTAGGCTATCTAGGCCCTTAGTTTCATTTATGTTTTGAAGCTTCAAATCCATCACACAATGGAGCTAAACGAGGGCATTATTCAGAGCAGTAATGCACTTGATCCCATGGAGGCTGAATGATAGAAATCCCATCCTGCTCTCTTTTATTTTCCAGCCTCTTCTTCCCTCCTCATCTTTCAGCCCCAACTCTCGTCCTTTACGCAGTCACTATAAAAAACAACCCTCCCAGGAAAACCTCCCTTGCCACCCCCTCTTCCTAATAATTTTTCCATCTCCTTTCTCCTGAACCACTGCCCCATTTGTGACTCCTCACTGGTCAGGCCACAAGCTTTTCAAAGGAAAAGTCGCCTGTTTTTCTCTGCTTGGCAGTGTGCTCCAGAGGTGCTATGCAAACGATTTATTATAACAGATTATGGCCCAGAGTAATTTAATAGACTGGAAAGCCCAGCTGAGGAGAGCCAGCGATCCAGCATTCACAAAGCGTGCCACGCTTGTATTTTTCAATACATAATACATAAATCTCTCTGCTGCTGCGGCTCTGTTTTCAGATTTGCTGGGTTTTTTATGTGAAAAATTTCCGACTATTTATCAGCTTGATCTTCTCTGTCAGCCTTTATCATCCCTTACAGTCCCCCTGAAAACTCCCTGAAACAGAGAGATCAAGGCAGCTGCCAAACAACGTCACAGCCTTCCAGGGGTGGGGTTCTGCACAGGGCTGTATCCCTCCATGACAAAACTGTCACCCTTATTATGATACCAGCAATAATAACAATAACATCAGGCTGAACCACTCTATCTCAGCAGAAAATCTGGGAGGGAGAAGAAATGTCTGCATGCTTCCTTGGTTATATCCAAAGGGTTGAGGGCAAGACACTTGGAAAAAAAAGAATCCCTCCCCGTGCCATTTGGGGGATTCAGAGGATGGACGACTCTTCCATGATAATGCTTCACCCCATTATGATCTGTTTTGCTACTAATTATCCACACCTAATAACAAGCCTGCCAGGAACTTCACCATTTCCCATGAGAGCACTTAGCTGATTTGTGCCAGCTTCCAGGTAACACCCGCCTCCTCCAGCTCTATCAATGCTCACTTGGCTTTTCAGGCTCAGTTTTGCTAAGGAACACATAGGATCCAGCTGGAAAGTTTTTTCCACTATGGACTGTGCTTTCAAGGAAGGTGATTCACAAATGAAAGACAGAAAATATAATCCTGAAAAAATGAGAAAATGGAGATCCTGAGCAAAAGCAAGAGAAGTTTTCATTTGGCCAATGCATTAAAGGTTAAACCCAAAACCTGCTTTTCACTTGGTTAGATAAATGTGAGAGTGTATGTGCACACAAGACAAAAAACACAAGGAGCTTCAGCTTTGAGGACTGTCTTCAATGAGAGGTTCCAGTTTGGATGTTGACTGCTCCTAACATACCATCACAGAAGGCTCTTGAGCACTGGTGCTTACAGGGTTGTCTCCTTTCCCCCTCTCCTCAGCAGCTCCCCAGCAAGTGAAGTTTCCAAGACACAAGCAGAACTTACACAACAGTGAAACAATAAATCACATTTGCCTCACCTTGGCAGTCTGTCTGCTTTGCAAATTTGCACCCTGCCTGGGACGAATGTGGCTGCAGGTATTTCATGGGCAGAGGCAAGCAGTGGTTAACGGGAAACCTGCTGTCTACTCCTTCCAGCACGTGCCAGGCACTGCAGCCTGAGCATTAATAGATGATGAATTGCTATTTGGGAGAAATATATGTTTTACATATAGATTAATATGCGTTCATAAAGAAAGGCTGAAGCCTGTTAATTCCCGGCATTTAGACCTTCAGCCAATTTTAAAAATTCCAGCACAGTTTTGGAGGAGCCAATATTTCCTTGTAGACTGGAAAAATCTCCTCAAAAGGGAAAAATAAACCCTTGAAGTTCATGAATAGTACAAATTACAGAACACATTTTCTGCGATTCTCCAAAACTTATCCGGAATGCTACTTTAAAAAGAAATGGTGAGGGTATAAGATTACGTGGAAAAAAATACACACCTTTCACACATGTTTTTTTAAAGTCAGCATTATTGTAGGGAATTTTGCAGCATACATAAAAAAAAGTGCAGGGAAAGGTATTTCAAATAGTTTCAATCTTTTCATTAAGATCAGTCTTTCCTCTAATTCTTTTCATAACAACAGCAAAGTCTCTTCCTGAGTTTTTATAAGTTTTGTATGGCACAATCGCTCAAGAAGTAAAACCCATAAGTGATGGTCTAGTGGAGTTACTGCAGTCAACAAAGAAAAGGAGTGTTTATTGCTCAATTAGTGACTTCAAGAAACGCCAGGTCTGTAAGAGACAATCAAGACAGGATTCATCTGGCTATTGTAACTCCAGGCGCCTGGTTCCTGACTCTGGCCAGTCCTTCCTTTAGCTCCAGCCCTCCTCCTGAGCAAAAACCCTTTTTTCAGCATCTGTATCATGCACATTATCTGCAGATACCAGGAGCCCTCCTCCTCCTCAGGATCAACAAAAGGTCTAGGCCATATTCAGCCGGGTTCTGAGCGCTAGAAAGCCACAGCCACACCACCAGCCAACCTCTTTCATGCTCCAGTCTCACAACGCAGCAGCAGCAGCTACGTGGCAAACTTCTGCACGTTACAGACAGATGGGTTTTAAATAAAAAGCACACACCAAACCAGATTTGTAAGAAACTCTGCTCCCAGGAGGCCATCCAGAGCCAACCTACGACGCTGGAGGGAAGAGCCTGGTGCTCTCCTTCACAGACCATTCAGCCCTTTGCTAACTGATGCCTGTACAGAGCACAGCCAAGAAAGCAACCATAGACAGTGCTGAATCTGGAAAATGTAAAGCATGAAAGAAGTGTTTAACTTCATATATTCAAGCAGATCAAAGATTCCTAACTCAAACTTTCTACGCGTCAAAGTTTGCAGCTGTTCCCTTTATCAGCTCACTAGGAAAAGGCCTCTGTGGATTGGTGCCATTCTTCATAAAACCTCAATTGCTCTGCAATAAAAGAGGTCTAATTTTTATAGTACAGTTCTGCTTATATTTAGTATCAACATCTGACCACAAGTGCCAAATATAAAAGTTACTGGGACTCACTTTAATTGCATTTCGTGCTCTCTTTGTGCACCAAATCTTTTAGCCTTGCTCAGTCAACGCTCAGGCAGCTGACATTTGCTTCTACCAGTAAATACTTAACTTCCCTTCAATATGGAAATCCAGCATTAGACTGGAACCATAATGTTCTTCACATGTAAAATTCTACATGTAATATTACATGATGAGAACACTATTCTACCTCAGCTGTCCTCTCTTTAAAATTTTCTCTAAAGCAAGAATAAACATAATAAAAAATGCACCAATCCCTTTCTTCCTGCTCTCCTATTCTTGAGGAGTTCTCAAAGCCAAGTAAGACATCATTAAACAGTCAGGCCCAGCAATGGAAGGCAGAGCACCATGGAGCACCTAGAGCCACTTGTTAGAGCAAAGGCTGTTGTCCCAATTAAGGACGTTCCCTGTTTAAGCAGCAGGGCAATTGCAATCCTTTTGGCATTCAGGGCTGTGACCCTGGCAGGGATGAGGGTGCTGTGATCCTGTTTGGGAGTGCAAATTAAGCTTCCTACAGTTGGGTGCGAACAGGCTTTCCATTAATTTCTTCCTTTCCCAATATTTAGTTTAACTACCTGTGTTAAAGCCAGGGGGACATTTACTGCTAAGAACATTCATTTGCAGGCCCATCTCTTGCCCAAATACCTAAGGTAGTACAGCAATAGTTTCATGTTAATGCACATCTTGGTTAAATAAACCAGTTTTCCAGGCTGCTGGGTTTTCATTTACATTTCTGGTAGATTAGTCTGAGCTGTGGAACTGAACACCACTATAGCAGGAAATGGGAAGAGGTAAATTAGTCCTTTCTTGCACAGCTTCCTACCTAAGAGACAACTGGCTCCACCAAGTCCCAGCCACTTGAGTTGCCCATGAACCTCTCTGCTTCTGGGGACAGTCCACAAACCCCTTAACCATGGAATATATAGATAGCACCCTCAGCTAATGAGAGATACTGGGGGCACCTTTCTTGGGCTTTGAACTGGGATGTTTATCCAACCTACCTGAGGCAGTCACCAAGAGGGGAAAAAAAAGAAAAAGGAATGATAATAAAAGGTTGATTAATTATGTGCAATAACTGGGACAGCATATCATGAAAATTCCATTCTTGTTTACTCAGCTAATTCACTTTTTATGAGTGTTTAGGCTTTAAAGCAAAACAAAGCACTAATTACCCAATTAACGAGCAATTAAGTTACTGCAGCCTAATAGCCTGTACAGTGGCTGCCTTTATGAGTCTGATGGTGAGTTAGAGACCCATTAAACAAATTTATACACAGCTGTAGCAAACATTACATTTCCAGAGATGTTACATTACATGCTAATATTTTCACAGCCTTGAAACATCATTCACTGGTTTAGTGAATAGTTTGCCAGTTAACTCAGCCGAGCTCTGACAAAGGGAAGGTCTCTCCATTGTACCAGCAGCTACAACCCAGGGATGGATGAGAAGTGGATCTCTGTACTTCAAAGCCTTCTTGAAAAATCAGGTGACTTTTAACCAAGGTGAGTAACATTTACCTTAAAACTTTTAATTTTGCCTTAATTTAGGAAGAAATCACAGTCCAGTCATTTTCGACAAAAAATTGCACTTATTTCAGGAGTCTAAGCTGCTCTCTGCAGTAGGTGACATTGTACTGGAAGTTTTAGGTTGGCAGTTGGGTTGTGAAGATGAGGACATTTTACTGTGTGGAGAGAAGATGTTTCTGTAAACTCCTGTGAGAGAGATGGGATTACCTGTGATGAAGCACAACAGCCCTGCATGATGGTGCACTGCTAGAAGCAAGCTCTCCCCTCCTGCACACTGAGCAGCAACAAAGCACAGTGGCATGAAAGCTAAGGAAGAGTTTGGTCTTAGCTTCAGTGCTCTCTTCCCTTCAATGACTGTATCAAACCCACCATATTATATCTGTATTTCAATGTGGTTCAATTTTTCACATCAATAATGGGTGTATCTTTTAGTGCAATTTTGATTGCATGGAGAAAAGCTCTATTTGTAAAGCAACCATTTCAGCACAGTTTAAGAAAATATATTTTTTTTCTGAGTGAGACTAAATGAAACTCAAAATAGATCGATCATTTCTTTCTGCCCATGAGACAGGTTTCCATTTATCTACTAGCACACAAAAAAACCTTCACCTCTTTCATAGCTATAGTATCAGTTCAAAGCACAGGCTGCACTATGTAAATAAGGAATGTTTCATAGACCAAAATCATGTAAGCAGTGCAGTATTTCCCCTTCAGGCTGCTGCATTTCCCCAGGAACTCCATGGAAACATGCCATAAGCAGTAAAGATTATAGGTTGTAGTGGCGGCCTTACTTTAACCTGATGTTAAAGACCAACCATTAGTTGGAAGTCCAGGAGCTGGAAGTATATATCTTTTTCAAGTTGCACACACACACATCAAACCTTCAAGCTGGTATCATCACAGCCCCACTGAATTCCATGAATTGCCCAGGTCTGGCTCCTGTATGTTCATTAATAAATACAAGATATTTATAAATAATTAATAAATACCTGTGCTAACGAAATTGAAAGCATGAGGAGACCTCATCTGTGTTATGGATAAACAGAGGTCTGCTCACATCCTGTCCCCAGACACTTCCCCAGGCAGAATTGCTGACGAGGCCCCATTGCCTTTGGCCTGTGCTTAGAGTTCCTTCCTGTGTAAATTCTCTGATATCTAATAAGGTGTAAGCTTAAGCTTCAACATTTTCCCTACTGGAAAGACAGAAGATGTGTTCTTTTCCTTTTCTTCCCTCACAAACACTGCAAGAATTTACTGGGTTTGAGATATTTATTGTTCCATCAAATTTGATGGACCAACTCTCTGATGTGATTAAAAAGATTATTAGAATGGGGAAGTACAGACACACACACAAGGACATGTGATTGCACAGATCATGCTTTCTTAGGAAACCAGGCTAAATGAGAAAAGCAACCAACTCCTTTGGTGGTAGATGGCTGCACAGATAAGTGTATCAAGGTAGGTTTTGTAAGGTATTTAAAACCAGCATGGCATAGAAAAAGTATAGAAAAACATCAGGAGCAACAGCACAAAGCTAGAAGAACCCTCATTTTTGTGATCATGAACAGTGTAGGAAGGTAAATGGTCAGACAAAATGAAAAATATGGAAAACAAACCTGAGGGCAACATGTAAGCATCAAAGCAACTACATCTCACCTAAATAGATACATCTTTTAATCGTGTATTTATTAATGCTTTCTTAAAAACTTCATCACCCATCAGCCACTCAAACTGGCAGCCCAGCAGCATCTGGTTTTGACTGAATAATGTCTCCCAATTTATCTTTAGTCTTTCATTTTTTAATTTTAATTTTTATTAAAGAAAAGGTCTTACCTGGCCTGTTTTGTATTGTTCTCTCTGCTCCCTTTTTTTTTTAATCTAAAGTAATTTCAAAGAGTGAGCGTCAGATATCAAACCCAATATCCTTTTTCTCATTAGCACTTTTCCCGTGCAGACCTTCAAATGTGGTAATAATTAATGAGTCTGTGTCAGAAAATGAATAAAAGATGGCTCAGATGCTTCACTGTTCAGGGCTGACCTTTAGCTGAGTCTACTGTATTAATATATTCTTGTGTTGTCAGACTCAAAGAGCTAACTGCCTTATGAATTATTTATCAACACAAAAAGTCTTAACCAGAAACAGTGTTAACATTAATTTCTAACCCTCTGTGTCACAGCAAAGCCTGCCTGCACTGCATAATTGAATTTTAGTTTTAGACAAGCAATCAAAGCACAAGTCGCTGTTGTTGTAAGTGTGGCTGCCTATGATAGCAAGAGGAACGGCTGCTCTTTTTGCACATCTGGTGCATTACAGGCAGTTCAGGTTTCTGTGAGCAATAAGCCCAACTGCAGACAAACGTGGAATGGGTTGGCAGGGATGAGGAGAGCTGTGGTTCCCTCCTCCCCAGCACACTGCTAGATGCTAGATCCTTATTACCCTGCTGTTGTCATTTCTGAGTGGGGCTGGTACGGAGATGGGCTGAGCCTCCTCTGCTTTGAGCACCCTGAGGGGCTGCCTGCTACACCTGAACCATGGGGGATGAGGCTGGGAACACTGTCCAAAGGCTCTGCTGGCTCTTGGTTTTGCTCTTCCACCTGGTCTCTCCCAGATGAGAGTGCATCTATCTCCCTGCTTTCCCCTGTGTGCTCCCCAAATGCGTGAGCTTCTGCAACCCCATCATCTGCAGTGGTTGTAGAAGTGGGTTTCAGCTGCTGTCCCCAGCCAATTCTGAGTAACTGTCAAATTGATTTACAGGTTAGGCTTAATTTGTATCACAGCAACCCCACTAAGGCCTAAGATTCAAGGGCTCAGTTAGGACTTAAGGGCTGCATTCACAACTCTTCCCTGCAGGAGAGTCTTGGGAAATTATGCTTGTGCTGGACCAGGAGCAGAGATGTAACAACACATGCGTAGGAGGGAAATGACTCTATTCCCTGGTGGAATACATCAGCCTGCGCTCACAGCTCCTGGAAAAGCTGCACCAGTCTAGTACCTTTTTTTTCAGTTCACACTCAGTGACTGAGGTTTGTTCATCCCTGAAGAAACAGTTCAGAGATTACCAACAGAGCATGAGGGCCTTATAGAAATGAGACATGGCTTTAGGCTCTAAATTCTGCAACAACTCAGCCAAAGAGCAGCTTTGGTAGCTTTCTCCTGCTGCTCTCAGAGTCAGCAAGGGCAAAAAGAGAATTAAATCCCTTTGGCTCTTTCCCATCTAAGTAAAGAATGAAGCGGGAATTCCATATTCCTGCAAGATCTCTTTTACTTTTCCTGGGAGCTTAAATCCAGAGGCTGAATGAGAACCAAGAAAGGCCAGCAGAGAGAGAAGCTGCTGCTGCTGCTGCTGGACTTCCATAGGAACTCAGGTCTGAACAGGGATGATGGAGATGCACCAAGAGCTCAGACAAGTGACTGTGCAGCTGAGGAGAGGAAGACAGACACCCTGGGAAGCACAAATGCTGCAGCTCCTTCAAGGGAGAGTAAACCCACTCAAAGAGGAAAAAGGGAAAATTCCTGTTATTCAGCTGTGCATCACCTTGCTGCCTGATGGAGGGGGAGAGTTTGACTGTAAAACCTGTTGTGGCCTCACACTGAACCCAGCTCCTGCTGGGGATGTTGGGATCCAGAACAAAACCCCTGAACTACAGGTACACTAAATCTGAGGAATAAAAGCTGTTTTTACAAAGCTGCCAGCAGGATCTGGATGCTTAATTCAAATTAATGGAAACTGGGTGCCTTAATCCCCGAGAGCTTTGTGAAATTTTAATAAAGAAGATCTCTACTGTCTCCAAAGCGAGGAATGAGCACTACCCCTTACCTAATGACTTGGTAATCAAAGGTTTGCTCTTCCCAGGAGCTGTGTGCATCACGCCTTTGCAACAAGAAAGCAGACGACTACGAGTGTTTTAATCTGAGCTGAAAAGTGCTGAGCTTTGCGGGTGTTAGGCTGTGTGATTCTGGGTTTTCCATCCAAGATTGCCAGCCAAGTTTCAATGGAAAACAAGACACGACATTTTTCAACACTCTGCTAACTCTTCTTAAGACTAATCTTTTATAGGCGCTGGGATCTTCAGAGCAGATTATTTTCTGTAGTTGTTTTTATTTTTACTCTGGAGCCTATGATGGAATAAATCAGTCTTTGCCAAACCAGATACTTTTCTTTGGCAGACATTTGCATATTAAATCTAAAATTGTTTGCCATGACACAGTGAAAAGCAATTCTTGAAAGCCACTTCACATCCTTCCTGCAAGATCTCACCAGCACCTCTGTAAGTAACACCGACCTGTTTTTTTGGAGGCCTGATAACCTGGCACATTCAGCTGTTCCTTGTACTGTTAGTGCTCCAAGCAAAATCGATGATCAAAGGTCTGGAAGACACGCACTCCTGCAGTAAATCCCCAAGACAGCTCAAGTCTCCCTTCAATTTGGTATTTATTAGCTTTTTCCCCAAACAGCACAAGATGGTGACGACTAATTCCCATCTGTACACGCCTGCTCCCAAGCTATGGAAAATGACTCTACAGGCCAACTGGAAGCTGAATAGTTTATCCATGAGCCAAATAAGTGAGATTTAAGGATGAGTGATATGCTGGGATTGACTCTTTGCCCCGCCAAAGGCTCCTGGAGGGTATATCCTATGCAGCACATTGCAACATTGGCAAACAGATGGAAGTAGCTCCTTGCTTTATGGCTATTGCAGCAGCGTGGTGACCTGCTCTGGATCCTGCTGCTTCCCATGTCCCAAACTCTCTCTGTTGGTTGTGTAAAATATGTTACAATTGGGGATATATATATTTTTTTAATCTTCCACTTCAATACACCAGACTAAGCTAGTAAAAAAATGAGACGGTCATGCTCTTTTAAAATAACAAAACACCCACCCTGGCAGTTATGACATAACCCGGCAGATTTTTCTTGTTACTTTGCTGTTTTAAGTGCCTCACTCAATGTGAATCCAATTACCCAGGCCTTTGTTTTCCCTAACAAAGGGACTGTGTTTCGGGGCTCCGACTCATCTGGCTTTAATCATCTCTCATGAGGGGAGCTCACTAACAACCACCTTGGGATACCTTTTATGACAGATTTGGGAAGGCGCATGAAAGAGGGGGTGGTTGGAAGAAAAAGGAGATGAGGTAGATCCCCCGTTCCCTTTTTTTGTTGGTTTTTTTTTGACAAGTGCACAGGCTTTCCACAGCGCTCCAGTAAACTCGAGTATGACATACCCCCGGCCACGGATGGAAGTGATTTTAGAGTGGCTATTTTTTTGGACTGAACTGTGGTTTATTTTAGAAGTCTCCAAAGTACTCTGAAAGAAGGAAGGAAGGGAAAAAGCCCAGTTCTGGATCTTCCCTGGCCCATGTGGCTGAAAATTACCCATTTTACTACTACGCAGGCCTGTGCCAGTTGGCCAGCCTGGACAGACATGTTTTCTTTTCCCTTTTAGGCTTATTCTATAACAGATTTTTCCTCATAAAAGTTACAACTGGTGCAGCTCCTCCCAACTTTGAAAAGCAAAACTTTTGAAATCCATAGGACTCAATTCATGTGGCTGAGCACCACAGATCCTTCAAATGACACAAGGAACGAGACTTTGCTGTGGTAGAAAATGGGAATTTCATTTTCTCCCCCTTCATTGCAGGAGGCAATCAGGGTTGCTCAAGTCACGCTTTAAAAGTAATCATTTCAATACCAGACTAGTAAACAAAGTCTTATTCCATTCTGAAATGTTGCATTTGAAAAGGAAAACCCTTCCCCAAAGCAATCTTTCCCTGCTAATTGCAGTGTAAAAGACCATCAAACATACTGTAAGTATTATTTTCTCAATGTTGCATGGAAAATTTACGGTGCAATTTCCATTGTATTCAATAACCAGCACAAGGACTAGTGTTAAGCTTAGAAAAGCTTATTTTAATCACATATTAATATCAGTTGCTTTGCTTTCATTGAACTTAATTTTTTTTCACAGGGCCATGAGGCAGCTACAGCAATTCCCAAATACCTGATAGAGAAAAGAACTTAAGGTTTTTCGGGTCAATCCTTTTTCACTGCATGTGACAAGGACAGGAATCTGCCAATTATTCCATCTCTCAACATTTTGGTAACCCCAGTAAGTGGTCCAGAGTCACACAAACTCTTCTGAAGGCTGGTCTATCATCTCAAGGGTTCCTGGCTGTTGCAGCATTATCCCCTTGTGTATTGAGGGAAAAAAGAAATCCCCAGCTGCAATGATAAAAACCTCATTTATTATTTTTTTTTAAAAAAGGGAGTACAGTAGCAAACTGTCCAACTTTGATGAGAATCCCAAATGTTTCCTGAAGGCCCACAAAATCACAAGAATGAGG